>NC_080094.1:31205757-31508787 GCF_950005125.1 Chionomys nivalis
GGGCTAGAGACATGAACTAGCATTTGATCCTGAGCCAGGAGGGAGACGTGATCATCACTGCTTAGGCAACACGGTTCTAGTCAAGAGATACAATGGAGCTATGAAGTAGTTTTCCCTTGGGTGGATCTAAAGGTAGGTGCTGTCACTCACCCCATTTCTGTTCTTATGACCTCTTCAAGTAGGTGAGGGTGTTGCCCACCATTCTGGAGATGCCTGAGATGCAAGCTTTGGTGAAACTGTCCATGGATGGCATGGGCTGGTATGCCTGGATTCAACCCTGCTCACTCTTAGACTCAAGGGAGAAACAAATGCAGGAAGTAATGAGACTGAAAAGTAGAAGCTAGACAGTTCAGAACAGCGCTTCTGAAGTACTTCTAGGGAGTAGAAACCTGTTCTTCAAGTAACATTTTAAACATATTCCCAATACAAGAACAGAGAAATATTGAAGGATGGAGTAGAGGGAGCAGGAAATGAAAAATATGTAGCTCACAATCCTTCTAATCCTAGGGATTACATTAGATGTATTCATTGTGGTACAGGGATGGTGAGGGTTGGGAACAGAGAGGAAGTTTAAAAAGTCGTTGTTGGTTTAATCTTCTCTCCAGGCCACTGAGGCTTTTGTGTCAGGGTCTAGAACAGGGAACAGTAATAAATATTTCTATGAAGGGTCAAAGGATAACTAATTTTGGCTTCACACACACTATTGTCTGCTAGTACTCAATTAAGCCCTAATAAACAAGAGCAGCCACCCATAACACATACATGGGTGTTCGTGACTGTTTTCTAATAAAACTTTATTCATAAAATATAGTTAACAGTGCCATTTTATCCAAGGGCACTAGTTTGTTGAGACTGACATTAAGGGAAGGGATTTGGAAGAGACTAGAAGTAGTAATCCCTCCAATTCCCCTCACCATTGTGATTATGGACTTGCAATTATTTACTTACCAACTGGCATCATAGGACACCCATTCCTAAGCTGGAGGCCTGAGCTGGGTGCATTTGTTTCAAGGGCCAAACTGTTCCAGTCAGCTAATGAACATCTAATACTCTGAAAAGCCAAACATGCTTTACAAATAGCCCCCAAAGCCTTACATCAAAGGACGGTTTATCATCCTTTGCCTGCTTTTCAGAAGAATTCCAGACACCACTTACCAGATTATGTTAGAGAACAGTTTACTTTTAAAAAAGAAAGGTCTCAATAAAATGTCTTGAAGATCATAAAGGGATGACAACGTTAGAAGAAATGCAAGGTAGATGGCCCTTTCCTGGCGGAGCCCATGTCTTTTAAACTTGTAATGACTCGGAAGTAGAAAGCCCCCCACTCCCTTTCATCCTGTTCGTCTACAAACTGGCCTCTTTTGGCCTTCTGAAGCCAGAAGTCCACTGAGTGATTCCTCTACGTATTGTCTTCTCACTGCTTGACCTGTGAGAATGGCGGAATGTTGCTGAACTAGCCTGAATACTGTAGCTATCCTTGGAACAGCCTGAATAGCTGGCCAGGTTGTCATGTGCCTGAAGACCCTTATAGTGACTGCAAATGGTTCTGTCAGCCTGCCTTCTTTTCCATTTCTTTAAGGAGGATAAAGGAAGAAGCAACTCATTGCATGCACACCTGTACACACCTTGGTCTTGTAACACAGGTCCAGATGTCTTTCTTACCTCTACAGACCTTTGACCCAACTAAGCCAAGGGGTGGAGTGAGCCAGGAGTGGAACTTCTCTATCCAAAGGGCCTCGTTCCAAAGCCTATCGTTTCAGTTCTTTTCCTCCTTCCAAAGTTTATTTCAGAGAGAGGTACCCTAAGAAGAAACTCATTTCCTCAAATTATCGGAGAACTGAAAATGGGGATGATGGAGGTTTCTGGAGACCCAACTGCAAAGTATATAAATAAAACTCTGCCAAACGTATACTGACTTATTATAAAAAATGCATTTCTACTGCAGTTGTGCACCACCCTCAATATTACATTTAGCTAACTTAATTTTCTGTGGCTCAAATTTATTCAAAGTGAAATTTCTCTTAATAGGTCATCTGAATAAACAATTTCAAGTGCTATTTGCCAAAAAAACAATATGTTTCCAGGCTTCAGATGAAATCAGCAGTGTCAGGCTAAGAAAACAGCCTCAAAAATTCACAGAGAGCTGGAACAATTGCACAAAAAATTGGAGCCTGGAGGTCAGTCTTTACACTCAGTTCTGGAAGGGGAAAAATGAAAGGTTTCTACTAAAACCAGGGGAGATGAAATGTGCCATTCTTGCAAAAATTAAAAAAATGCCTAAAATAATATATTCTTAAAAAGTGACAAGTATCATATAAAGACTAAGACACCCCAATACTGCCAGACCAGTCACATAGAACATTATTATTTCATAAGAGGCTCTGCACTCTGCCTCTCCTGGCCTATAAATGGGGTGCTCTAGGCTATTGGTTATCATGATATTTTATTTGTGTTTTAATAAATCAGGCTTGCCTAAAGATGACAGTGCAGAGGTAAGCCACTAGAGGTCAGGGAGTGGTGGCATATACTTTTAACCAAGGACTCAAGGCCACCCTGGGCCATATAAGATTGACTCTGTCTAAAAGAACCGAGCTCACACAAAGCTGATCCCAGCACTTGGGATCATGCACCTCTTAATCCCAGCACTAGGGAAGTGGAGACAGGAGTAGCAGGGTGGGTGGAGAGGAATATAAGGCAGAAGGAGATAGTTGCAGGAGAGGTCTGGTAGAGAGCACTGCAGTGGGCAGTCACGTTGAGGACAGGATGGCCCCTTCATTTGTCTGAGCCTTGGTAGAGGTAAGAACTCTCTAGCGGCTTGGCTGCTTTGCTTTTCTAATCTTCAGCTTGAACCCCAGTCTCTGTCTCTGGGTTTTTATTATTCGTGCTACAGCTGACCTTCAGGGAGAAGTAAGGAGAGGCAGAGAGAGAAGGGGAAGAGAGGGACAGGTGAGGAAGGGGGAGGGAGGAGAAGGCTGAAATGCTTTGGAATTGCGAAAATGCAAGGAAGTTATTAGGACAAGCAGGAGGTTGACTTGGAGTCGAAGTTTGGTCAGTCTCTATTCTGGAAATTTCTCTGAATTAGTGGGTTTGTGTAATGGAAGGGATGAAAACTGGAGTTCTATTTCATAGTTGAAGAAATGGAGCTCTGAGAAGCACACCAGTTCCATGACAACGGAAGGAAATAAATGTCCTAATTTTACTGCTAGAGCCCAAATCTATAGGCTTCCTCTACCGGCCTCTGAAACAAGGGTTTCCAAGGACACAGTCTTGGAACTGAAAACGGTGACAACATAAGTAGTAACAGACCGTGCTCTGGGACAAATGTTACATTAACTCTTGCTTATGACCTTGACACCTTGGCTCACATGGCTACAGCTCAACTGGCACCCAGCATGCTCCAGTTCCTGTGCAAACAATCACCCCTCCAAGCACAGAGGGAACCCCCAGCTATAGTCTCTGTCAAGGCAGGGCCACTGCTGGCATCACAAATAAGAAGGGAAAGAGTCCAGAAACCGCAGGCTCCCTTCCTCACTCTGACATGAAGACTTCTGAGAGCAGACACCACTGTATTCAGCCAGCACAATGATATTCATTGTGTTCAGAGCCTCTTAAAGGAAAACGGACAATGACTGGGGAATGGATCCGCCACAGCTCACTCCAGCTAAGTCCTCCCACTCAATGAGTCAGAGGTAGAGATCACACAGAAGTTCACAGTTTCATTTATTTTGGTTTCCTACAGTCAACTATGGTCCAAAAATATTAAATGAAAAATTCCAGACATAAGCAATTCCTAACTTTTATTATAGTACATTGCTATAATTATTTTATTAGCAGTCATTATTATCCATCTCTATTAAATCAAACGTTATTGTAGGTATTCATATATAAGAAAACTATATATGTGTGTATATATATGTATATATACTTACACATATATAATAAATATAGTGGTCTCTATGCTTTCAGATAGCTACTAGGAATATTCAGTATACCCCCATGGTATGGGGGTCGATGGACTATTAAATTAATAACACTAAATCACAGCCTTATCTATGATTTGGCTTTTATTTCTGTCCCATAAAATACCTGTTCATCTTCAGAAGACCCTGAGCCAGCTATTTCCTGCATGCCCAGAATGCTTGGATCACACTACTCTTAGTCATGGAGGTCAGTGGAGATGATGGCGCTATTACCAGCACAGAATCTTCTGAGCTTGTCTGACAGATAAGAGCACTTGATTCTCACAGTCCAGCTGACTGCCTGACGCTCAGCTCTGGACCACTTGAGAGAGTGGGCAGCTGACAGACCTAAACTGATCATCTCTTGTGGAGTAGCGATGGCACTGTGGCTCTAGGGATCATCTGAAATGGGGAGACAGAAACCTTCCAGCATCAACGGGGAGTTCACAAGTCGACTCTTACAATACTACTATCATGCAAGGTGTCCTAAATGGTGCATACTCTGTGAAGTCAGTACCAATTCACATTTGTGAAAGAGCAGATGCTTGCCATAATTTCTGAGGAGTTGATGGGCTAAGATAACCTGGTTACATTGCCCACAGCCCATAGGTCCCAAGCTAGAATTCAAACCTAGGTGTGACTCCAAGATCTAGGTTGGAAGGTTGGAAAGGCAGATCACAGAGACACACATCTACTCTTCACTCTTGAGATATCTGCAAGTGAGCTAGTAAGGCAGAAAATGAGTCTGGAAATTTTAGACCATCCTGCCCATTCATCCCTCCCATGCTGATAAACATGTCTGAGGACCTGTGCTGCCCAGTTACAGCAGCTACCGGCCACATGCAGCAACTGGATACGGGACACATGGCTAACACAAGGGAGCATCTAAAGCATGCTTTATTTTATGTTATTTTGGTTCATTTGATTTAATTTTAATGAATTTTTTTGTGTATGGGTATTTAGTCTACATGTATGTTTGTGTACCATAGATATGTCTGGTGCACGCAAAGGCCAGAAGAATGTATTGGATTCCCAGAACTGGGGTTACAGACATGTGAGTGCTAAGAATCAAAACTCTGGTCTTCTGGAAGAGCAGTCAGTACTCTTTCTCTTTAGCCTTAGCCATTTGATTTAAATTGTCACTGAATATTATCATCCAGGGTACAGTTAGAAACATTACACAAAAATGGTATTCAGGAAAGGAAGTGGTCCCCCACAGTTTGCCAAGGGAGGGGAAGTTGAAAAATGCAGGCCCCAACACGCTAGAATGTGAACAGGGCTCTCTGCTTCAGGCATGAAAATCCCTCCCTATAGCTTAGTTCAGAGTCAAGGTCCCAAAGTGAATCATTTTAATCTACAGATGAGTAAGATAGGATTATCAATTCTGGCACCATATTCCTTTGTAACCATTATTTGTAATGTTTTATGAGCATATAACAATTGTGCCTAATAGTGGGTTTAATTATGACATTTCCATACATGCACATCACAATCTTCCCGGTACAGCATGCCTGAACTCCCTTTCACTGCCTCCTCTCTTCTTCTGAAAACCTATCATCTCTTCTTCTCTGGACAACTCCAATAGATGCTAAGTTTGTGGATTTTTTTAATCAATCTGGACATTTTTGCTATCTACGAAGTTGAGCCATTTCTTACCTTGAAATGGCTTTCAATGTGCCTAAAGTTTCTACCCCTACTCTCTGTGAGGAAGACATTCCTAATAGAGTGAGACAAATGGCAAGACTGCCTGCCTTCTTCCTACAAACAAAGCCACACCAGCAGGAAATAGAACCCTTCCTTCTCCACCAACCCTGCAGATAGACACACTCAATGAAGGGTCTTCATCACCACGTCACATTGCATTTCACTCTTTCCGCCACAGAGGTAGAAATGAGATTTCTACTGCTGTGATTTCTGTCTTCCTATGTCCTACTTACCATTCGCCTCCTAATTGAAGATATCCATTGAAAACTGTTTGGCTACCAGACAAGATATCTAACCGAGTCCTTGGAGTAGAACCTGCACTTTTCCTCCCCTGTCTGTTCAGGCCAATCCTTGACATGTCTGTGCTTTTCAGGTCATACATGACTATCCACTCAGCAAGGCCCTTTAGACCCATCATGGCCATTTTCATTTACAATTAATACAGCTTGTACATGCTTCACTGACCTTTGAAAGTGTTCCTTGTGAGCCTTTAATAACAGCACATAGTAACCATTTGCCCTCCAATCTGAGGTCCATATGTTATATAGTATTTTTGGGTAGACATACAAGTATCTGGTCTTCATTTTTCCCATTTCCATTTGAGAAATGATTATTAAGATGCTTGGCATGGTAGAAAACGATCCTTCTACTCATCTTTCCAAAAAGGAGTAGACACATGACTTCACGAAACACTTTAGATATCAAAAGATCTAAGGCCTTTGGGAGCACAATGACAACTCTCTATCCCCATCTTTAGATGCACGATCTTCACATTGTTGAGTGCTGAGCCCTTTGAGAGAATGAATGTGAGTTTCTGGGACATATGCCCCAAGCATCTTTAAAATCTCTCCAGATTAGAATTTAAAGAAGAGACAAGTCACCAAGCTCATCCTTGGCCACAAACACGGAAAATGGCAGCATTGCCAGGACAACGCCACCACCATTACCTGGCTCAGTGCAATTCTTGCTGCTTCGGAGTCCTGCATCTTCAGAAGTCAGTGTATCATTCGCCTGCATCAGCTTCCTCCCCACCATCCATTTTCTGTCTTCCCCGAGGAGATCCATGAGGTCAAGCTCTAGAGAAGGAAAAAACAGAATCACCATGTATCACTAACAACCGAATGCAATGTCAGTCTTTACCCATGCTGGCCTTGCCTTAATCAGCTATTGTCTTCCTCTGCATTGCATAGTGCTTTTAAGGCATGTTGACTATAACTGTTTGAGGGTTTCCTCTTACTGTTGAATCCTACTAGACGCAACAAAAGCGGCCTTCTATCCAATGACAGGAAGGAACTCATGTATGAACACTTCATTGCTTGAAAAGGATGACTGCGAGGTATGCCTTCTATACTGGATTCCAGAGTTTCCCACAGTGTGAATAAACTAATGATGTCCACAAGACAAATCTCTTGATAAGTATATTTGGTTGATGGTTATCTCCTCTGGATTTCAATCCCCTATACCTAATGATGCTAAGAAATATTTAACAACCAATAATAGTGAGGGAGACAGTCTAGACTTGTAGCCATTGGATGATATCCATGGCAACAATACTATCAGAAGAGCTAAATTCAAACTACAAATATAACACCATTAAGAACCAATCTGGGCCAGGTGGTGGTGGTGCACACATTTATCCCAGCACTCAGGAGGCAGAGATAGCGGATCTCTGTGAGTTCAGGTCCACCCTGGTCTACAAGAGCTAGTTCCAGGACAGTCGGGGCTACTATACAGAGAAAACCTGTCTCAAATAAAACAAAACAAAACAAAACAAAACAAAACAAAACAAAAGAACCAATCCAAGGGAACAATGGATTCTACTGAGTACTCAGTCAGTACTACCAATTTAGCCTACCAATGTCTACATCACCACCACTTTTGCTTAAACCATCTCTTACATAAACCAACTGCATCTGAATTTATGCTCAGAAACTGCTTCTTGGGGTTACCCAAGATAAGGTACCATTTCACCGTCTCCAAAGCAGTGGTCTGTAAGGGACCCAGCATAAGATTCCATAAAACCAGACATGAAGGAAAAAGATGACTTTAGAAGGCATGTCTAGATCTCTGGGTTATATGACCATGGAGATGAACATGTCAGTACAAAAACAGAAAAGACAGGGCACATGAGGGAAGAGGCTCTCCATCTAGTCTAGGCGATACAGAGTCTGAAGTTTCTATCGATAAGATTATCAGGAAGAAACGATATAGCTTTTTGGTAATGATACCTCAGGCAAGAGAGCTAATACAAAAGAGATCCCAGGGAAGGCCTTGGGATATAGTCCAGATGGGTTCCCTGCAGGTCTCATGACTGGAGGGAGACTCCATGCACACATGCATTAGTGATGACTAAAGAAACAGGGAAAGAAAATCTTTGAGAATCTAACATTTGTCCAGCGAGCAGGCGTTTTAAAAAAAATTCAACAAAGCATCATGAAAAAAAGTGGAAAGAAGGGAGCAAGGTGGAATGAAAAATAGGAAGAAGCATCTAAGGAAGAAAAACTAACAGTCTTGAACACTATGGACAAATCCAGCAAGACAAACAGAGAAATGAGAGCCTGAGCTTGCCAGATGGGGGTTGTTGGAGACAGAGGCCATGAGCAGGTTGTTGGAGACAGAGGCCATGAGGGGGTTGTTGGGGACAGAGGCCATGAGGGGGTTGTTGGGGACAGAGGCCATATGAGGGTTGTTAGGGACAGAGGCCATGAGGGGGTTGTTGGAGATGGAGGTGGTCAGACATAGTAGTTCATTCCAGAAGCCTGGCATAAAGGAAAGAAATTATGGGAGATCAACACCTCCAAGATGGCTAGAATAGTCGTGTTTAGAAAAAACGGTTGTATTGAATTCTTGTTTGTTTTTTTGAGAAAGAACTTAAAGTTGGGTGGGTAGAAAGGGGGGAGAGGATCTGGAAGGACTTGGGGGAGAAAAAAATAAGATCAAATATATTTAAAATTTAAAAAGATCTTAATAAAAACATAAAAAAGAAAAATGGTTCTAACTATAAGGCAGGGGACTATTTCTTGGGCCCAGTGGCCTTCACATAGCCCATAGGGTGCACGTCCAGACAGTGTGATATTCTGAAATGGTCAACATAGAGCTAAAAGCCACCATCTCCTAGTCTCTATTTTTACAGTGATTCTCAATTTTCCAAACAATTTTACCTTCATTACAGAGTTTGATTCTCACAACACTACATAAGAGAATATGAACATTATCTCTCCAGCGAGAAAATGCTATAAGATCACAGAAGGTATTCAGTAAGCACAAGGTGAAATCACTGTTCATAACTTATGCATGGATAGCTTAGGGTCCTAGACCTTTCTGTAAAGGGCAGTGCTCGTGTGCCTCTCATTTCAAAATCTCCAGAGAGTAGCAGCAGCTCATGTATTCCCCAAATACAGCTCTAATCCTGAATGCAAACCTGTCAAGATATCTAATTAGAACTTAGGTATTTAACCAGAGAAGAACCCTAGTCAGAGAAGGGTAGAACAGTCCAATAAACAATCACTTCAACTCCAGAGTATAAAAATACTCTATGGTAGCTACATGTATTTATTTGGCCAAAATTATCAGAACAACACTTAAGAAAGGGTTTAAATTTCAATCAAGTTATCTGAATAGCTTGTTTAACCTGAATTTTGGTCCTATGACTAAAAATGGTGTCAAGCAGAGGAGAAAAAAAAAGAAACTCCAAGAACTCATGAAGAAAGCATAAAGTCAGTGGCCTTAAACTCCAATAAGCAATCTTTAAACATAAGTGTACCAGATTAAAACTATCAAAACTTTGGGGAGAGGCCTTCACTTTATCACTTGCTAGGTGTCAGGAGCAGCTCCTAAGGAAGATGTGAATGCGACTGACTTGCAGACATGAGTCCAAGGAAGAATGTGCCGGGGATTAGAGAAGTATGATAGGGAAGGTATGCATCCAGCCAGCTGCAAAAATATGTGAGGAGCACTGGGCCCATTTGAAAGCGCTACAAGCCAGAGAGCAAGCATCTCAGATACCCAAGATGTGGAGGAACATGGGAATTGGTCTACCTACTCCTCCTCTGCCATAGGTTGAAGGTTATTCCCACAAACATTAATTCTTCAGGTTTTTATTTTTTATTTCTTATTTTTAAAATTGTGTGTGTGTGTGTGTGTGTGCGTGTGCGTGTGTGTGTGTGTGTATACATGTGTTCTTGAGTGCAGGTGCCCATAAAGGCCAGACTGCTGTAGCCACCAGATTTGGGAGCTGAGAACTGAACTCAGGTCCTCTGCAGAAGCAGTACATGTGCTTATTGCTGAGCCACATCTTTATGGCCCTCTCCAGCTTCTCTAACCTATGACACAGAGCTCCAAAGTAAGCTCTGGTGCCAAGCAAGGGCCTTGGATAGCAAGATGGAGGTTCTGGAAGCTGTACAGTGTCAGTGAGCAATGAAGAGTCTGAACAACAGGTATGAGCATAGTGCTATGCTATCTGCTAGTCCACACAGTGTCTAAAGAAACAGTCATACTGTGGCTGGCAGAGTGGCCGTTTACTATCTGTCCTCATAAAGTGGTTCAGAATTTGGTGCTCTGTGGACCTGCAGCCTTAAGGTTCAGGCAGACCCCCAAAGACTTGCAAAGAGGCAAAAGTATTCCTTCCAATGACTCCCAAAGCTCGTTTGCCAAGTTTCCATGGTTCTGTGACTCTAAGAGAAAAGCTGATACCAATTAAGAGATGTAAAAGCAAAGCCAGCTATTGTAGCAGAAAATTAGAGGATTTTTTAACATAATGATTCAATATCTTCAGGAATTAGACACTATTAAGACAGTACCTCAGCCTTCCAAAACCTACAAACTTTTATCTCAACAAAAACAGACTTGACCACTGACCACTGATACAACAATGATGTTCGGAGTCTGAGAAAATATTAATAATAAAAATAGTAACAACATCCAGTAAGAGCAAAGTTTGATGGTGTTATAGCTCAGTTTGATTTCCTCAAAAAAATCTCTTGGTAAGAAGAGAAGGCTTCAGGGCCTATGTATCTCTAAATAACTCAGAGTGGCAGCGACTTGCTTAAGATCATAGGCAATCTGTGGCCATATCGAATACTTCCATAGCTTTTGTCATTACGCTTATTGAACATCTACTATGTGCAAACAACCTATATGAAAATAGTAGCGCTATTTTTGCAAATAAGTAAATGAAATGGAAGCATGTCCTGGTTTAAAAATACTTGCCATAAATAAATAAATAAATAAATAAATACTTGCCCTGCATTGCACAGTGAGCAAGAAGCAGAGGAGAGATCTGAACCCAGGATTAATGATTTCAAAGGCCAGTTTCATGGTAGATCCCTGGATGGAAGATGCTCACCCTGGTTGCAATGCACAGCTAATAGCAAAGTAGACTGGGAAAGGGGCCTGCATTTAATAACAGGTATGGGTGAAGACTATCTCATGAGACCTATTAAACAGTCCCCAGAAACTATTACAAAGTTGAGCAGCACACCTGGAAAGCATCACAGACCAAAGACTCAAACACTAGTAAAATCTCATTCTATGCCTGACACTCTACTCAAGAACCTGACTATCTATGACAAGAGCCATTGTATCCTTGCATACAGAGAGAAATGACAAAGTATAGGCAGCAGGGGAGCTAGGAGGCAGGGGAAAGTGAAGCAGATAATGCAAAGGATGCTCACACTTGCTCCTTTCATTTCTCCCTCCTAACTCACCTCCCTGGCTCCTTGGACTTCTCTCCTACAGCCAAGAGGCTGCTCCGCAAAGCTACACTCGAGCAATGTCAACAAAAACACTTGGCCTCAGTCCACAGCATTCTTGGCTTCTCATCTGCCAGGCCCTGGAAGTTGCATGTTGGCCTAATTAGTCAGGGGAAGGGGAGGAGGCAGGAGGTGCACAGGGGAAAAGCAGCAGGCTCCCATGTCACATGTCACCCACAGAGGAAGCTTGTAGGGCTGTGGTCTCTCAGAAGAAGTGACAGGAGGGGGCCGCAGAGATGCTGTGGACTGCTGCTGTCGAAGGAGGAAACTCAGTTCTCAATCTGAGATCTGAGCCGCACGCACTGAGGAAGCAAAGAGAGTGGAGGCTGGGTGCCAAGTTTCCGTTACAGAGCTGTGTGCTCACCCTTTGCACTCTGTCCTCCCCCTTCCCCTCGTTCTCGGGTTCTCTCCCATTCTCCTTCCCATGACCCAAACACACAGAACCCAGGGATTTCAGATACCAATAATGGATCTTCTTGGGAGCCTGATCCATGACCCAGATCCTCAGCTCACAGCCCTGACTCCTAATACACGATCTCTAGTCTGCTAGCCTGACTCTCAGGCCTTCTAACCTTTCTCAGACACTGGTCTTAGGCTCGGAAGAGAAGGTGTGGGGGGTACTGTTAGTTCTCTGCCAAGGGATTAACTCCTCAGAGGCCTAGACAGGTTGAGGATGGCATCATCGATGAAAGTAGAGCAGAAGGAGAGGGAGGGGTAAGTAAGAGTGATTGGGGAAATAAATGTGATCAAAGCACACATGTGTGCGCACACACATACATACATACATACATACACAATGCATACATATATGCATGAAAATGTCACCATATAACATTCTGTGCAATTAATAGATGTTAATAAAAATGGAAAATAGAAGAATGTAGCATGTATCTTGCATGTCCCTCTGCTAGGCACCAAGTCCCCTTGCTATGCCACATCACCACATCCTGTTACCCTTTCGTGTCAGACGTTGATCAACCAAATGTAACCCAAGTCCATATCTGAGCCCATAGTCTAGGCGTTCATTTTCCCACCTTGTTCTGGAGTGCTATGGGAGGCAGGGGAGTGGCCTCACAGGAACAACAGTCCCTCTCGGAGAGTACACACAACTCTACCCTCTAGAAAACTGGAATGCTGTCCTGCTTTTTAAAACGAGAGTGGAGAACCTCCATTCCCAAGGATCCAGAACACCATGGCAACAGCCCCTCCCTGCTTGCAGGTGCACAAGCTAAGTTATGGAATCTCCTGCATCATTCAAAAAGGGAGGAGCAGAAAACTCAGTCTCAGGGCACAAGGTTCAAGCTGATGGTGATGGCCACTGGCAGACTCGGGGCTGGCCCTGCAAGCCTCACCAAAGCTATAAATACCCACGGTGCAGTTTACACAGCTGCCTCCACTCTATTCACTCCAGGTCTTCACCCCAAGGTTGGAGGTCGAGTTTGCACAAGCCAGCAGCCTGCAGACCGCCTTCTGCAGGCTCCAGTGATCAACACCACTCTCCACATGGCCCCTTTTCTGGCCCACCCCTTATATCCCAAGAGGGCAGCCGGGTAATTTTTATCTTCTATAAGTGAAAGGGGTTTACACATGAGGATTTTTTTTCCAGTGAATTTTTTAAACACTTTATTCTTATTTCATAAACCAGCTTACAAAGCAGCAGGTTTCCATATGGGACTTTTATACATATTCATTGGGGCCACTTCTCTCCCCCTCTCATTTCCTTGCCCTCCCCCTCACTGTGTCACTCCCTTTCCACTTTTTTCTACATCTACCCCACCTCGAATACAAAATCCTTCTGAGTTTTGAAACAAGAACTTCCTCTGCATTGTTTCCTGGTCCTCAGGAAGGAAGTGTGTGGTGAAGCCATAACTCAATAATGGGAGCCCTCCAAATTCAGCAGAGAGGGAGAAGCTGAGGCTAAGTGGGCTATACGCTGGTTTCCCTCAACTATGTGGAAGCTTCCAGAAAGAGTTCCAGGGAGACCCAGAGGTATTTAAGAGAAGAACCCCAAACCCTAGGGAAGCCAGGGATTCCATTTTCATACCCTCCTGGGGCTAGACATTGAATTCTGTATCTAATTCACATGAAGTTCCCTGGTCATACCAGTTATGGGTGCTCCGTCCAGACTTTGAGAGGCCATCCTCTCAGCACCAGAGGCGAAGGTTCAAAGGGCTTTCAGAACCTGGCATTGCTGCTGGTGTGGAGACGAAGAGCGCAGTAGATTCGAGCCTTGGTGGAGGCAGGGAGGATGAGGACCTAAGCAGGCTGTGAGGTGGCTGATATACAGTCCTGTCATACATCTATAGAAACTGTGCCTATCCCAAGATGAGATGCAAGCTCACCACGGCAAATGCAAGGGAAGGCCCATGTTCGTCCCTGCTTCCCACCAGAATCATTTTGATTTCTAGTCCAACCTGACGCTCACCACTCCATTGTCCCACCTCATACATCCACAGCCAATTCACCAACCTTGAAGAAGTCTGGCAAGTTGAATGAGTTCCTGGCAAGGAAGAAAGGACTTGTCAAGTTTGAGAGCAAAGGCATGAGAAAAGATCCAAAGTGCTGCTGAAGATGTGGGGAAGGACAAGGCCAGGTAACTGTGACGATGACACAGGGATGGAGGGTGCAGACAGCCTTTTCTCTTCATGACGTACACTCAACTACAAATGCAGCAAATGTGAATGTTCTAATGACCCATGTATCCTACCCATGCCCCATTTTCCTCTTGATGGTCCACTGGCATGTCAAGGATCCAAGCTTAGCACCAAATACCTCCTGTTCTCCTAGTCTCTCTTTGCTCATCAATTCACCTTACTGGAGAAGCTCCTTTACCACCTGCTGCCTGTTGATTTTTTTTCTAGATTCCATTATCTGCAGAGCTAGAAGATCAGGCTCTTCATGATGCATCTCCTGACTGGCCCTACATAAGAAGACCGCCCCCCATACACACATACTGTGTTTGATATGGAGATTCTTGTTGTAATATATTGAGTGTGACAACATTAGGAGACGGGATCTTTCGGAGGTTATTAGTTTATGAGGCTGGGATGTCATCACTGAATCACAGAGATAGTATTAATGTCCTTATAAAGGGACCCTGGAGAGCCTTCTAGCTCTTTATTCCAAAAGATAAGGATATAAGAAGACAGCAGCCTGCAAACCAGAAGAAGGCCCTCACCTGACCCTGCCCTGCTACCTTGATCTCAGAATTGAAGTCTAAGGAACTCTGAGGAAGAATATTTTTTTATTGTTTAAGCCATGTAATCCATAGTATTCTGTTATATTTAGGATACTTCTCAAATTTTAATACAGAGTGGGTTTTGAAATTCTGTCTTTTTTATTACTTTCCAGGAAGACCAGTGCTGCTGGTCCAAATGCCGCTCCAAGGGGCAGGAGTCCCACACGTCTTTAAATGATGCATGCATATGTTCAGAAGAGGGTCTGAGTAACTTTATACTAGTTTTCCCCACGATGCAATTCAGAAAGGAAACTGCACGTGTCTGGGAAGTGTGTTCTGCAGGAACTCCAAGCAGTCCTTCCCCAGAGATTCCCAGTTTGGAAGATGGGCTGAGCAGTCCCAAAAGGAGTGTGGAAGTGAAATGACCAGACTGGAAAGGAAAGAGCTGTGGTTCTACCGGGTGTGGGTTCCATATTGCAAAAGGAAAGTCTGGGGAGCATTCTTCTCTTCATGAGGCGACCCTGAAGACCTACAGTTAGTCCCCTCCATGAGTAAGGGCCTACTGGGTCCATCAATTATTGTATGGAACTCAGGATCAAATACTAAAATCAAACCCGTGCGCCCTCTTTGCCCGGAGAAAGGAAGAGAAATGAATGGTGGGTTTCTCAGACAGCAGAAGCTGTTAGGTCAGCCAGCACTCCATCCATTCACCCAAGGGCTGCAAACCCAGCTCAGCTTGTGCTAGCAATAGGGCAACCAGACTTCTAGCAAGGACAGTCTCTAAAGATGGAGACAAGGGGGAACTAGGAAGGAAGGAGAGGAGAGATGATATCAGGTATACTCATAATTCACTGAATGGAATGTGGACCTCGCACTCAAGTGGAAACTATATTGCAGATAGAGGTTGAAATACCTAAAATACTACTTCTCTAAATTCTCTTCTTTGCCTGTCTGACTCAAAATCTAACCTACCAAGACATTTCCAGTGGGTTCATGAATACTTACGTCTTTCAATATTCCTAAAATCCAAAATAATTCTCTATATTGTAGAAGGCAAAAAAAAACCCATACAAATACAATGGAGATTAACTGAAAACTTTATACATCGATGAGATTTTCTTATGCCCATGCTCACCAATAAGAGTGGCTATTGTTCACTTAAATAAAGTTACCTAACTGGGAAATGAAGCTTCTATTTTCTCTTCATTAGTTTAAGCGTAGGTTTAAATAACCACCTGTGATGGGTGTCGAACAAAAGTTGGTTGCATCCCTTAAGCCAAATGTTTCATTTCAAGGCCACAAATCAAGATAGAATCCCTATTCTACTGGCATACTTCAGGGGCAAAAGAGTCATAGGGTGAGGTACTGGCCTTTAGTTAAAGCTGATCAAGTATTACAGTGATACAAAGAGATGGACTTTGCTCAATTTTGTTTTTCTTTCCCTTCCTTATTTTCATGTGTAAAAGAAAGACAATTTTAACAGCAGAAGAGAACAGAATTTTCAATACTGAAAACCAGCCCAAAGCCCTCTTACAGAGACATTTTCCACTGTAGCACAGAACCATTCCCAAATCTGATTTAAACCTCAGGAAAATCTAGCCGATCAAGCAATCAGATGAGGTCCCTGAGGAAGGGACCTGGTAATAGGACCTTGTCCTCTTGGGCATATAGTGACCTGGGATTCTACCCACAGATCTGCCAATCACTTTTGTCTGTAGAAGTAGACTCAGTTCATCTCTGTTACTGATCTGAGCACTGAAAGGCATGAGCTATTTGACCTCTAATGCTCCTTTTAAGTCCATCTTTTATCTAGGACAGGGTTCTCTGATGGCTGACAGGATCCCTGGCCTCCAGAGCTTTGTGGAGGGGTCACATCACTTTTCGGAGAGAAGGAACTACTAAAAATGGCATGTATTCATCGCATGTCAATGTGAAATCAGAAAAACATATATTGATTTAATATTTAACAAATGAGTGGGCCACATCACACTGAGTGCACACGTTCAATATTAATAATTACTATAACCAAAAGGCAGGGGTGCTCCTAAAGGAAGAACACAGGATAGGCACCCATAGCTCCCCTGCTTTCGTAGAATTATAGCATGGCGCTCTTTAAATAGATTCCGTTCAATGAAACCACAAATTATGACTCAAGTTAGTAAATTCTGTACACTACTTTGAGATGAAATGTGGATATGACCTCAGATATTTGTTTTTATATCATAAATGTATAACTATTCTTTAGAAAATATTGTTTTAACCGGTGACTTTGGGCCAGTGAGGCGGCTCAGAGGCTGAGAGTGCATGTCACCAAGCCTAATGACTTGAGTTCAAGTCCTGGAACCTACCTGGTGGAAAGAGGGAACTAACTCCTGCAAGCTGTCCTCTGACCTACACAGGTATTCCCTAAGTGTCATCCAAATGCATTCTTGAGTTCACATTTACAGTAAGGGCATGCAAAAATTACTTTTAAATATTTCTCTATTATAAAATGACAACTACTATAAATATGCTAACAACTTCTGGGAAGAACATGATTACCACATAAATAGGCTCCTTGCTAATATTCTCAGAGATGCACATAGACTCCACTGATAAGCATGTGTCTTTCAAAAAGACATTTGAATAGCTAGTGAGAATGTTGTTGCTTTCCTAAAGTGACTTGCTCTATGGAAAGACCATTTGAAAAACAAATAGCAAGAAGTTTTGTGTCCCCTTAGTGGAAGATAAAGATCAGTGGGCTCTTAAAAAGCTGGATTGTCCCGCCCACCATAAACTAGGTAGAATGATGTGATCCAGAAAAGGAGTTTTGAACACATGTACTAAAAATGCGTAAATGTACCGCCTGAGGAACAGCGTGATTAATCAGCTGAGCCAGGATGAGGATTCTTTGCATAACTGGCTATGACTGAAAAATCAGTACCATAACTTAGAAGATCTCACTTACAGTGTGTTTCTCCCATTTAGACACATGCGCCTTGCCAAATTATCTTAGCCATTAAGCTTCAAGTCTAAATGAAATACAAAGTAGTCAGAGCGTCAAACACATATTTCTGGAAAGCCACATGTTCAAAAATGATTAAGTGTATTGAGTCATGTCTACTCAATAAAACAATGTTCAATCATGTTATGGTATTCATTAAAATCTAAATGTCTTGTTTTACGAAAAAAAATAAAAGCAATTTTTAAAATAGTTTTTTAACTTTTACCTCTTAAATTTATGTTTCTGGATTTTATAGGGCCTAAAGCTATATAAGTTTCCTTCTTTAAAAAATAAAATAGAAATACAAAATTTAGTATAAGACCCCTGTAAAATACATCATTTTCGCACCTAATAAAGTATTAAAGACACACGAATTCACATTTTACAGAAGAACTTTCAGATTCTGGCTTCAAATGACTCCATCCATCCCAGCTAAGCCACGCACTGCTGGTGTGCCCGTGACTGTATTTTCCACACAGAGAACACATCTGACCCCTGCAGTTCTGACTAATAAGTTCCTTCGTTTCTCTTAAAACTCACATTTTGCTTTCAATTGAGTAGAATTTGACCACACTACATCACTTGGCTCCTCAAAAACGCAGCCTTTTCCATCATCTGTGCTTGAATAAACACTCCAATTTATTCCCGGTACAAGAACCAAACTGCCTGCTCTCCTCTCTTGCTGCATCACCCCACTGCTGCGGAAGGGGGCAGGGACTAAGACATCCCCTCATCCTGGGCTCTTCTTAATTCACACTGATGACAAAGTCATCAGGAGAGACTTTCTCTGAGGGAGGAGAAATGAAAGGCAATTATTCCTCTGTGGTCCTGAGGACAAGGCTCTTCAAAGATAGGAAGTATCAGGACTCTCCCTAGGGGTGGTGGGGGATGACAGGGACCAGGGACAAAAGGACACAACATTGATAGTGAGGAAAAGCAGTTCACAGCCTCACAGAGAGTAATAAATGCACCTCTGGATGATGGCTTGAGTATCAGCCATGTATAATTCCCATCACCTCACTTAGGTCACGGGCTTCCTGACAAGGTCATCCTTTTCTCATTGGTCTCTAGGAAGGTCTTGCACAGAAAGGTTCAGCAAATATCTATTGCAAAACACACAATGTTAGCTACACTGGAAATTTGATGTTTATACTCAGCCCACCCCTTTCACATCTCTTCTCCCTTAATTTGAATCAACCTAAGATTTCTTCACCATACCCAGTCTACCAATTCTGACAGGAAGCTCCATCCACCCACGCAGCCTGCACGGAATGCATGGGCAGCCGCGACAGTTTGGAGGTCCTCCTAGAGCCTAGTGTGGATATTTGGGGAGGTGAGGCCTAGTGGGGGTTTTCAGGAGACGATGCATGCTTTAAAGGAGACCTGGGAGGCTGGTCCCTCTTCTCTCTCTCTTTCAGTTCTCAGTCACCATGAGCAACTTTGCTGCCCCGTTTGTATCACACCATGATACATTACCTCACCACAGATGCAAAGCAACTAGGCAACTGACAACAGAAAGCTGCAAACTTGGGCTGCACAACAAACCTTTCCTCTCCACAAGTCAATCACCACAGTTGTTTTGTTACAGTAGTGGAAAACTGACAAATGTACCAAAAAAAAAGGCCATCATCTTATGGGCCACGATGATTAGCTCCAACAGATGGTTATAACTGAACCAGTTCAGTTTCCAAGAGAGATCTTTACCCATTCTTTCCCAGTGAACATGAACCTGGAGCTAGGAAATCCCAGAGGCTTTGAGTACAAGAACACACCAGGCACACCAAGGTGACCACGGACCAGGTCAAGAAGCAGGCAGTCAAGTCCAAGATGACATCATACGTTGGCTTTGACAGATGATTAACCCAAGATGATCATGAGCTTTTAGTCACATGTTGCAATGATTTCTGTCTGCAGCCTGAGCCAGTCTAGGTTGGTCTTTCTCTAAGAGCCATGGAAAGGCTCCCATCTGATCCACGATTCATTATTTTTAAAGTCCTATCTCATGTAAAATCTGATGAAATCTAAAAAAACTAAACTAGCATTTTTTTGAACAAATGTCCCTGATCCTGTCATGAGTAGTGAGCCTGTCAAGTGCCATCTATGAAACAAAGGAACAGATCTGCAGGAGATTGGTGGGCTACTGCGAACTAGGATGACTACAGGGCATAAAGAGATCAACCAGAGGCGGAGCTGAGGGTAGACCGAGCTCATCTCAGCACATTTCCCCAAACACTAAGCCAGCCTGGGCAGCTGGCAGCCAGAGGCCAGCACAGTCAAATGCTGAAAAGCCTCAAATACCACTGTGGCAGTGCAGGAATGCTTTAGACGGCAGTGCAGTGCTGACAACACTGGGAAGTGGCCCGGTTTGGGTTCCCCAAAAACCAAATTTGAGAAGACAAAGACCTGGATGTAAGTAGCTTGTTCTGAGGGGTAGAGGAAGGAGGCCGAGAAAGACTGGAAAGCAAGACAAGAGGAAAATATACCATGATGCATCATGGGGACCCTTACTCCTAAAGAGGCTCAAGTCTCCTGGACACTCGATGATGTATCCGGAAAGTTTTCCCAAATTGTCCATCTAAAGAACGAATGCTGTTTCTAGAATCCCACCAGTGTAGAGTTACCCCTAAAAGCATGAACTCTGTGAACTCCGGTCTGTATTTTGAGGGGGTCAAGCCAGTTCCTGCCCATCGAGAAAGGGTTTCAGAATGAAAGAAGGCATTCCCTGTCATTTCAACGGGAATCTGAATTCCTAGTGACCTGCCCACTGCGGCTGTGACTGGAACCCAAGGAACCCAAGGGTGTCTAGAGGGAATCTAAATGATGTCATCGACCAGACGTAACCTTGGCCTTGTCTTTGATGCAAAGTCTCTTGGAGCAAGTGGGAAGATGCGGTTGGTGCAGAGCCACGATGGACATTCTAATCTTTCTCTCATCTTACCATGGAACTTGACTCCAGGAGGGAAATAACCCCCTTGACATCTCACAGAGAGGCCAGGAGGGTGGGTGGGGGGGCTGGTAGAGCACTTTTTATTTAAACACAAAGTCACGATGCTCTCACTGTTCCCTGATCTTTGGGTTACACACACACACACCCCTATCCAAACTGGAAACTGAAGCCAGCAACAGAAGATCACTTGGGGCTAATGGAAAAACAAGATCAGCTCCAGGTCCTCCTGCCTCAGCCTAAATCTCAGGTCCATCAAGAGGAAAGGCAAGCTGGGGAAAGAGGACACTACTGAGCCTGACAGTGACAGGCTGGAGAAAGTGGGGTGCTACCTACCACCATATACTGTCTGAACTGCAGGCAGGATTGACTGGATCACACAATTCAGCCGGGGGCAATCCCTCCCCCATACTGACTTTCAGAGACCTACGTTTCTACTCCTGCATTTCTATTGCTAGTTTCCCAGGATCCTGACGGTCTCCGAGGCAGGCTTCCAATGACTTCCCCTTGGAAAACACTCATTGAAAATGAAACTCAATACTTAGTCTTGGGTTTCTGCCGCATGCACCTAGCCGTGAGCTCCTGGCCCCACTCTGTGCAGATTGTTGCTTGCAGGCTGCCTGTTTCCGGCTTTCCAGCTCACATTCTGTTTCCCAAAGTTACACTGGGCTAGTCCTTCGTGAATGCCCTGAGATAGCCTGTCCATCACAGCTTCTATGGCCATAAAGTAAGAGTAGACAAGAGACGGACAGACACAGGGACATGTGGACACATGCTATAAAGAGATGATAACCCCAGGGCTTCTGGCAATGAATGGAGTATGTTGTCTCTTCCAGAATTATTATCATCTCTCCATGACAGAAAGGTGAGTGGGTGGTTGACAGCACAGATGTCAGGCAGCGTGGGGTTGGTACCTGGCAACCTTCATAGTAGATACCACAAACATTGTATCTTTCTCAAGATCATTTCTACCCACCCCTGTTGTACCAGCAGGAGGTTACTGAGAGGGCTTGCCTTCACTTCATGTGTGGGTCACTATTGTTTGCACGTGGCCCATCTCTGGCTTAGGAACAAGAAGAAACCTCCAGCGAGACATAAAAGGAAGTCTCCTGATAACTTCCAGGTAGGAAGGCTCTCGCTAGTCAGAATTGTTGGTGTCATACATTGCTTTCCTTCTATGTGAAGAGGGGAGGCCTGGACCCACTGTGGTCATTTTGCCACTATGGAGAAGCTGGTTTTGGGATGAGGCAAACGGAGGGGAAAGAAAAGAGAGAATGGATCTGGCTTCTTGACATGCCCATGGATCTGTTCACTATTCGAGCCTTGATGCCCCCATACTCTACTAAAAACATCTGTGATGCCATCACCAGGAAAACAAAGCATTTCGGCTGTTCCTCTGACACAGCACACTGTTTTCTGTCTGGCACCTGTGTATTTCTGGTCTATGCTACCTTACTGCCGTGGGAGCTTCTGAGAAGCTGGCCCTCCATGCGTGAACTGTCCCACAGGTCTGCCTCCCCAGACAAGAAGAGTTTTCACAGAAAGCAGTGAATGCTCACCGGAGTCCCTATCCTCCTTCTCAGGGCCCATATTTGGGTCAAACCGTGCCCGTCTGTTGGGTGACAGAGAGCACCCTGTCCATCAGGCCAGCCTGGCAGGCATCTCCACACATCACAGCAGAAGAGGGGAAGGAGACAGGGAAAGGGATGCTCTCTGAGGGCAACATTTCCCTCCGAGACATTCGCTGAAGCCATGATGGTGTTATGAATGTTACCATCTGTTTTCTGTGACAGCCTGAAGCCATGTGACGGGCTGGGGGCATCTGAGGTGCTATAGAAAGTCATTCTTTACTGCGTTCTAATCCCAAGGCTACTTTCTCTGATCTATGTCTCTGGTTGACCTCTTTGCACTGGTGACAGACATGACAGACAGGGACTCACTAAGTCAGAGAAATGCATCTCCCCTGTCAGAGGAGTTTCCATTGGGAGGAAAGAGAGAACAGACAGCAAATAATACCACCAGTAATGGTGTCTCACAGGCTTCTCCGAAAGTCCAGAGAAGATGGGCTCTCCTAAATATTTGATGGGAAGAAGTAAGCCAGCATGCTATCTTCCTCTGAGGCAACCAAGCCAGCTCTTTGCAGAGGATGCGCAGGTTGTGAACTGAGAGGGCTTTGTTTTAATCACTGGTTCTTTGTGCTCAAGCCTGGTCTGCTTCGCTGTACAATCAGCACCGCTCTTTCTACTGTTTCTTCTAAGCACAACACAGACAGAACCTCAGCGACGTCTCCTCCCTGAGGAGATGTGCAGGACACCATGCAAACACATGTGCACTCTTGCCCCATTAACACCCATCATTTTAGCCATGCCCGCATCATGCCAGGCATAGTAAAGGATTGGCATTCCCATTACATTTCAACAGTTCGCTAAATATGACAGTGACATCGTGAAGTGTTAATTGCTCTGCCTGGAATGGAAAAGAACTATCTTAGAATTGAGTCTAACCACTTGCCAAAGGTCATAAACTACATGTTGAATTCCAGCCTTAGGTAGACTGCCAGTTACACTGAGTCTAATAGCCGCCTGATAATGGTCCTGGCAGATTTAAGGTGATCACCCCAAATACATGGTGTTTTGAGCAGAGGAGGGTGGCCTGGATCCCCCACCTTTTATTTCTAATCCAAGCTTATTTATAGGCATTTTAGTCCCTTATCCAGATATTTGAGTTCTGTCTGACCCACCTCACTAATAATGTTTGCATCTGAGAGGATGCAAGGAGGGCCTGGACTATTCTGGTTTTGTATTTTGTTGTTATTTGTTTGTTCAGATATGATAGGTGATTCAGAAAAAGCACAGCAAATGTGGATGGTAGAATTTCACTGGCGGGCATCTGAATGACACTCTATAAAATTTTCAAATGTCTCTGAATGATTGAACAGTTTCATATAAAATACTGGGGACATCGTTACTAAGGCTTCATTAGTACATTAATATTGATAATCCCCCTTTCGTAGTATCTAAAAGTACAGCAAGGGTCATGGCCAAGTTCAGTGTACACAATGAGCCCTTCTAGGTATGGCCATGCCTGGCTGTGTAGTCAGTATGGCATCACGTGTGTGATCCTTAAACATGACACTGTACTGCCATTCAGATGAGAGTCTGAGATAATGTTTACTGTGCTTCAGGGTCTTGTACTTACAACGTGCTAGTACTCACTGTATCCAAGCACCCTGAACACAACCATTACCAAATAAACAGACATCCTGGTGGATAAACAGGCATCAGGCAGTAGGGAACATCTTGCTCCAAAACCACGCCTACATGAATTCTTACTCCCAGGACATCCCCGTTCCTCCAGCATCTCAAGATATACCTTGACTTCAGCCCCTCTTCCAGAGGAGCTTGTCTTGTCTTCCCTCAAGAGCAAAGCCACACAGGCAAGAGTATTCTCTGGACAGAGCTATCAAATGATCCTGTCTGGGGGCAAATTCTCTCTGAGAAGCTCTGTTTTCAATACTTCCTCAGGATATCACTGTGCCCAGGAAAACCACCCAGTTAATTCGTTGTGATTGGGGGTCTATCCTTGCATTCACATTAAAATGGAAGTCTTCTGGTGAGCTGGATTTTTCTACTGGTGATTTATTGCAAGCACCAGATGGACTTTGATGCAATTGCATCGTATTCCACAAACCTGCCTAATGTGTCCTGACCTTGTGTTTGATCGTGGCTGTGTGGCCTCCAGGCCTGCTTGATTTTTCTCTGGAGATCCCTGAAAGCTTGTGCCTACTGGAAGAATGACAGTAAGTCAAGGCTCATTCGTAGCTCCCTCCTCATCTCTGCTTCTCTGGTTGAACCTCTATGTCCTGCTATCTAAAGAAAAGACATACGGGACTACCAAAGACTTTGCCATTTGTCTTATTCCATGGCCTTTCCGTGGGCAGGAAGAACTCATGGGAGATGAAGCAACTAGCTGAAAAAGAGTTACAATCCAGTTCCTGGAAGCGTGGGTCCCCAAGACTATGAACACTGGCACCAGTGTGGTCTCAGGGAAACTAGGTGCAGACACAGGTAACATGACAGACAGGGACCTTCCCAATGAGAGTATCAGTATGGCGGAATAGAGGATTCCTGGGCCAGCGTCAGATGGACCGTCCTTTAAAGTACAGGTGGAAGACTGAGGGAACATATTCTCGGGGCAGAAATAAGAATCTCACCCAGAGCTCTGGGTTGACGGTCAGTATTGTCCAGCCTCACCCAGGAGACAAGCCTCAGTGGATCTCTACGAAGAAATATAGATTGGGCAGTTGAAGTAGGAAGTCACAGGTGGGCAGCACCATCCATGGAACAGGGTCCTGCACTGAAGGAAAGAGTGGACTGGGTGTTCACGCCTCTCTGCTTCCCGACTAAGGATGCAAAGTGATCAGTTGCTGTGATATCCCTGACACAATGGACTGCACCCTCAAGCCAAGAGTCCATTTAAACCTCTTCTTCCCTAAGCTGCTTTTTCTCCGGGTATTCTGTCACATCGGGAGAAAGGGAATCTAGGTATGTTTCTAGGAGTGATATGGGTGCGTTGCTTGGTTCCGCAGACTGATAGTCTGCAAAGGGGTGTAACTCAGACTTCGGAATGTTTCCACAATGCCCAGCAAAGGCATCTGGCAGAAGAAACATTTAGAAAAATAAATCCTGCCGGGCGGTGGTGGCGCACGCCTTTAATCCCAGCACTCGGGAGGCAGAGGCAGGCGGATCTCTGTGAGTTCGAGACCAGCCTGGTCTACAAGAGCTAGTTCCAGGACAGGCTCCAAAACCACAGAGAAACCCTGTCTCGAAAAACCCAAAAAAAAAAAAAAAAAAAAAAAAAAAAGAAAGAAAAATAAATCCTATAGGAGGACTCACACAAAAAGTGAAGTCATTTTCAGCCCTCTCTGCCAGTGTACTTGGGGGTCAATATATTCCTATGGTCTCCAGGAAAAGCAGGCAGTACAGAGGAATCAAGGCACCCTCCGGGCCCATTGGCTATCCAGGAATCAATTGCCTATTTCTCTCAGCCTGCAGCTCAGGGGAGGATCAATTAAGGAAAGCTTTGTTCAGCTCAAACTATGAATTTTTTAAAACAGTCCTATCCGTGGTTATAGACATCTCTTTGAATGGCTCACAGAACAGGAGAAAATAAAAGACCAGTTCTAAGGCTTACTCCTTCCAGGATTTCTCTTTAAAAACGTATTTTTGCAAATGATGTTTTTTAAAAAAAAAAAAGACCCAAGTGACTTTTTTCAAAAATTGAGTTTTAACCATTATGCCAGATGAGTCATCAGAAGTTCAAACCTGAGGACAGATTTGGTGGAGGAATAGAATTCTAGAGCTTAGATGGTCCTTAAGGAGGATATGGTAAGTCCAAAAAATTATAATGTAAGCACTTCCAGAGCCTCCTGGAGAAATATTAAAGGGAATACCAAACAGGTGAAATTAATTCTAAAACATGTTCATTTAGCCTGACATTCCCCAAATACTGCCATTTTAATGTGTTGTAATTACAAAAATCATTTTATCAACTTTATTATGTAAGATATTAACTTATGATATGAAATTCACCCATGTGAAAGCACACAATTAAGCCTGTTTAAAAGTATTTCCAGAGCTGAGTAAGGTTGCCTTACCAACATCTAATTTAAGAATATTTTCATCGTGGCAAAAAAAAAGCACCTAGAAGCAATTCCTCTTTGCTACATACGTGTGTACCCCCGGGTGACCACCAACCAGGCTCTTGCATTCGCAGATGTAGCTACACTGGCCATGGCCTACGCTTACAGCATGGTCTCTGGTGAATGACTGATTTAACATGGCATGTTCAATGTTTGCCCATGTTGTTACACACATCAACTTAACACTCCTTTTATGTGTTGAATCCATTAATGGATAAAAAGTCACTAATAAGCTATTTTACATTCTTGTTCTGAGGGAAGCTTACAAAAGTAAACCTCCAGTAGACCAGCTGAAGACCATGTAAACCATACTGACGATGGTCATGCCTTCTGGACTGAGTGCACACAGCCAGTCTCTATCACACTAAATAAAAGCCCTGCAAAGACAGTTACTTGTCCAAGGCCACATGCCTGCCAGTGGCTACATCTGACTTTAAACCCACATGTTCATGGGCCCATCCTATGCAACATGCTTCATCCTCATCTACACTAGGGGGCACGTGGAGAAGATCAAGATGAAAATCCACCCAAAGGTCCATCACTCTCCCTGAACAGTGTTATACACCATGGCTCTCATTCTGTTTTCATCCAAGGTTTAGACCTTGAGACAAGGTGGGAATCAGCCATAATCACCCTAAAGAGAGCTGCATATGAAGAGCCAAAGGAAAAGAAACAGAGGAAGGGAAGAAGCTTACCCTCCTCAACAGAACCCAAAGAGTTTCCACTGCATGTGAGTGTCCTCCTGAGTCTTCTAGCTGCACACATTTGTGGCCATCCAGCCTACAAGGCTTAAAACAGAAAGACAAAAGAATTCCTTCCTTTTGTGGGAGGGAAGGAGGAGAGAGGACCTCTCCATATTTCAAACAGCTGAATTCCAGGAGTGTCTACTATTGATGGGCAGCAGAGGTTAAAATGGCCAGTCACCACACAAAAATAGCCGAACTGAAGTCCTCAGGAAGAAAGACAATGTACATGTCCCCTGCTTTAGAATAAAAAACACCAATGATAGCCTTTGCTAGAGAGGTTGTGGAGAAAGGGGTACACTCATCCATTGCTGGTGGGAATGCAAACTTGTGCAACCACTTTGGAAAACAGTGTGGCGGTTTCTCAGGAATTTCGGGATCCACCTATCCCTGGACCCAGCAATACCACTATTGGGAATATACCCAAGAAATGCCCTATCATACAACAAAAGTATATGCCCAACTATGTTCATAGCAGCATTGTTTGTAATAGCCAGAACCTGGAAACAACCTAGATGCCCTTCAATGGAAGAATGGATGAAGAAAGTATGGAATATATGCATATTAGAGTACTACTCAGCAGTAAAAAACAATGACTTCCTGAATTTTGCAGGCAAATGGACGGAAATAGAAAACGCTATCCTGAGTGAGGTGAGCCAGACCCAAAAAGAGGAACATGGGATGTACTCACTCATATTTGGTTTCTAGCCATGAATAGGGGACGTTGAGCCTATTATGCGTGATCCTAGAGAAGCTAATTAAGAAGGTGAACCCAAAGAAAAACATTTAGGCGATGAAAGGAGACAGAGACAAAGACCCACACTGGAGCACCGGACTGAAATCTCAAGGTCCAAATCAAGAGCAGGAGACAGAGCACGAGCAAGGAACTCAGGACTGCAAGGGGTGTACCCACACACTGAGACAATGGGGATGTTCTATCAGGAACTCACCAAGGCCAGCTGGCCTGGGTCTGAAAAAGCATGGGATAAAACCGGACTTGCTGAACATAATGGACAATGAGGACTACTGAGAACTCAAGAACAATGGCAATGGGTTTTTGATCCTACTGCACGTACTGGCTTTGTGGGAGCCTAGGCAGTTTGGATGCTCACCTTACTATACCTGGATGGAGGTGGGTGGTCCTTGGACTTCCCACAGAGCAGGGAACCCGGATTACTCTTAGGGATGATGAGGGAGGGGGACTTGATGGGGGAGGGGGAGGGAAATGGGAGGTGGTGGTGGGGAGAAGGCAGAAATCTTTAATAAATAAATAAATAAATAAAAGAAGGTAGTTATGGAAACAAAATGTAAATACACCTAGGAATGGGAGACTTGCTGGGTAATCACCACTGGACTTCCATCCCTTATAACTATGCCCCGTGAATCCCCACTCCGTGGATTGAAGGCATTTCCCATTTCTGGGAAGGGCGGATCTGCCCTTTTCTCAGCATACAGGATACTTAGCAGTAAGCTAACACGTATATGGCAGGAATGATGCACCAGATGGCTTCTGAGTGTTCTGCTTAGGGTAGATCAGCTACCGTATGTGGCTCATGGCAACCTGTGTGGGGACTGTAATCATTATTATTAATGCTATTATTTTCATGATCTGCATTTAAAGAGAAAAAACCAGCACAGAGGGGTTAAATAATCTCCTGGAAGCCACAGAGCTGTTACGTGGCACAGCCCATATTTGATCCCAAGCATTTATCTTCAGAATTCAAGATTCCAACCATGAGGCTACTTTTGCAAAGACTGAACTATACTGGCAGCCTGACCTCACCCATGAAGTTAAACTCTCCTCAACAGAACCCAAAGAATTTCCAGTGCATGCGAGTGTCCTCCTGAGCCTTCTAGCTCCAAACAACATTTGTGGCCACCCTGCCTACAAGGCATAAAATAGACAAAAGAATTCCTTCTTTTTCTGTATTAATTATTATCACTTGTTGCCGCTTGTATGAGCCACGGGACTCTGGTTTTATCAAACTGGCAGGAGCTGCTGAGTATGTCACTGAGTGATAACAAGACTCCACCATGCTTAGATCCATTGGCCTTGTCCCGAAACCATGCCCCAAATCCATGGTGCCTGAAATGCTTTCTTAGAGATCCTCCTCTGGTACAGTCTGGTGGGTGATTTTCCCACCAAAGGTGAGGTCTCTCTGCTCCAGTCTCAGCTCAAGGAAGAATAAGAAAGGGCCAGATCAATCATGAAGGCCTGTAGCTACAGCTACTTGGGAGGGTGAGACAAGAAGACAGCAAAATTCAGGACTGCCTGGGCTTATGGAGTGAGTTCAAGGCCAACCTGGGTAACTTGGTGAGACCCAGTTTCAAAATAAAAGCTCAGTGGTAGAGTGTTTGTTGAGCAAGCATGAGGTTCTGGGTTCATTCACCAATATAAGAAAAGAAAGAATTAAGAACAAAAAAGGTTCTTGAGATCTATTCATTCATGAATATCTGCGTGACCAGACAGAAGCAGGCACATCATTTGTGGACAGACTGCAGGGTTCTTGGGGAACATGTCCCCACTAGAGCACATGAGGAAAGCCCTGGCTGGAAGCTAGCCAAAGTCAGGCTAGATACACACAGGCACATGCTCAGTTTGTTCATACAGTGTAAAAAGTCCCCAAGTTTATACAAAAAGTAATTTCATTTTGAGAACCAAGAACACGTGGCAAAAAAGTTTAGAGTTTATGCTACTCTGGGATGGAGGAGAGTATGGACCATGTATCAGACAAGAGAAGTTCTAAGCTCTCAGAGTCCCAACCACTCCCTCGCTCTTACTATTCACAAGGCCATGGGACATGGACACAGAACACACACACCACAGCTAGCCATGGGTGAGTCCCAGTTGATTGGGTCTCCTTTCTCTCTTATTTAAGCCCCACAAGCACCATACAAAGAACAGAACACTGAGATGTCCTTCTCCTGTGAGGGCTTCCCTTAACACTCAAGTCCTCCTCTTATTGAAGATCCTGTTTTCCTCTCCCATGCGCATGCTTGGTTTTTCCATCTCCTCTAGCAGCTTGGGAAAGCAGAGTCATTCCATCACCTTCTCTCAGCTCTCTCCCTGCCAGACTGAGCAATTGAAGGAGGGGAAAGGTGTACATGAGTTCACATACAGCCATAGTGCTCAAACCTACACCAAGACCTCAGAAAGTCATGGCCGGTGTACACCTGATTCCTATAGGCAGAGAGGCTGATGAGTTTGAATTAACATTAACGAAACAATCAGAGCAGTGAATGTCAGGCTATAGGGAAGGATACTGGAAACCCAGAAGATTATGACCTGACTGCTGAGAAAGCTCTGGGGAGAAGTGAGCTGTGTTAAGGTGACACCTGGCAAGTTGTTTACATGTGCCACACACAAACTGTCCTCAGATCCCGACTACTTTCTTGCATGTCTCCTCTTTGTCGAGCTGGAAAGGTCCTGGAAACGGCTGGTTTCCATAACCGAGTGATGGGAATGACATTTACCCTCAATGTTTGAGGGTCACTCATTGAAAGTGGCAGGACACGGTCCACACCTTGGGATATGTCAACAAGTCCCCAGGAGATATGGAGCTTAGTTACAGCCCCTCCTCCACCCACAGGAACAGGCAGATGAGTCCACAGGCCATCTGGGACAATGGTCAATACCTTCTATAAATGGCACCAGTCCAGCTGCAGCCCTGGGGGACACATGAGGAACAGGGTCATTGCCTAATCCTGCGGGAAGACCAAACATCCAGGAATTGCCCCACATGCTGCCGCATGACTGACCTCGCCTGACTCCAAAGGCAAAGTACCTATTGCATAATGACAGGACTCTAAGCACACACTGCTCCTCCCGGGACACTGAAGAAACAAGTGCCACTTCTCTCTATAGCTCTGAGGTGTAGTACAAGTTGTGCACACATCTACTTTAGATAGAAGCTAACCCATCCCCATCCTGGAGGATCCAAGGGAATGTATTATAGGAACTCCAGACAAGAGTTATTGAAAAAATCTACGGAGTTGCTGGCTGCTGGTTTCCAGAGTCACATGGGACAATGTCACATGCAAATGAACACAGCAAGACAACTCAAAGGGAATGCGCAGGGGTTTCTGGGAAACATATCCCTTATTCCATCTGGAGGAACTTTTTTAAGCAAGAAGAGAGGTAAGGCAGGAAAATGGAACAGCTCTAAGCAGATATTCATGGAAAAGATGAAATGGAACCACCCTGCCAGCTAGCTGGTTTCGACAGATGACAAAAATGACTAAAATCAGCTGTCTGCGTTAATTAGCGCCTATTACCCTGGGTGGATTACTGCCCTGTCACCACCATGGCTTTTTATTCTTGTTCCAGGCTTTGGTGGCAAAGCTATTCCTTCCAATAGCTGTTGGGACCCACCAAAGCTAAGGGTATCCCCAACGCAAAAACACATCTGAGTTCATCCTGCTTTCCATCTGCCCTTCTGCCATACAAAACCATCTGGCTCCATCTCAAAGGCGGTTATTTTGGCCCTGACACCTCTTTAATCTTGGATCCACAGCTATCTAGGGTAACATTGGCTCTGGCTGACATGGCCCGCCATATCCAGCGGAATGATACTCTCCCCATAATGGCTGTAAAAGATAACGAGGAATTTATTAGGAGTTACACACAGCACTCTGTGCTGTCTTTGATGGAATCAATGAGCAACATAAGCTTCAAACCCACAGAGTTGGCTGCAACCACTAGGCGTGTTGCCTAGGTGTAGAGAAGAGCCATTAGGGGGCGTGTACATGGCATTAGCAGTTCAGAGCACGGAAAATCTGGGTGACTTCCTATAGCAGGGGAGGTGGGACTAGCTTGGCTCTCTGGTGACCATCTAGAAAAACATCATTCTGTGCCAGACGGAGCGAAGACAGATGCTGGAGAAGCATCCTCTATAGGCATATGAGTCCCCACGTCACTTCTATTCCATGTTTTGCCACTGCTCCCCAGCACCTTTCTCAAAGGACTGTCCCCGGCATTTATTTATTTGTGAATTAGAAGGAGGAGATTTCATCAGGAGCAGGGAAGGGATGAGAAGCACACTCAACCTGCAGACGATCAGTTTGGTGGGAAAAATCCCCCATCTCATTTGTTCTGCAATGGGGTGATCTTGAAGCTGTATGTACACACACACGTACACACACATACACACACACCCTAACATCCCAGTAAGGTTCAGTCTCACAAGCCCACTACAGTGCTCAGCTTAAGAGCGCTTGAACATTCAGGGCTAAAGGGATAGCTCAGTTGGTAAAACACAGGCTTTGAAAGCATGAGGACATAAGTTCATATGACCAGCAACCATGTAAGAGACAGTTATGACAGCATGTGTTTGTAATGCCTGTGCTGGGGAGGTAGAGACAGGTGAATCCCTGGAACTCATTAGATAGCCTGCTAAATTGAATGATAAACCTCGCCTCTAAAACTAAGGGGAAGAATACTCATAGAAGACACCTGAACTTGACTTTTGGCCTCAACTTGCATGTGAAGGCAAATGTAGGATACTTGCTCCCTATATATGTGAGGAACATGTGAATATCTGTACATATGTATGTGTTTATGTTCATATACATGTATATACACAGATATGCAATGTTAACACACTCCCCACATTTGTATGTGTATCACATAACCCACATGAAACAGATGGTATTTATTTGCCCTTCTGCCTCACTTACCTCATTCCCTCTGTCTGCTTCCTGGGTCACCTCTTTGTACTAAAGCACTTAATCTGACTGTCTGTTTTTAGGAAAACCCAAGCCAAGACATTGGCTGACCATGCAGGATTTAAATTCACAAGTTCTTGTTTTCCTTTGCTGTCTGTGGCTTAGTCCTCCAGGGACACGTTAGCTCTCCCGTACTACCCCTAATATAGAAATAATAGGCCTAAGAAAATGCCAAGCAGGAGGAAAGCTCTCTACAGCAATGAGAGATCATACTGGCCTGAGAGCTGCCTGCCATCAGGATCCCACTGGTTATTTAGGATAGCTTTCCCTAAAATCTCTTTGCTTGCCTTACCTTTCCTTTAAGGAGTCAAATGGAGTTTCTATTCTGAGCACCACTCAATACCTTCGAAGGCAGGAGCATGTCATAAGGTAGAGGTAATAGATAGGCTATCAATTAGTGATGTCTGTAATGGCACCAAGACAGGAGACTGGTAGCTATAAGCTAAAGCACCACATGGAAAGGTATAAAGAATTTTTTTTTTTTTTTTTTTTTTTTTTTGGTTTTTCGAGACAGGGTTTCTCTGTGGCTATGGAGCCTGTCCTGGCACTAGCTCTTGTAGGCCAGGCTGGTCTCGAACTCACAGAGATCCGCCTGCCTCTGCCTCCCGAGTGCTGGGATTAAAGGCGTGTGCCACCACCGCCCGGCAAGGTATAAAGAATTTGAGACCAGATAAACTAATAAATTAAAATTGAATTCTAATATATAAAGATATGCGATCTTGGGCATTTTTATTTTCCAGTCGAGGCTTTAGTTTTCTCTGTGAAGTTAATGTCTCCTAACTAGAAGACTATGGTAGGATGATAGGTAGAAGCCCCCATCATAGTCCCTGCTCAGTGAAGTTCAGTTCCCCTCTCAATGAAAGCCAGAGAGTTCACTTAAATTGAGTTTCAAATTTCTTAAGCAAAGGCATTATTTGCCAACACAATTTAAAGCATCTACTGGTAAAGGATCACAAAATGATTATAATCTTTTTGTTGTTGTTTCTCTTTGTTGTTGTTTTTGTTGGTTGGTTGGTTTTCTTTTCTTTTCTTTTTCTTTTTCTTTTTCTTCCTCTAAAGTTGAACTTTTCCCTCTGACCACACCTCTATTCTGGTTGGGGTAGTTCTGTAGTGGAATTTAACCCTCCAGGCAAAGACATCTGATCCTAAGTAAACCCAAACACACCCTGTAGACCCTGGTGGCCATAATTCCTAGGTCAATTAAAAACACCGAAGAAAGATGGTGCTGAGACATGGCACTGGCTTTGATGAAACACCGCTCTGAATAATTAACCAGCGGCGATGCAAGTTTAGAGCCTGTCCATTAGCTGATTGTCCTATTTAGAAAATGGGACAGCAGCCCAATCTCAGGAGCCGATGCTCTTGACATGTATCTCCACCATCAAGATACTGGAAAGTTGTGCAAGTGAGAAGCGACTCTAAAACCTTCTGCAAACGGTATAAGCAGTGGTTTGGAAAATATGCTGGAAAGCTAGCTGCCAAAAACCAAAAATGAGAGCAATTTCGGGCACTTTCAGTTGCCAGAAAATGTACCAGAGGCCAGTCCTTAGCCCACTGTAGGATGGGGCCTGGGCACATGGCTGTTGAATGACTCAATGGCTGCTGGCCCCGCACATCACCCTCCCATGCTCAGAATGTGCACAGGATAGCATCGGAGGAATGCAATTAGGAAAAGGAGCCCTTACAATACGGATGAGGGGCTAGAGAGATAGAGGACTCAGTGAGTGTCTCTCCCCCCAAAAATGCTCAGAACATACAGCCCTCACTTTGCAATCCTGAAAGACGCCTGTGTCGGTTGCTATGGTCTAGTTAAATCACAGCAGTACCTCAACAGCACAGTTCAAGTTTCACTCCTACTGTATATCAACCAAAAGCTCAGCATTTGCTGCTAACTCAAATCATCATTCAAGCAGCATGGGCCTCTTGATCAGCGACCCACATATCCAAGTTTTCAAAGTCGGTCTTGAAGGGTCACTGCGTCAGGTGACTCATCCCGACAGGGCAGCAGGTCATGAAGCCATGCTTCCTCCCATCTCCCAGGCATTAAGCCCATGAGACATATTACAAGATTGACAATGTAAAGAAGATGTCACTCTTAAGTTAGAAGTGAAGCAAAGCAATGGAAAGCGGTACCACGGGAGGGAGTTGTGGCCATGAGGTGATGATGGAGGCATGGAAGACACAGCTGTCCGTGGGAATGATGATACTTGTGGTTGGCCAGGCTAGAATGCAGCGACAGGAATTAGCAAAGGCAAACTTACCAACACCCACAAGGAAAGCAGCTACGAAGGAAAAAGAGCTGCATCTGAGGAACTATTGGAAATGTTTCCTGTAACTAAAAGCCCAAAAGGCAAACTGACACAGAGCACCAGCAGAAACATCCTAGCCATGCTCGCTCCATGCCATAAACCCTATTCAGATGACTCGGTTATTGTTTGCTCCTTTTTTTTTCTTTTGGTGTTTTTAATTTTTTTATTTTACAAAGAAGACACTTGATCCTCAATAGTTAAAATGTTTAAAGAGTGCTGACTAAATATTTATATTTTAGTTTTCATCAAACTGTGCATTTACAACCAATGCTAAAAGTCTTTGCTGTTGTTAGTTTATGTCCTAGGGATGGGACCCAGAGTCACACCCATGCCAGGCAAGCATTCTACCATCAGCCTATCCTCCTAGTCCATAGGAGGGTGGGATGCTGGGCATATAGAATTGATTCTCGGTATATGTAGAAGTCTGTAAGGAAGAGAAACATCAAAGCTTGCTTAGAGGCTGGTTCAGACTTCTGGGTCCAATCAATGAAGCAAGATGCCAGAACTATGGTCAGATTTTTCCAAGTCCCTCCGTTTTCCTCGATTTGTGGAATTCTGCTGTGTTTCCAAACAAAAGTGAACTGGCAGATAAGGAACAAAAGCATCCAGTGTACATTTTATGAAGCTTTACCATGACTTAAATGGGCCCTTGTAAGATGGGTTTCCCCATTTTTTCTCGACCTCCACACAAGACTTACCATCCTTGCCTACAAAATAGAAAAATGAGACACCAGGACAATGAAACACTCGCCCCAAACCACACAACTAGGAAAAGCAGATCTAGACCCTGTTGGCCAATAGAAACAAAATGTGTACAGATGCAAGTCCTGCAGAGAACTGTGCACTGCCTAACACTTATGACTTCCAGTTTTCTAAAAGAAATAATGTAAACAACCCAAACACATCAAAAAAAAATCCTTGTAACATATAATCAGTACAGAATCATTACTGAAATATTCATATTCTTCAAAGTCTGATGGGCATATGACAATCTGGATTCTGTTTCAAGTTTGCACTTGGCTACATGTTGGCTGTTGTACCACACAGAGCTGGGAGCTGTCTGCTACTGCCAGGATTGAACATTTCAGTGGCTGGGAGCCTCATATTTTTAGCCACAAAATTATTACCTCTGGATTATACCCTTCCCTCTTACAGAGTATTCTGAGAAAGTCATAGATCACTAGAAAGTGCTGAAGACATTCAGAAATTGGATTTAGATTATTTTTCTTTTCTCCCTCCTTAATTCCCCTTCAGTCAGACAAACACTGGGAGAAGCAACTGAGGAGATGTTTTTGGCATGAAATGCTGCAGGGTATAGTATGCCTCAATGGGAAGGGTGGGTATCAGGAAAGACCCCATGCTAGGAGATGGCAACGAAGAAGACATATGCCTCTCCTTGCTAAATGGTTCATATTCACCTATTTGAACACTACTGGTGTTTGGACATTCAACTGATTTTTGTTTATTGATTGTAATAGTGTGTGACTGTTTTGTCTGCATGTATATATGCTCACCATGTGTGAGCCTGGAGCCCACAAAATGGGATGGACAGATCGGAGTTACAGATACTTGTAAATCACTGGGAATCAACTGGTTATGGGTGCTGGGAAATGAACCCAGGCTCTGGAAGAACAATCAGTGCTCTTAATCACCACTAACCTGAGGAAATGCTTTTATTTTTAACTTGCCTTGACATATTACATCACTTATTAGCTCAGATAAAATACTGATTAAGAGGAAAAATGTAGAGAAAAATTTCTGTTCTGTCAAGTACCACAGCCATTCAGTCCCAAAGAAATACATAGAGGATTATATTGATAATAAACTGTTTGGCCTATTAGCTCAGGCTTATTATTAACTAGCATTTACAACTTAAATTAATCCATAACTTGTGTCTATGTTTAGCCACATAGCTTGGTACCTTTTCTCAGTAAGGCATTCTCATCTTACTTCCTCTGCATCCAGCTTGTGAGTGAGTCTTTCCTTTTCCCAGAATTCTCTTAGTCTGGTCGCCCTGCCTTTGCTTCCTACCTGGCTACTGGCCAAAAATTGTTTTATTAAACTAACATGGGTGATAATCTTTAAAGCATAAAAGAGCATTATCCCACAGCATTTCCTCTGTTTTTTTTTTTGTTTTTTTGGTTTTTTTGTTTTTCTTTTCTTTTCTTTTCAAAACAAGAGCTCTGAATCTAAACTTCTTTGTTTGGCTTTTTTCCTGACCATTATCCAAAACAACTTGTAACCAACACTCTAAACAAAGACAAACACCCATAATTTTCTAGTTTTCTAGGCTACTTCCTACTAATTGGGGACCAAAGAAAATTTAGAATTATGGTCAAGTCCTGCTGGAGTATTCTGTGAGACTGGATCATCTAAGCCTTGAAGCTGTTCTGGATGTAGAAATCAGAGGAAACTGAAACATTGGATCATCTGGGCTATCCATTCCATTCCTACTGGAGATTTTTCAGGGGGTCTTCCTTGATCAAACCTTATTTTTCTTAACCCAGAATAAAGCCACAGCCTCTTATTTCCCATGAAAATAAAAGTAAAACCTCTTCTCCAGAGTAACATATCTTCTGACTTAAATTTTGAAGTCAAGGCATTTTCAAAATATATAAGTTGGATTAATCCAGTAGCATTTATAATCAAATATCTTTTAGCAGCTGTCACTCCATCCTCAGCAGTCAAACAATTCAAATACATACAGTATCCAGATTCTCTGTGTATTTTCCATCTTTACATGGACTTTTTTTTTACACTATTTGTTATTTATTTATTTTTTTAGACGGGGTTTCTCTATATATTTGCCTGTCCTGGAACTCACTCTGTAGACCAGGCTGGCCTCAAACCCACAGAGATTCACCTGCCTCTGTCTCCCAAGTGCTAGGATTAAAGGGGTACACCACCATACCCGACCACTCTCTTTTTTTAAGGACTTTCTCTATCCTTTTTTCATTTCTCTCTTAAGCTTAAACATACTATAAACCGTTTAGAGGATTTTTTGTCTGAATCTGTCTTTACTGTCTATCTCTATCTTTTTTCTAACCACATGAGTCTTTAATCTGTTAAGCAACATGGTTAGGATTAAAGCTGTGGCTCTGGCAGCTGGCTCTACCCCATTCCTTAGCTTTTTGAGAATCTAGCTTCATGGGAAAGGTACTGGAATGAACCACATTTATTGTTACAACTCTGTGGAGTTTCTAGACCAATGCAAACACCAACCAACCTGATGCCAGTTGCTCATAAACACCACTCAATTGTTTGGTTGAAAGGCCTTTTTTAATAGTTGTAAGGTTTTTGTTGCTAGTGCTGAGTCAGGATGCCTCTCTTAAAGGAGCCACACCTCTGTTCATTGCCAGCAAACAGCCAAGCAGAGAAAAGATTGTGACCAAGAAGCTGTGCTTGACTCTGTTCTTGCCTGTTTAGAAGTCTTTCTTTTTTTCAAAGCTTTCTCAGGCTTTATGTGGAAATTCTTGCCAAATGTTTGGGTGCCATTTGTAGACAGAAGTTGCTGTCCCACCTGGTCCCACACATAGAGGCTTATATTAATTATAAACTGTTTGGCCTATTAGCTCAAGCTTATTATTAACTAGCTCTTACAAATTTAATTAATCCATAATTCTTCTCTATGTTTAGTTACATGGCTTGGTACCTTTTCTCAGTAAAGCATTTTTATCTTGCTTCCTCTGCATCCAGCTGGTAACTCTCTACCTTTCCTCTTCCCAGAATTCTCTTAGTCTGGTTACCCCACCTATACTTCCTGCCTAACTACTGGCCAATAAGCATTTCATTAAACCAATACAAGTGACAAATCTTTATAGTGTACAAGAGCATTATCCCACAGCAGAATAATATGATCAATGTTGCATGTTCTTGACTTTAAAAGAAATACTTATTTAATATTTAACTAATAACTATATTTCTTTTCTGGATAGTCTACTTCTACTTTCTAGTAGTCCTGCATGGCAAAAAAGAGAGGGGGGTGTAGCAGGAGGTATAAGAGCTAGAGAGATAAAGATAAAAAGAGAGAGAGAAGAAAGAAAGGGAACATTTGAATTTGTGAAATGTCTTTCTACATTTATTCTGTGAATCACATGCTCATCTATTTGTAAGGTAGGCTCAATTAATAAATTTAAAGACATAAAGATACTGATAAAAATTTTAATATTGCACATTTCTCTAAATGTTCAGTTTTTCTTACATCACACTGTCAGAATATATTTCTCTGAACATTTACAGTTTTGCCTTGGTCTCCTACTGCGCTGACAATGGCCTCCTTGGACAGCTACATCTATGTTCCATTGTTCTTGTCTAACATTGAGCATTTCTGTTGGCTAATTTATCGAGAAGTATATTTCAATGCTCTTTAAGAAGAACTCAGTTTTGGTTTTGATGGTTCCACAGATTGTAAATTCTGCTTCCGATTTAACTGGATGTACTCACACAGATTAGTTCCTTCCTGTGAATGTCTCTGGGTTTATTTGATTGCTTTTTCTGCTAACTTATTACAGTGAATAATTAATGCATTTATTTTTAGTCTTTCTGTACTGTGGTGTAGTACACTACAGTTGTGAACTGCATAACAGCCTCAGTCAACAACAGCCTCCACTTGATGAAGCCCCCTGAGATTATAATAGATCTTGGTATGTTCTTAGCTATCATGAAGATAGTACATTCTTTCACCCATAATTGGGCTGGTGCTGATGCCAATGAACCTGCTGTTCTGCCCACTGAAAAGGGCACAGAGTGTACAAATATGCACAATGCCTGAACCTGGTAACAATAATGGAACACCATCACTAACTTGCTTATTTGCCATGTTATAGGGCTTTAATTTTTTAATTTGCCTACAAAATATTAGCTATCATGATGGCATTTTCAAACAAAGTGAACAAACTATGTCTTAGCAGATTCTCCTCTCACTCATCTTCCCTTTCCCCCATATCCTTGCCAGCATTTATTGTCAAGATTTCTTGATGATAGCCATTCTGATCAGAGGAAGGTGGTATCTCAAAGTAGTTTTAATTTGCATTTTCCCAATAGCTAGGGATGTTGAACATTAAAACAAACAAAAACCTTCTTGCCCATTTGTAATTTTCTTTTGAGAAAATCTTCTTTATCCATTCTTTAAAGGGCTAACTATAAAACATCCTGGGAAAGGGCCTGCTCTAGAGACTTTTCAGTGGGACAAAGGTAGAGGTGACAGGTGACTTTGAGACTCTTGGTCCTGTGTCAGCCTGCGCTAGTGTGTGTGTTTGTGTTTTGGCTTAGAAAAATCATTTAAAAACAATAACATGAATATAAAGAATGCATTTTGAGGCCAGACATACACACTTAACTTAAAAAATGTATGCATTCATGAAAATATCTACTCTCTTCCCCTCAAAACACAAGAATGTAGTGTTTTAATTCTGACAATCTACCAAAATTAATTATACCATCACTATTGCTTTATGTAGCTTAAAATGTTTATATACATGTTTATGCATGCTGTTGGATAAAGTTCCTTAGATTAAAAGAACTTCAGATGTTTACGGCCTATTATATTTAGATCTTGGCATGGGATATCTAGAGTCATTAAAACAAAGACTCTCAAACCCACGTGGCATGTCCATGGCAAAATATTTTTGGAATGAGCTCTTCCACTCCCAACTAGAGCCCAGGTCAAAAGGGAGAAGTTTCTCAACATTTTCTTTTGAAGGAGAGTTACTGTATAGTATTTTTCTTACTAATGAAAATGTTCCTCTCTCAGATGAGTATACTATATCTTGGTCACCAACCCATGACCACCCCCCAGCCTTACCTTTTATCTTTACTCACTTCATTAAAGGGTACATCTCTTGACTATTACCACTAGAAAAAAATGAAGCAGTCAGTGGCGGCACGCTCCTCCCATGAATATTGGTCCTTTGGTTTGGTTTCAGTTCCAGGGATATCTTCTCCTTCACTGTAAACTTATCCCTCCCCCTGCTACGATTTTTCTTCAGCATTTCATGGATCAGGACGAATTTCAGGGTGTCTTGTCTACTGGGCATCAATCACATAGCTATCACAATGATCTTTATAAAAGATTTGGCTGGTTATGTCATTCCACATCTGCTGAGAATCCTCAAGGATCTCCCTTCGCCCTGACAACAGACATTCAATTTCTCATTGCAACTTAGAACTGCCTGTTTCTGCCTCCCTTCCCTCATCTCATCCCAGGCCATCCTAGGTTTCATCTACTTCCAGCTAGCATACTTATCTCCCATACTCAGTCTTTCTAGTTAGCACCAAGCATCCTGCATTCCAGTGTTCTTGACAAAAGCTACCACCTCGCATTTGCATATGTCACGACTATCATCTTCTTGTCCTAACAACTGCTTCCTTGGGGAAATTTCCCTCGGTTCCTGGAAGTGCTGATATCATCACCTGCAACTATTTGGACGTTTCCAAATGTGCTGTTCCCCACACCTCCCAGCATCCACCATGCAGCTGTTGATGTGTGGCTCTTCCTGCTGTATGGTCCTCTTCACTTCTGGCTCACAGATTAGCTGCTGTGAGGCTCTTCCACGCTCAGCATCTTATGGACTTCATATATACGTGTGTTCTTATAACCACATTCTAGACTCATTAGTACAAATCCTGGGAAAGCAAAGCAGGGTAAATCCAGTAATTCGCTTCTAAAATAACTCTTCAAGTTACCTAAAGAAAGCATATGCCCTTATCCCATATAAGACTCTCCCAGGAGAGTCAGGAGTTCAAGGTAAACTTGACAGCGAGCAAGACAGAGAGAATATCAAAGTTTTATCTTTAAAAACATTATTTCTATCTGTACATTTAAAAAAAAAAACAGACAGAAAAGTAGTTTCTTAGCATACTTCCTGGATTTTACTGAGGGAAAGAAAAACATGCTTCAAAAGAAAAATCATGTATTGTTGACAGTACATTTTTTAAATTATAGCTCTTTTACAACATTGTAAATTGATGACGCAAAATAATTACCTGGACTTGCTAATTTCATAGAGTACATTTAATTCACTTTCCCTCTTCCACTGAAGAGGAAAGCAATTTTGCCTCCATTTTCACACTGATTACTCTCCCTGGCCTGCAACTACGTGTTCTTTGTACTCCTTTTTGACATGTTTGTATCATTTTACCAGCTTCATCAATAAAAACCAAGTAAATGAATAGACATGTTCCTTAGACATAAATACAGACCTACATACAGACGCATGCGCATGCACACACACATATGTATATATACATACAGTAACCATGGTTCACCATTTCTGAAAATTTTTATTTAGCAAGGAATGAGAGAATGTGCCCTTGAGTGAGTACTGTCTGGTGAACACTGCCATGTGTGGGAAATGCCAGCTGCTTTGGGTACAGTTTTGAGAAAAGAGTGAAAAATCGTTTCTTTCCATTGCCCAGACCGCTATTGTCCAAACCCCAATCTATGTGGAGCATCTCAGACACAATACAAGGCAAACCGGTCTCACCTCACACCTCTCACCTCCGGGAAGGTGCAAGTGAATGGATGAAGCTGAAGCACAGACAAAACCTGAGGTTTCCATTTACTCCTCTGAGGGCACACAGCCTGGCTCCAGACACTGCCAAAGCCCCTCCCTTTGAGTTGTAAACGAATCTGCCTCTTGGATCTGGGTTCAGTACATCCCCTCACAACCCCACACTTCCCCTCACCTCCTCCTGCTTTTCCACAGAATTATTATACTCTCAAAACCAAAACTCCCTGTGAGGATGGGAGTCCGCAAGGAGATCTGATCACCCTGAGGTAGAGAGATAGGCTGAAGCCAATTACTTTCTCCAAAGTACCTGTCCAGGAACCCAGGAACCTTGGAGGTATCCTGGGCCAATCAAAGGGAGCCATTCAAATGTGCTGCCTGCTGGGATCAGGTTCACTTCTTATTCAGCATTTCCACAGTCCTTACTACTCTTTCTCATCACCCCTTTGCCACAGAGACAAAAAGCAGCTTCTCTGTAGTAAAATAACCCCAGAATCCGGAGGGCACTGAGTCACTGTTCATCGCCATTTCCCTGCAAATGCCAAAGATGCTGAAGAGAATCCAGAGCCACCTGCCTGAAAGGGCTATCTCCAGCTCAACCACGGAGGTCAAGAGCTAACATTTTCACCATCAGCACCACCAATGCCATCCTTACAAGCCACTCTCAACAACTCATCTGTGCCGGCTTGGGGAAATGGTCCCGAGCATGCTCAGGGACTACTTTTCATGGTTTCAGAATTCAGACCTGGATGCCTAATCTGGTCTCTGTGAGACTAGTATGCTTTTTCTTGTCAATAGCCGGATCCCAAGAATGGAGCAATGCAGTTGCTGCAAGCAAATTCAAGCCATCTGTAGAGAATGGTCCTGGGCCAGAGAGGGAACTAGGAGTGGAAACCCCACAGTTCTGGTGGCACCTGGGGAATTGCCCAGACCTGTGTGGTGTCCGCACAACCCTAGTGTCTTATAGTAGCTGTTCTAAGCTTTGATGGGCCTCAAACAGGGTCACCACATATGTGGGGTTCCCACATCCTGCCCTAGCCAACAGCTGCTTTGCCTACTTGCCTAGTACTCTTGGATACGGGAAATCTACTTTCCCCAAACTTACCGAACGGTACCATGCAAGCTGGTTGGACCAGAGGAGTTCACAAGGTGATTCATAAGGATCGTAGATGAAGGCCTAAGGCAGGCCAGGCCTTCAGGGGCTCCCGTACTCACAACTGGTGTCAACTAAAATCCACTTCCTGTCCAGATACCATTCTGCCGCTCTGACCACGGCTTACATCTGTGTTTCAGAGAATCTGTCTTCTTTCAGAGGCCACACACTTGCCATCCGCCCCATGCCAGGAACAGCCAGGGACTAGGGACTAGGGAGTGGCAGACTGGCAAGTACAGAAGGTGGCCCTTTGCTTCAAGATCAGATCAACTCTGTGCTGTCCTTGTGTTATGGAGTTCCCAGTGGGATTTACTAGACTCCAGCCAAGAAAACATTCCCAGCTGCCTCTCTTGCTTCCAACTCTAAAGAATATAGTAGTACTAACCATTGGCAGCAGATGATTCCCTGGGAGGAGGTCAGAGTTCTATCCTATCTGTCCCCCGCCCCAAGGGTTGGGAGTAAACGCCTGTATAAGGCACCTATGCTGGCCTCCCTGGCTTCCCTGCACCTGTGTAGGTCGAGGAGGAATTTCAGGGAAAAAGAAAGAAATGATGCTTTATTAATATATGGATTTATTGATTGAGTCACAGAATCTTGCAAGACTTTGGATATTTAGGAGATACTCACTGAAGGGACCTAATAAAGTATTCCTTGTAAATTGATCCTCGGTTAGGCCCTCGGAGTTGGGCCAGTCAGTGAGAAGACACAGCCAGAGAGAAGAGATGGATGTCAGCTCTAAATCATTTTCCACACCAACTATCACATCGGCCCTGCACAATCCAGGGAGTGGCCCACCATCAAGATGGAGGCTTCCCAGCCCTAGGCATTCGAATTTCTAATGGGAGGATGTTGCCCATGGTCAAAAGATAGAGAAGGGGGTTGATGGTGACATAAAACCCACTCTGCTCACTTCTCCTGGATCTGAGTGCCAGACCCTGCCAGTCTGGGACCTCTTCCAGAATAGTTTTGTGTGCTAGAGCCCAAGACTCACGTCAAGGCTGCCTACAAGGGATCTCACACCATGTCCAACCACTTCTCAGAGCACAGTTACTGGAAGAGGCCAGCAGGTTCCCCTGGCCAGCAGGTGGTAGTCTTCAGGTCTCTCTGGGAGCAGGACTCTGTAGGAGAACAGACCATGAGGTGATGCACATAGAAAGGCACAATGGGTATGGCTTCTATTCCTACAGACACTGGACCATTAGACTCCAGGGGCTGCTATGGTGTTCCCCAGAGCACTGAGGATGGAGTCGCATAAGACACACAGATGGACAGAAAGACAGACAGACAGACACACACACACACACACATACACACACAAATAGGCTTTTAGATTCTTCCCTTCCACCCGGTGTCTTGTGAACTCAGACCACATTCACAAACCTCTGATCAGCAGGTAGGGTGAGAAAAAAAAAAAAAAAGACCAAACCAATTACCTGCCAACATAGAGAGCCTGGGATATCCCAGCCCTCCACAGATATACAGGGGCTTCTCGAGATTCTATCCACACCTAAGCTGAACTGAATGGAAGAGAGAGGGGCCAACAGCCGGAAGAACGTTCTTCTCTAGCAATGTAACAAAATGCCTCAAGTAAATGCCTTTCCCAGAAGCAGCACCCTAACCTCCCTGCCTGTATCAGGGACAGCCTCGGGGGAGGAGCAAGCTCTCCCCCCATCTCAGAGCCACCATAAAGCAGACAGCAAGCTGGCGATGGGATCCCCAGTCACAGAGGGTGTGGTCAGAAAGAGGGTGCTGCGTTTGGAGAATGTGCTGCCCTGTTATTTCTATCTCGGGGTGTCTGGTCCTCACACCACTTATTACGAGTTTAGCGCCTTTCCAGCCCTGTAGGGACCATGGAGAGAGGCAGCGCTTACAGGGCAGACCCCAGACACAGTCATTTGGGGAAGACTCATCCATGCCTTTCCATTTAATAAGCATTCCTCTGAAGAGCTGTGGCTACTGCAATCACACTTCCTCTGGGATAATTAACACCTCTCTCCTCACTGTAATTCCCCTGCCTGCATTATTACCACGGGGCAAGGTGTGCACGTGTGTGTGTGTGTGTGTGTGTGTGGTGTGGTGTGTAAAGGAAGGGATGAGGAAAGGGGCATCAAATAACAACAATAATAATAACGATAATAATTGGTTTTGCCTCCATAAGGCAATTCATATGCCTCTGGTGTGTCCCTTGTCTAGGCACTTCTCTATGTATGGCCCTAGGGTTCAAGGGTTAGAGGCTATGGCACCATGGTGCTAGTTGCTGCCTTGCTCCCAAGAGAGCCTTTGATCCTCCCTTGGCTGTGGTTTTCCCATGAGGCCGTCTATCAAGCATCTATGACAGAAAACCGCAAGTCCACTTTCTTCCTTGCTTAAACATTAAACAGGAGCATCCCGGGGGACGGGGGCTGCTCAGGCACCATGTCAGATGCAGGTACAGCCCTACTCTGCAGAGGTACGTAGACACGCAGACCCGTGAATGTGGAAAGATGAAAAGACGGGTGCAAGAATGTTCTTAGCAGCACAGCTCATAACATAAAAACCACAGGAAGTCGCCAGCTGTTCGTCAGTTCTTACAAGTAAATGACAGTGATCGGGAGTCATCTACCACCAATGAGGACATGGCTCAGTCTCCCGTATGTGACTCTTAGCGAAGGATCCACAGATTACACTGAAATAGCACAATACTGGGTAGAATAAACCTATGCCTACCTATGGGGTACTTGGTTTATGAAAATGCACCTATACATGTATGGTAGGTGCATTTCCTGTGTATATATAACATTTCTCTATCACACTCGCTCCCTCCCTTTCTCTCTCCCTCCTTCCCTTCCCCCTTTTCTGGCTCCTCCTCCCTCTTTCTCCTTCTCTCTCCCCCTCTCTCCCACTTTCTCTTTCTCTCCTTTCTTTCTCCAAGAGCAGTTTTAAGGAAACAGAATGAATCATGACCCCTCCTCTGAAGCTGTCCTTGTCACTTCCTATTTCCGGTTGAAAATAGAAAAGCCACAGGAAGCGTTCGGCAGCTCAGGCTTTCACAGAATCTACCCAAAGTAAAATCAGCCGAAGCAAAATGCTTCCAGCAGAGGGAGAGATGGAGGCTGGAGGGACTGAGGGAGAAGGCAGAACCAAGAGTCCCACATGAAAGCAGCCCATTTGTCCTCCCCAAGCTCTCTCTCAACCCAGCCATTCTCACGTCCACGTTAACGTGAGACCAGAAACAGACGGCAATGGCCCCTTAGTATCCATAGCGGATTGGTTCCAGGAGCCTCTGCAGATACAAAGAGCCAAAGAGAGACCAAGTTCTTACAAACTGTGTACATTTTCCCATACATTCTAAGTAACTGCATTACTTATAACACTGAATACGATGAATTCTGTAGAAAACATTGGTTAGACTACATTAAAAGCCCATACACTTTGTCATAGACATAATTTTTTTCTGGATTTTTTTTTAATCATGGGTGACTGAATTCATGGAGAGGGGATGCCAGCTGTACTATTCAAGGAGAACACGTGGAAGATCTACTCGATGCCCCAAGTTTCTGCCTAGCCATACCAGTTTGCAGGTATCTCGGCTGGGCCAGCATGAACAGACACTGACCCCGAAGAGCAGTTCCCTCAGACCGTACAGGGACCTCCTCCAGGTCTTCTCAGAAGGCCTTCTAATGAAATCCCTTTCAAGATGATGTGCAGACGGCAAAGTGGCTAGAGGCAAAATGAAGAAGCAGGACAAGAGCAGATGACTCTGCTGTCCCTGACCTCCATCTAACTCCATGGCTTGCCCCATACCTGCCTGTCCCAGCAGCAGGCATGCAAGTCCTTAAACAGCTGACCATGAAAGACCTTCACTGTGGATAGGAAGGGACAAGTGAATGAAATACACAGTACCTGAGACTTGGAGGTCTCTAAGCTGGGACCCCAAGGAAGAGGGACACGTGTACAATTGCCAAGAGACTGCATGCAACAAATGTCTGCTGTGAGGCCATCATGCTTCCTTGCCAACATTTCGGGCTAAGGTTGATACCATTCATATCTTTTAAATTAATTTCATAATTGAGAATTGTCTGGAGCTTGGGCAGATTCCCTAACAGCCAGGGATAAAGAGAATGACTGGGTCTGTTCAATGCTTTACAAAGAGTGTGGTTGATTACAAAGTTCCCTCTGCAGAGACACCAACCTTCCTTGTCAGTGTTTGGATGCGGTATGTCCTCTGAGGGCTCAAGTGTTAGACCCATGGTCTCCAGGATGGTGACATTAGGAGACAATGGGAACTTTAAGAGGTGGTCAGCTTCTTGGAGCAGCTACCCCTGAAAACATTTATGCAGATCCTGAAGGGTCATATGAGGGTGAGTTGTTCTAAGAAGAGCAAGACTGAGCCCATCTTGCTCTCTGGCTTCTTGCCTTCCTCTGCAGTCTCTACCTCTTGAGTGCACATTTCCCATGACATCCTGAAGCCAGTGACTGTCTACAGAGATAGAGCTATGCTGATTGGATCAGCTCCCAAAATTTTGGAATAAATAATACATTTTTCCTTATAAAATACCAAGCCTTGGGTATTTTCTTATAGCAAAAAGACTAATATAATAACATAAGATGGAAGGAATAGTCTCTCTCTTCTTTATATGCATCCTTGTCCAACAGTGGATTTGCTTTTATCGCTATTGACCTTCCAATGTGGCCTAGATGCATATTTTAAGATTTCTCCTTGTCTAGATAGAAGTCCATAACAAAACAAAGTCGGACTGGTCTATCAATCCCTAGGGAGGGATGGAGACTCCATGATTCTCCAGGCAACAGCGGCTTGCCTCTCCTGGTATACTGTGTGGTACTAATCTATACTGAGCTCTACCGATACCTACACCTATCCCCAGAGTCACAACACTTCCCTCTACCACAATGTATACTGGATTCCCAGAAGAAGAAACCAGGACATCTCTGTAACATTCTATTTAGACCAGTCACAGGATTCTGTACGCATCCATGCTAACCTGAGTCCTATATAAAACAGCGGACCCTAATTCCTAGGTCAGTCTCTCCAGGGTCCGAGCTCCCCAAAGTAACATATACTATGATCAGGAAGAACAGTGTAAAGGTAAGCTAAAAAGCCAGGGAGTCTTTTATCAGAGGTCACCTGGCCAATGCTTTCTCCACCCACAAGTGGAAATCATGCATTTTGCTCAGTCCACAGCTGTTCTGCAGACAAACTTGCTAACGACTGTAGACAGAACGCACTGGAGATTTCAATGCTAACCCCGGTGATCTTACTGCCTAGTGTTACCTGGAGAAGCTGGTCCCGGGAATGCGCACTAAGAGCTCTACACAGGGGTGCTGAACACCCATACCATATGGTGACTCACATTCACCAGAATGGGAAGAACCAAAAATTCAAAAAGTGTGTTATTTCCTTATGAATGAGGCAGACTTCGTGGGGGACACCAAAATCACAGTAGGCATTTCAAATGGCAGGAACTGAACTCAGGGAATCATCCTTCTAAGTAGGAGCATGACCAAAGGGGAGGCAGATCCAGGGCCATCAATAAGGAAAACCGTCGGCATCTCTACTGTAGTGAAAGGTGAACTAAGACGATGCTTTATCGTGTGCTTTTCTTGTTGCTGTGGCAAAATATTTGGTGAGAAACAACTCAAGAGAAGGCTTGCGTTTACTATTGTTCAAGGGGATACACCATGGTGGAGGAGGCACACTGGCAGCGGCAGGAGTCAAGCTGCTCCGTTAGCTGCAACGGGGAAGCAGAGACAAATGCTCATGTTCAGCTTCCTCCATTTCATGCTGTCTAGGACCCCATCCCAGGAATGGTACCTCCCACATTTAAGGGAAAACTTCCTACTCTAATTAATGTATCTATATAATCCTTTGCAGACATCTACAAAGGCTTGTTTCCATGGTTATTCTAGCTCCTCAAGTTGACAATTATTGACTGTTACAATTGTAAGAGTTCAGAAAACCAAGCTATGAGGCTGGGGCTGTCTAGCGTCAAAGGAGTCACAGCCACTGCCGGGGATATTCCCTTGAAGAAATGGACGGGATGAGTAAAAGAGGTCCTTCCTTGTTCCCAACTCCATATATCAAGTCAGCTAAATCTACCTAGAAGATGGAAGGCAAGGGTGCTGGGAAATGCAGTTTTTTGCATTAGAGTAGTGTGGAGGAGGGGTGAAGAGAACCTCTGAAGGTACATAGGATATGGGAAACCATTGAAAATATGGTGGATCTTTTTTTTAAAAAAAAAAAGCTCTCATAATAACTGAATGATAATAAGTAATATACCAAATGAAACGCACATATTGCTATTGCCTAAATACAATGAAACATCATATGTTTACTATGGATAAATAAATTGTGTATAAACCAGGGCACATCCAACTGATTATGGTGTATTTTCTTCACAGTAGCACAAGTAGTTACTACGAGTAGTGATGGATGCTCGTTAATATGACTGTATTGTTAAATATCATTACACATGTGTCTATTCATATGTCATCATTATATATATATGTGTGTGTGTGTACGTGTGTATCATCACATTGTGAATCATTAATGAAAATTATGTGTCTGTTGAGTAAATATTTTAATTTTAAAAAATATCACATTGAAAAGTAGATACTCTGATGGATCCTAACCCTGACAGTCAGGCTAGTACCTTGCCATGTTACCCTTTAGGGGACTTTACACAAGGCCTTCGGAGCCCTCTGCTTACACATGTCTATCTTCCCACTGAACTCTGAGCATCTCCAGAACAAGCACTGTGTTTAAGCACTACTACCATGGGACCAGGAAAGAGTGGCTCCTACTCCTAAAGCCAAGTACATGAAATAATAACCAAGTCCCTCCCCAAAGAGGCTGACTACTAGAGTGAGGTGTCAAGAGCACAGGATTTGAGTTGGGCGATAAAATAAGGTCCACAATAAAGGTCTTACAGCCAGCTGTTCTGTTAGTACCTTCTCCATATTGTCCTTTGCTTTGTCACCAAACGCTTTTGCTATCAAACCCACAGATAATCCACAAGCACTCTGACCCTACCGTCTATAGAGTGGGTTGGGCATCGACATTGTAGGCTAGAGCTGAATGATGGGGGCCTCAAGTGCAGGCAGCATGGTTCCACTTTCATGTACTGGGAGAGGGGGGTGCTATGAAAGAATATGCAGCAGAAGTTATGCCCCTGCCTCCAGCACATCACTGCTTCAGGATGCTGTGTGATGTGTCTAACGAACAGGAGGGATGTAATCGGAGACATATTGGTGACAAGATCTAGACCTGATGAGAGATAAGGTAAGAGTATACACAAGAGACAGCTGAGGGAGAGACATACAGAAGGACAGAAACAGAATCAGAGACCTCACTTTCAGAGTGTGGTATGGTAAAGCCACAGCAATCTAGGATGCTCAGATACTAAGCCCAGGTAACCAAACAGGAAAGAAACCTAGCTTAAGAGGCCATTCCAGAAGGTTTTCTTTAGCAACGATCACACTTAGAGATGGATACACGGCTTGTAAGTGAAGACTCAAGTTTATCTTGCACCTTTCAGGGACCCAGAGCCCCTGGCTAGAAGTCTGCACACAGAGGAGGCTAAGCAAACATACAGAAAGAATGACAAGAGCATGTGCAAAGGACAGCCCTTCCTGAGTGGCTCCAGGCCAGGGTCTCCACCCAGTGACCACCTAGGCTGGACATCCTGACAATGCATGTTTGTGCCAGGGCATCTTATGGTCCTGATGGAACACTAATGCTCTTTACTAGATACCAAAGGATGTAGAAAATAAGTCAAGTATTTTATGGGTAAAAAATACCACTTACAGAATGTGAACTTCTCAGTGTTTAACTCGGAGTGAGAGGTTCACTATAAGGAAAAGGTTATGGTGGCACTCAACCTACCTTGACATATTTCAGATAAGTGCCAGTTAATGGTGGGTAAACAGGTGCTTCACAACACCTTCCACTGGGGACAGACGGTGACAAGGGGCATGTAAGTGTACATACAAGCATCTGTCCATCGATGCACAATGCTTAGTTAACTTTTGTAGAAATGACCAAGGATGGAAACTCTGGCCTCTCTAAGAACAATTCCCTGTAGAACTAATGCTTACTTAGGTCTCAGAACCATGCTACCAATTGGACGGTATCTATTAAAACCCAGGGATCAAAACCCAGGATCAAAACCCAGGGACGCATATCAAAATAAATGCCACACACATAAATGGCAGACTAATCATGGCTATTGTTTCTCCCCCAGGTCCCTCAGAAATATTTGGTCCAGTGTCTCCTTTCAGGATCTGAACCTTTAGCTCCCATGAGGTCAGCAAAGGAGCCGTTCCTGGGAAATTCCAGCGTTAATTCCATTATCCAAGAAGTTAAAGAGATCCATTCTCCATTTGACTTGAAGCAGGTCCACGTGTTTTTCTCTTGGTATCATTAAGCTCTCAAGAAAGCCACAAATGTTTCTCTAACACAGATGGATCCAAATGGTGCGTTAATAAGTTTCATTACTAAGCCGGGCGGTGGTGGCGCACGCCTTTAATCCCAGCACTTGGGAGGCAGAGGCAGGCGGATCTCTGTGAGTTCGAGACCAGCCTGGTCTACAAGAGCTAGTTCCAGGACAGGCTCCAAAACCACAGAGAAACCCTGTCTCGAAAAACCAAAAAAAAAAAAAAAAAAAAAAAAAAAAAAAAAAAAAAAGTTTCATTACTGTGACAAATTACCTGAGGTAAACCAGTTACAAGGAGGAGAGGTTTATTCAAGTCTACAATTTTAAAGGTTTCACTCCAGGATCTTTTGGGCCTGTGGCATCATGGCCTGAATACTTTCAGAGGATGGCGCTCCTCACGGTGGCTGGAAAGCAAAAGGAGAGACCAGAGGGGCCAGTGGTCCCAGCATCTGCTTCCTGATGGTTCCCCCAAAGACTTCACTCTCTTCCAATAGGTCTGACCACCTAAAGCTTACAGTCTTCTGAAAGGATCACAGGCCTGAACTAAACTTTCAAACTATGAGCCTCTGCAGTACAATCTACATCCAAACCATAACAGTCACTCAAAGAAAGCAAAAGTATATGCTCATTGCAGTTGGGAGAGAAGAGGTCAAAACTTTACACCCCTGGCTTATCAGAAATGCTTCTCAGACTTCTCTGATGCCACATAAGAGCGTGGAGAACAAAGCTGCCTAGCTCTCCACAGAGACTCGGCAGGTCAGGGTAGAACCCAAGAGCCTGCACCTCCTAACAAAGCTTCTGGGAGATCTCAGGGGATGCCAGCTGCTGTACCTGGGATCTCACTTCGAAAACCACTGACTTATACAACGAGCAAAAAATATGACATATGGGAGGAATCCATTGAGCCATACAATCTCAATGGCCCTGCGAAACCAAGAGAAAATCACATTTACAAGAGTAATTCTTGTAAAATAAAAATGAATGATGAAGCAGGTCATGCTTGGGGGCAAAGCAATACTGCTCTGGCTGTAAATTTACCTGAGAAGGAGGTCTGTTTCCCACATCACCCAAGAGGCTAAAGGATTCAAATTAAAGGCGGAATTTGATCAATGTACTGTTGTGAACGCAACGATAGATGAACACACAGACTCACATTTTACAGATGGGGAAACTGAGGACAAAAGAGAACATGCAGAAGACTAATTCCATTAGGGGGTGAGAACCTCCTGCCTCCATGCTGTCCAGGACTTCTGCTCTGGGCAATGTCAGTGAGTTAATGGGCCAAGTTTCTTGTCCCTTGGTGTTTCTGTGACTGAAATCATATAGATGCAAGAGCAGAATGATCCCAGCCCAGTCCTGCACGATGGCCACAAAAAAGATTTCATTCCTCAGCTCTCCGAAAGGAAACCTTCCTTCCATGCTGACACTTGGAATGTGCATCAGGAAAGAGAGCCAGGCAAGGGTGTTTCCTGTATCTTCCCTCCCCTATCCCGATCATACCCCACTTCCCAAAAGATAAAGTCCAAGGGGAAAAGCCATCAAGGGACACTTACAGCACCCAAAAACCCACATAAGCACCTCGACCCAGCAGGACAAGATGCCTCCATTTATGCATCTCTTGGATCCAGATGAAAAAATAATGTTCTTGCCATATTAGGCCAAGCAACTGTCCATATCTGTCCTAGCACGGACATTCTTCTCTTCCCTAAGGATTGTTGCTTTTTATTCAACTAACACAGCAGGTCTGTACAACCATGGGGAGTCTGGAGACATCATTTTTCTCACCCCAGCTTTTCCATGATCTTTGTAAAAACTGAGGCAAGGGTTAAAATTGTGTTTTCCTTCAGATGGTGTCATCAGAGAAGCAATTATTGTGTGAGGAAGCCAAAGCAGCCTTCAAGCGGAGCCCATGCCTCAGCCTGATTTCAACGAGATTCCTGCTTTGCCTTTCACACTGGGTGCGCACCTTAGCCTTCATTGTGCCCTCTCCTGTTCCTCTCCTATCTCCCTCTGTTGGAGAGCTTCTGCGGAATCTATGGAAGGACAATTCTAGGGAGAAGCCTAAGCTGAGGTTAAGGAGACAATATGGGGAAAGTTGACAATAGGTTCACAGGAAAACTGAAAAGTCATTCAAAAACCCTATAGTGGGTGGTCTCGTGGAGCAAGTTCTACTGTGTGAAAGTCCTGTAGCCCATCAACACCGTCGATAGCTTGACTGGGCTGTGCAGACCTGTGGAACCACTGCAAACACAGTGGCAAGGGGAAAGATGGCGGGATTTGCACAGAGCCGTGCATACATGTCTAATAACAGCAATGAAATACCTCAACCACCAGTACAATTTAAAGAATCAGCCACAGGTAATTATGACCAATCTATTCAATAGAATGACCAGTCTGTGATATGGAAATTCTTATTTTAAAGTATTAGTCTTATTACTTATTTGTGTAGGGGTGCCTTTTCTTGTAGTTTTGGGAAGTAATAACTGAAGGAACAATAAATATATAACCCTCAAGTAGTTACACAGAGATGCTAACACAAAAACCCCATGAAATGTGCACATAGTCAACTCCACAGGCATTTCTGTCTGCCTTTAAAAAGTTAGACTGTGGTCAATATTTGATACATAGAGTACAGGGGTTTCCATTGCCACCCTAAGAAATTATCATAAATTTGGTGCCTTTGAACAGTCTCCAATTTTACAGTTCTAGAACATGGAATCCAAAACAGGTCTCAATATGCCCAACACTCTGTTCTTTCTGGAAGCTACACAACATAATCCTAGATACTGCCTACAGTGCTTGGCTTGTGGTTCTGTCTTCAAGCCAGGAGTCACACCACTCTGACTTCTGTGTGGGTCATCACACACCCTTCTCTGACTCAGCATCTCCTTTCTCCCCTTTGCCAATAAGAAGCTGTGTAATAACACATCGTCTTGATGATCATGACAATTCAGCACTTTAGGATCAACTCACTATCAACCTTAATTCCACCTGTGAACTTACTTCCCCCTTAACTGCCATGCAGCACAACAAAATGACAGGAGTCTAGGGATCAGCGCATACACATCTGTGAAGGGCCATTATTACACCTACCATGCTAGGTGTGACAGATAATTTCAGTTGTTAATTCGACTTTTTTTTTTTTGGCAGGGTCTCGTCATGCATCCAAAGTTGGCCTAGTGCTTACCTTGTAGACCAAGCTAGTCTCAATCTCACAGAGATCTGCCTGCTTCTACCTCCCGAATTCAGAGGTTAAAGATGTACACCACCATGCCATACTATCTTGACTATATCTTAAATCAGCAACATGCAAGCTCTTGGGCTCTCCTGTGAGGAGCTTTCTAGATTTGATCATTTGAAGTGGGAAGACTTAGCATAAAACGGGGACAGTACAGACAAAGGAAAGTCTTTTTTTTTTTGCCTGCTTATTCTCACTCTTGCTGGCAAGTTTATCTCTTCTGTGATTGCCAACACTGCGTTCCTTTACTCATGCTAGAATAAGCTTCTTCCTCTCCCAGTACAGACTAAAGACAGCAATTCTCCAAAAGTCCTCCATGCCTATAGCACTCAGAACTGTGGACTGGACAACTACTGGGTTCTTAGCCTATCCCATGTGAGACAGCCATTGTTGTACTGCCCAGATCATGTAAAAAAAAATAAAAATAATATATACCTATACTATAAATAAAAAGTATAATATACATATATATTTATTTTTAAATTTATTTTTCTTATAAGCTCTGTTCCACTGGAGAATCCGGAATAACACACTAAGATGACCTCTAGCCCAGGTCCCCAGGCAGCAAGGTTCAATGATCTCTGCCTCAGAGGGGCTCAGAATAGGACAGCAGTTCTCAACCTGTGGGCCATGATCCCTTTGGAGCTGCATATCAAATATTTACATTACTACCCATAAGAGTAGCAAAATTACAGTTATGAGGTAGCAACAGAATAATTTGATGGTTGGGGGGTCGCCACAACACAAAGAACTATACTAAAGGGTTCGCAGCACTGGGAAGGGTGAGAACTGCGGGAACAGGGGAAGCATCCAAACAGTTTTCAATCATTAAGTGTAAATTTAAGATGACCACCAGCATTAACTTAGATGAAGCTGACCGGGCCTCACCTGCAGTGTTGGGAAGATAATTTTCTTTCTAATAAGCAGACATTTTCAAGCTGAAACCTGACGAGGCACTCTGGAATATAATGTCAGCTAGCTAGGGGCGAACAGTTTGCATTTCTCCACATCCCCAATGAATGGGATACAGAAAAACATAAAAAGATACCGAGTGTGGAGGCCCTAAGACATAAAACTGGGATGTGAGAGGTGGACCAGAGAGAATACGCTGACCCCCAGGTGTAAGCACCAACCTCAGCAAAACGAGGGCTTTGTGACCAAAAGGAACTGATTTCAAGGGCACCTCCCCCCCTTCAATGCAGCATTTTAGACTCATCTATTCAGGGAAATGCAAATTAACCAGAGAGAAAACAGGATGCTGATATATTGCTTTCCAGAGACTAAGACAAAAGAGGAGGGATGGTGAGCGCCAGAGAGCTGTAAATCAGGGAAGATGGGAAACTTTCATACACTATCTCTGGTTTAAGAACAAGGAAGAATCATTTCTTGATGAAAATAATAAAGAGAATAAAGTCCCAGTCACATGTTCACAGCCCTAGGAAGCAGGAGCAGACTTCAGAGTAGAGCGGGGATCCTCAAGCACTGGACAGATAGCCAAGCCACACCCACCAGCCCGCCCTTCAGCATCACTGACGCTCACGGAAACCACTGTTGGAGCCACGTGAGAATGGAGAAGGACACTGGCGGAACAAAATGGTTTTGCAGGCTGGGCGGTGGTGGCGCACGCCTTTAATCCCAGCACTCGGGAGGCAGAGACAGGTGGATCTCTGTGAGTTCGAGACCAGCCTGGTCTACAAGAGCTAGTTCCAGGACAGGCTCCAAAACCACAGAGAAACCCTGTCTCAAAAAACCAAAAAAAAAAAAAAAAAAAAAAAATGGTTTTGCAAAGTCTGTCTAGACTTCCTCAAAGGACAATGATTTTCATCTCCTGAAAAATCCCTGCATCTTAATGAAAAAGAAAAAGGAATATTTCTCACAAAGAAGAATGTATTATATAGAAAGAAGCTCTCAGCAAAAACCTAAATGGAGGCTCAATGTTGTGCAAGAAACATGAGCTTCAGGAAAAAAAAAATTGGATCACTAAACAGCAAGGCTAAGATTATAATGGAGTTGGCTAACTTAGAGGTAGATGAGGCATAAGATAGATAAAAGAAATGTAACCATAAAGTATAAAGAGAAATGAAAGGCAAAAGTCATAGTTGTGCTGAAAATCCAATCACCAAGGAGAAAAATAGTGCAGATGTACCTAGAATATAATCAGCGAAAAACCAGAGTCGGGCATGGTGGCATATTCCTTTAATCCTAGTACTCGGGAGGCAGAAGCAGGTGAACCTCTGAGACTCAGAGCAGTTGAGGCCAGTCTGGTCTACATAGCAAGATCTGGACTAGCCAGAGCTACGTAGGGAAGGAAGGAAGGAAGGAAGGAAGGAAGGAAGGAAGGAAGGAAGGAAGGAAGGAAGGAAGGAAGGAAGGAAGGAAGGAAGGAAGGAAGGCAGGCAGGCAGGCAGGCAGGCAGGCAGGCAGGCAGGCAGGCAGGCAATTGACATGAAAGACAAATGGTTTTCTGAATTACAAATGCTTCATAGTTTTAAGAATTGAAGTAAAGGATAACCATGCTACAATCCACAGACCCAGAGAGGCGAGGTAACAAGAAAGACCCAAGGGGGATGCATGGCTCTCCCTAGGAAGGAGAAATATAAGAGATTTCCTGGGTGGACCGGAGACAGGTGGGGATAGGAACTTGGGGAACTGAGTTAGGGGATAAATAGAGGGGAAAGTAGTAAAAGAGATGACTGCAAAAGAGGGGTGAGCATTTTGGGGTCAGGAATCTACAAGGATGACCCTAGCTAAGACTCCTAACAATAGTGGACACACAGCCTGAACTGGCCATCTCCCGTGATAAGATTGGTGACTACCTCAATTTATATCAGAGCCTTTATCCAGATGGATACAGATGCAGAGACCCACTGCCAAACATTAGCTGGAGGAATCCCACTGAAGAGGGGAAGAAGGATTATAGGAACTAGAGGGGTCAAGGACAACACAGAGAAACCCACAGAAACAACCAACCTGGCTCACAGGAACTAACAGAGTCTGAACCAACAACCTTGGCGCCTGCATGGGACCAACCTAGGCCCTCTACAATAATGTGACAGTTATGTGGCTTGGTCTACTCGTGGAATTCCTAACAATGGGAGCAGAAGTGGTCCCTAACGCTTTGGCTGGCTCTTCGGAACCCATTCCTCATACTGGATGGCACTGCCCAGCCTTAATATAAGGGGGCAGGGTGTTCGCTCAGTCTTACCACACCTTGATATGCCATGTTTTGCTTATACCCATGGGAGGACTTTCCTTTTCTGAACAGAAACAGAGGAGGAATGGATTGGAGCAGGGGAAGAAGGGAGTGGGAGGGGAATGGGAGAAGAGGAGCAAGGGAAAACTTCAGTTGGGATATAAAATAAGTAAATTAATTAAATTTAAAAAAACTAAGGGGACTCTGAATCCACACCATGAGACTGAGTCCCAAGGGAGCGAAATTGAGCCTGCTGTATCACTTTAAAGTTTTACTCTGAAAATTGTTAGTAATGCTCTTATCGCATTAAATACATCTTTCTCATAATGATTAAGAACAACAGTTTTCTACTCTGATTTGTTTTTAAGATACACCGAGTTAATCTGTGGACCTTCTGTTTCTCATTCATTCACTTAACACACATCCACTGAACAAATGAGATGTAAAATACGGCTGTCTTTATTTTATAATCTATCTAATTCAGCAGCAGCTATCTTGAGTGTATATATTAAAAATATGGAGTATAAATTGGTACACAAGCTTAATAAAAATAGTTTTTGTTTATTTGAACAAAAAGAATTGAAACAGATAAGAATCCACAATAGTCATATTCTCCAGACAAAAATGAGATAAAACTGGAACTTAGAATTTATATATATATATATATATACATACATTATATATATATATATATATATATGATATCTGAGAAATCAGTCTCTTAAATAATTACAGAGGAAATAAAGTGGAAATTATACTATTATTTGCAATGAACCAACAATGACTACATAATCCTTAAATATTTATATATAGCGTAAGTCTGATTATCCACGAAATCAAATGTACCACTAATCAAGATGAATAAAGATAATACTCATATTATCTAGAGTATTAGAAGATAAATGGAATAAGAAGATTTTTACAGAAATATGGTAGCAGAAACTGAATCAGCAAAATGGGAAAACCAAAGTAGATCAATACAATCAGTCAATCTTTAAAAATTAATAGTCAGCCAAATAGCATCCAATTGGATCAAGAGAAACAGAAAAGCTCATCTCAGTGCTGAGGGAAGATCATACAATCACAAGTATAGCAGTTAAAGCAAATAAGAAGGATACATAATTTGGATCATTTTTAAAATCTTAACGAAATTGACAGTTCTTTGGGAAAATGAAAATTGCCCACATAAGAAAATATGAATGGAAGAAACTGCAGTTTGCACATAATTGCTACCAAAAAAGACCACGGGGACCATGGGAGAGGGTTGAAGGGGAGGAGAGAGGCGGGGAGGGGAGAGGCAGGGAGGGGAGAAGAGAAAAAAAAAAAAAAAAAAAAAGACCACGGACAATCTCATTCTAACTATCAAACTAATTTCCATGCTTGTCAACATATTCTGTAACATAAAGAAACATGGAAGTTGTCGATTCATTTTATAAAGTTAATGTTATTTTGACACCCTAGTCTAGAAAATAAATACATAAATTCATTAATGTAAGAGTAAATATTTCATAGAGGGTCCCAACAAAACAAATTCAAAGGAAAAACCCTGTTATCACAGCCATGCAGACTTGGCTTACTGTGGAGCTGTGCTTACATCATATTGTGCTAAACACTTCAATAGGCAGTAACTAGGCATTGTTCACGTTCAATGTCTGTGAGTTATCATAAACATCAGAGATGCTAGAACTGGAAACAGATAAATACTCGGTAGCAAGCTGGTCCAAAAGTTCCCTATCTGATAGCAAATTATCACAAAATTTGACGCTATTGCTTTGCATAATAAATTAATTTTAAAGTATTTACACAATTTTTATTGAAAAATAATTTTATACAATATATTTTGACCATGTTTTCCCTCTCCTAATTCAGGTCCTTCCCACCTCTCTATCCACCCAACTTTATGTTCTTTTTCTCTGTCTCTCTTTAAACAACTGAACATCAAAATGAAATAAATACACACAAACAAAAAAACTGCATAGAAATAGAAGCCAAAGCAATCAAGCAAAAGATTAATAAGGCAAAAAAATACCCAAACAAAGCAAAATGAGATGAAAAGTTTATTAAAATCCCATTTTCATTTTGTATTGGCCAACTACTCCTCAGCATGTTGCCTTGTCCAGGAGTGTGGTTAATACACCCAGTGAAACCTCATTGGAGCAAACTAATTGTTCCTTTGCCATTGGGCATCAGTTGCACATAGCTTCTTGGTTAGGGATGGGAGTCCATGTCCACTTCTCCCTCTCAGTGCTGGGACCCCATATACCTTGAACCTACACAGACAGACCCCGGGCAAGCGGGAGTTCTCAGTCACTGAGAGTTCATATGCTCATCAGTCCTGTTGTGTATGGAGCCATCCAATCACCCCTGGTTCTTACAGTCTTTCTGTCTCCTCTTTCCCATGGACCCCTGAGCTCTGAAGGAAGGGCTTTGAAGAAGACATCCCCATTAGGACTGAGTGCTCCAATGTCTCTCACTCTCTGTGTACCATCTGTTTGTGTTAGTTCCTATCTACGGCAAGAAGTTTCTCTGATGAGGGCTGAGTGAGGCATTGGTGTATAGGTCAAACAGAATCCCATCAGAAGTCATTTTATTGCTATGTCCCTTTAGCATAGCAGTTCTTAACCATTGAAAAACACAAATATTAGCCGGGCGGTGGTGGCGCACGCCTTTAATCCCAGCACTCGGGAGGCAGAGGCAGGCGGATCTCTGTGAGTTCGAGACCAGCCTGGTCTACAAGAGCTAGTTCCAGGACAGGCTCCAAAACCACAGAGAAACCCTGTCTCGAAAAACCAAAAAAAAAAAAAAAAAAAAAAAAAAAAAGAAAAACACAAATATTTACATTATAATTCAAAACAGTAACAAAATTAACGTTATAAAGTAGCAATGGAAATAAATTTATAGTTGGGGTCACTACAACATGAGGAACTGTTTAAAACTGTATTAAAGGGCCACAGCATTGGTAAGGTTGAGAAGTACGGCTTTAGCAGAATAATTATATTTACATCATTTTTAAATTTTAAGAATACAATGCAGGGCCTGGAGAGATGGCTTAGTGATTGAGAGTGCATACAGTTCCTGCAGAGGACATGAGTTCTTTCCCAAGCACCCATATCAGGCAGCTCACCGCCTTCTATAAGTCTAGTGCCAGAGCATAGGACGCTCTCTTCTGACCTCCGCAGGCACCTGAACACGCACGGCATCCTCTTACACAGAAACACAAACCCATAAATAAAAATAAGCCGTAAAAAACAATTAAACATTATGAAGAAATATTTCAAATGTATACGGAATGAAGCAACAGCAATGATAAATAATACACAGCAGAATGACTTTCACAAACAAATGCAGGAAAGAAATGGGGAAATGATCATGACTTCCAGCTAACTTCCTTAGAGCCTGATCAAACAAAACAGCACCGCAGGGGGGAAGAGAAGTCTGCACTGCAGAATGCCATTTTTCCACACACTATTTATAGATTTGCCCAATCCTAGAGGGATTTCATGGAAATTTCACAGAGATTCTAAAGTTCACTTAGAAAGATAAACGGATGATAACAGCAAATGACTTTTTCCAAAACAAGAGGACGGGAGCCTCACCCTGCCAAAAAATTAACATGCTAACAAACGACAGCTTTAATTAACGAGGAAGCAGAGTAAAATCGATGTCATAAAAGCAGTCAGTGGTACAGGGAGAATAAACACGGGCCGAAGCCATGCGAGAAATGCGTGGGTCAAGATGATTCCATAAACAAGACCAGAATTAACGGGCGAGTCTGTGAATCTGTTTGCATCTTCAGCTCAACTACAATTAACCCCCAATGAGTACAGGGTTATTTTTTAAGCTAAATCATACAGGTAGGAAGAAAAGATAGCAACAATTATGTGGAATAAATATATGATTGAGATCCTGAAGCTAAGAATACAATAATGAAAAATAAAAGCAAAAAAAGAGAGAGAGAGAGTTTGAACTGGATGAAAATGATACCGATATGCCACAAAAACTTCTGGGAGGATAGGATACACAGAATACATATAAAACTCTTACACTTTATCATTTAAAAAGTGATTACCTCCCTAGGTAGAAATGCAGAGCTGAGTGCGGTAACACAGACTTACAACCCTGACCCGGAATGATTTTCCTCAAATGAAAAAAAGAAAATTGAGATTACCCATGAAGAAATCTTTTCCACCAGGAAAGAAAGTGATATAATGGAGGAAAGACAGAGGAGAAAGGCAAACAAAAGTGGTGAGGGTCCATTCTTCTACAGTAACTGAATGGGAACTACGTAAGCGCTGGGCTGGAGCTCAGTGATGGAGCACTTGCCTTGTATCCACAAGAGGCTCGGGCTTGACTCCCAGTGCTGAAGAAACGCACCTCACAAAAATTATCATACTCACTTTTGGCAAGTGGACATTGTATCCGAAGCTGTCAAGCATGGCTGTGGGGATTTCAAACCTGTTCACATTTCTGGAAGCTGACAGAGCAGGAACTATGAGCCTCTCGGAAGGACACGTCCGTTAATGAGGAAATACTGTTTCTAAGAGTCCAGTCAAAGAAACTGTCAGATACTGGCAAAGGATTTCTGCACGAGACTCTCACCACAGAAAACGCGTGGAAAATACCTCGTGCTGCCAAATAGAGACCTTAAAAAAGTCAGGTGTAGGGGCGCACACTTCTAATCCCACCAACCAGAAGGCAGAGGCAGGGGCACTTCCATGAATTTGAGGTCATGTTCCAAATCAGCCAGGGTTTCAGAGTGAGAACCTATCCAAAAAATAAAAAGTTGTCAAAAAAAAACTCAAATGAATCAGTATGACATGGAACAATCCAAGGAGAATCAGACTGTCTGGGTTCTAATCTAAGACACAGAAAACCCTAAGCTTCAACAATTTGCTTCAATTTTTGTGTCCTGTTTTCCTTTACTTATAAAACAGAGAGAAAAATTTTCCCATTCCATAGGGTTATTCAGGGAGGCCAAAGAAGTTAAGAAATAAAAAGTATCTGGAACAGAGTCCCCGGCCTGCTAAGGACTCCAGAAACATTGGTTTCCATAATATTTACAGAAGCATCATGAGCTGTGTGACAGATGTGCACCTCCAGCTCCTCCAGCACGCACAGGCGAAGGCAAGAGGACTAACCTGAGCTACACAGCAAGGCTCTCTCTCACATACAAAAAAACCCCACAATTTTATTACCATCATGCAGACATTAAATCATATCTGAACTTTAAAGTCATGAAGAAATACATGATGACAAGCTAAAAGGGAGGCTCCGTCAATTCCAATCTTTTCTAGCAGACAGAAGAGTGGTGGTGGAGGGCGGGGGGCATCTCCCAATTCATTCTGTGGGCCAGTATTGCCCTGACAGCAAAACCAGACAAAGACAGCACCAAGAAACAAAATCACAGACTATTTTCTCATGTGATCATAACACAAAAGTCCTCAGTAAAATTTTAGCAATTCAAATCCAAAAAATGTAAACTGCAAAACCATTTCCTGAGCTACTGTGGCTTCTCCTTGGTGTGCAAGATTGGCTCTGTGTTCAAAAGCCATTCCACACAATCCATTCTGTATAACCACTATCAACTGTCCAAGAGAAAAATCAGAGGGGCAATTATTCTGACAAATTTCAATACCTACCCCTTATTTTAAAAAAGGAGCTTATCACCAAATGAATATTAGACATGAAATTCCTTCATATCATAACATATATAACTATGAAAATACTACAGTAAACATCCTGCTTAACAGTTTATGACTAAATATTCTTTTCTAACATCAGGACAAATCATGGGTGACTATTCAAATGACATACTAAAGAATCCAGTCATTGTAATATGGTAGGGAAAAGAACTGAGTATTATAGTATTGGCCGGAGGAGCGGAAGGATCTCCCACAACATTATAGCATCTTCATTCATAAACAAACTAAAAGCAACCAAGTGCCTTACAAGAGGGAACAGAAGAAAGTATTCAACACCTGCAAATGAAATGTTACTCAGCCAAGAGAAGGGGACGCGCAAGATCCCGATTCCGAAGACAACTTAAGTGAAGTCATAATATTAAGTAAAAGAAACAAACTGTTAGAGTCTTGGACTCCATTTGCAAAAAAAAAAAAAAAATAACAATTTTTGTTTTTCTTTTGAGGCAAGTCTTCCTATTTAGCCTCAACTAGCCTCAAACTCATGGTCTTTCTGTCTACCCTTCCCTAGTGCTGGCATTACATTTGGCTACATTCTTAAAAATTCAAATACTCTGATGACAGACAATGGTCAGGGTAATGGATGAGAGGAAGATGTGACTTACAGAGTTTTGCAGGAAGACTGATATTCTATCTGTATCTTGACTGTCAGTCAGTTCTACTGTATGCAATTTTAAAATTAAAAATATTAATTTTTTTATTTAAAAACAATGTAGGGACCAGCAAGGTGATTTAGTGGGTAAGGACACTTGCCTCTAAGCCTGAAAGAAGAAAACTCAATCTTCCCAGTTGTCCTCTGACTTCTCCACTATGCTGTGGCATGAATACATACATGTACTCAGATACATATGTACATACATACTGGATAGATAAGTTTTTTCTTAATTTAAAGATCTGTTGGGCAGTGGTGGTACAAGCCTTTAATTCCAGCATTTGAGAGGCAGAGGCAGGAAGGTCTCTGAGTTTGAGACCAGCCTGGACTATACAGAAACAAGTTCCAGGACAGCCTGGGCAACACAGACAAACCCTGTCTTAAAAACAAACAAAAAAATTTAAAGATCTAATCCATTATATATGGTTTGATCTCAATATTGACATATTGAAGGGAGGAAATGACATCACAATGTTAGAAAATAATGAGACTGATCTGAATTTGCCTAGATTTGTTCAAAGTGGGTGCAATGAGTTTACTCGCTGTACACAGCCCAAAACTACCCGTGATTTTAAACATCAACCTGAAACCCCACTCCAGAGACCATGGGTTATTTTCCAAACCCTACTATGCTAAGCTACTACTTAAGTTCTCCTTAGCAACCAGTGTTCGGGGCAAGGTCCAGAAGAATGATATCAAGGACAAAATGAAGTTGGAAAGTTATACATTCGAACATTGCTAATAAGAAAAACAGAAGAAAGAAGAAAACCCAGGCCACTCACTTCCAAAGAGCCCATTATCCTCCTGATTACATCAAGACAGACGTGCGTGGAACAAAGGCAAGGAGTGTCCCGAGGGCCAGTGCTCCAGCCTCGCATATCTCCTCACTTGCTACATGAAGCGGCTCGCCCTGTGACTCCCCCTTTTTTCCCATGGACTGACTCTCCCGAATGTCAAAAAGTTTCCCAGGAGATTCCAGCACTTCAATAACATTTCTGAATGTGAGACAATCTGCCAAAAGTTGATCTTCATTCATTATACCCCTCCCTTAACTGTGCTATGCTTTCTTAAGCGGATTCTTTTTTTCAAGCAAAGAGTGAAATTGGCAATTTTCTTTCATGTCACTTCTAACAAAATCAGACATTAAGACTCAGTGGCCCCAAGAGTGCCTCCATGTCAATATTCCAGAAAACAAATACCAAGGAACGCACTATGGAAGCTTTAGATGGCTAAACTTCCCGAATGATCCATCTATCTGAAGAAGTCATTTTCATGCATCATTCATTCAGAAATATGACGCAAATAACAGAAATAACTATCCATCAAAGAAGCACTCCACATACCAAGCATAAACTTTCCTTTGTGTTCAGTTCCGTTTTCCATACGTTAGAGCGTTTGTCTCTGCAAACATAGGCTGTCCACATCTTCAGTTCTCAAATGTAAACGAACTTGGTGACTATTTCTCCAAGTTCCCAATGTATAATCAAAATTTTGTACAGATTATAATAGTCCTGGTGGTGATTTTCCTTCATTCTTAAAATCACAATTTTTAAGTTGACGTTATTTGAGTGTAGGTGATTATCAATTACTTAATGCCACTGGTCCTTTTATACTAAAAGATATGGACGGTGTTGTCATTAGAGGGACCCTTCTCCAATACCTTGATGGTTGGCGGTAGATGCACAAATCCACATGGGTTATTAAACTCGTAGAACCCAGAATGCATGCACGCACACGCGCGCACACACGCACGCACACACACATACACACACACACACACAAATGCATACATAATAAAAGAGTCAATCCAAGTGAGAAAGGTAGATTGATGCCACCATCCTACTAATAACATTATGTCACAATTTTGCAAAATCTTACAGTGAGGTTAACTAGAAAACACTACAATGGGGAGTCCCTGCATTTTGTTTTCCACCTATATGAGAATCTTCAATTCACTCAATAAAAATTTCAATTAAAAAAAGACTTTCCATTCCTCCTACTCCCTACCCTTAGTTTCCATATGTAGCTAAAATTGAAAAGGAAGAGGAGGGAGGAAGGAGGCAAGCTGATTTAAATCATGTGGGATGGCCTGGGTAATGCCATCAAATAAGTTATTGACCCCCTTCATAGTCACTGTTGGGAAGACCTAAGTCCTTGAGGTAGAGAAAGTGCTCTTACTAAAGAAACACCTCTTCTCCCACTGGACTCCGTGAGAGAACAGGTCACCCCCTGACGGCAGGACACAGTGATCTTTCTCTAAGAAATCCAACTAACCTCTGACAAAGATGGAAACAAGACACATAGAGCCTTTCCCAGTGACATGGCCCAGTCAGATGAGCTCCCAGGGACCCTCCCCAACAAGTCCTTCCTCTGCCATTGCCATGATCTCTGCAACAGCCTACCTACACACAAGGGAGGTGCAGACACCAAAGTGCCCGACATTTAAAGATACTGGTAAGGAAAATGGAACAACATAGGTGGACAAGAGCCATTTATAGAAGAGTCCACAGAAAGAAGGGGAATCTTCAAAATTAATGTGTGCATACTCAGAGGTGGGAGAGATGATGCGGATGGATAAAATAAGGAGTTACTAAAGTAATTCTCACAGGAGATGCAGCTCTTGGGAGGTGAAGCCAGTGAGAAACCTGGGCCACACGACGGTCCAGCGAATGACAGCACTTGCTGTGCAAGCCTGGTGACCTAAGTGAGGTCCTCGGAACCCAGTAAAGGTCGAGGCAGAGAACTAACGCCATAAGGTTTTCCTCTGGCTCCACGTGCATGCTTTGTCCGACACACACCATACAGGCAGACTCACGCAATAATGAATAATTAAATAAAGGTTTCTTTTTTTAAGGAGTGGGAAATTCTTGGTTTAAAAAAAAATGTAGAGGGGCTGGAGAAATGGTTCAGAGATTACAAACACTTGCTGCTCTGCCAAAAGACCTGGATTGAATTCCCAGCACCCATGTGACAGCTCAAACTTTCTGGAACTCCAGTACTAGGGGATCCACACTTCTCTTCTGGCCTCCTCAGGCACCAGGACCATATGTAATACACAGACATACATGTAGTCAAAATACCTGCATGTATTAATAAATAAATATATAAGTAACATTAATAGAAATCAAACCAAAGGTCTGGGACGATTGCATATAGCTGTAATCTCAGTCCTTGAGAGGCTAAGGCAGAAGGATCATGCAGCCAAGGCCAGACTGGACTGTGTAACAAAACCTATCTCAAAAGAGAAAGAAAAGCTCAGTCCAAAAGGTAAAAAAAGTTGGAAAGAAAGGTAGATGAGGGGATGCTTCCAGGAACTCAGGGACAACCCAGAAAGGGAGCAAGCAAGGATGAAGACGTCACAGAGTGGGAGGTCCTAGGCCTGTGGGACATGCGCTTTCAGATCAGAAGAATCTGAAGGGAGTGGACAGACATGGAACCATACTGGTCATATAACTCACTGACACTAGAAGCAAATAACACAAGAGGAACAAAGCAAATGTCATAGAAAAGGAAACAGAGTCAAAAAAACAATTAAAAACAAGGACAGAATCAGACTTCCAAGAGGCATCATTGAAAGAAAGATACACAAACAACATCTTCAGAGCCCGAAAGAAAACAAGGCCCGCCCTAAATTATTTTCCTTTTATTTTAAATCTAAGGCTAGCCTCAAAATCATAACCTTCCTGCTTCAGCCCTCCCAAATTCTAGGATTTATAGGTTATGAGCCCAATCCACATGACCCATGGGTCAGAAGAAGGATCACAGCTTCAACCATACCAGGCATCACACCTATGCTTGCTTTGCCTTATTCCAGAGGCACCTGGAATGTGTGAGCCCCAAAACAACAATTGGAGACGGAAGCCAAGAGAGACGCATGCGCCACTTCTAGGAAGACAACTTCCAAGGGAGAGCTCGGAGACCTGAACGGCACAGAGCAGAGATGCATGCGCCACTTCTAGGAAGACAGCCTCCAAGGGAGAGCTGAGAGATGTGAACGGCGCAGAGCTGAAGGGAGGGGGCAAGATGACAGCTGGACAGCAGGCTTCCCAAGTAACCTGACCAGACAAGAAACAGAAAAATCTGCATGAAGATCGCTTCCCAAGAAACCCCAATGGTGAACGTAATGCCAGTGTACATACGAAGATGAGATGAGGCCGGGGGAAGAGAGTTTGGAGTGAATTTATGGCAAACGTTTAGAACACCAAGTAGAAGAATATTGATTTACATCCAGAAGAGAAAATTTGAGTTAAATGTATTTCACAGCTCAGCGACACTGAGCCTTTACATAGCCATAATACAATGAATATTGCACATTTACCTACCCCAGCGGGCTCAGTCTTGGCTGCACACTGGCACCAACTGCGTCACCCTTAACAAAACATCGCAATGTACACACCACACCCTGGGGCGTCCCATCAGTATCTGTGGGCAAGGTTCAGACCCAAGTGAAGCACAGAGTTCCCTAGGTGACACTGCAGACTGAGGAATATGAGCTCGTCAGAGAGACAATTCTCACCTCTGGTATACTCCTCGCAAGTCCTCATCTGTGGTGGCAACTGCTGATAATCCCGATTTTCAACTGTCGGCTTCCAATCCCACCAGCTCACTAAGTCAAACTACCCAAAGATGAACACTTCCCGTTCCGTCTAGAAAATGGCAATATTGACCTCCTGGTGTGGATGTGTAATGCCGGTCTGGTCACCCAGGCCTCTCTACCACCCTCTGTTCCTTCGCGTCCTCCAGGGGTTTAAATTCTGGTGGCGGAGCAGGTTGCTAAAGTAAAAATGCCCCTTTCTAATTCAGAACAAAGGAGACATGTATGGGGAAAATGAAGAGCAATACTGCAAAAGCTACAGATAGGAAATTCTCCAAACTGGGGAGCAGCTGAGCTGATCTTATTTGCCCATCCTCTCAGGAATACATAGCTACTGAAAAGCAAAGAATGAATGCTAAATTGCAACCAGCGCTAGTCTTTCCTGATCTCCCAGGGTTCCCTTCTAATCCTAAACTCCAGGCTTTAAAGGGCCATGGCCAATCAGCTCCATGGTCCACATTTGTATCCAGGTTCTCTGAGTTTTTAACCCAGGCTTCAAAAATATATGGGGCTATTCTAATCCCATAAGCATGTATGTGGTTCAAAACAGTAACAGTTTAGCCACACAGCCTCCATATTGCAGTCAACTACACTTGGATTCATTAACTTTTGCTAATCTATCCAAAAAATGACATCTCATTATTTTTAAATTCCAATTTCCCACTTGATAATTCAGGGTGAAAATGTTATTTGTGGTTATTGGCCATCTGCAGTGGCATCTCTGTCTGTTACCTGCCCACAGTGTTTCTCAGTTTTCTAGGAGTTTGTCTTTCTAACTAGTTTCCATCTGCTTTCCAGGTCTCAGCACCTCTGAAGAACCATATACTCCTCCAGGGCATGCTGGATTTCTCATTCATATCTCCAAAATTCTTCAAAAATAGCTACTCGGTGGCCCGCTACTCAAAAATCCCAAAGACCAATACTGGGTGTCTATCTCAGATACAACTGTGACCCCAACAACTAGCAAAATGCCTGATTAAGGGAGTCATAGGCAGAGATCCTTGCATCTGATGTCCTTGGGAGCCTATGAAGGACTCCTTCCAAGGAATCCACTGAGAAGAATTTCACAAGAAGAGAGCTAACAGGGATGGTTATGGTGGCAGGGAAGCCATTAAAGAATGGTGACACCCAACATTAGCAACAGTAAGGAGGAGCATGGCCAATCCCAAGCCAGGAGCAAACTGAGAGAAGAGCAAGCAGAATGCTGGAAGCCCCGTAGCCCATCACCCTCTTGGCTTATGGCAAACCTTCCTCCACTTGAGTCCTCAGTACTTCACAGTCTCAGATCCTACACAGCAGAACCTTGTTTAAAAACTATTACAAGCAATGAATAAAACAGGCTGTCAAATAAACTCTACAGAATCAGAAACCGACGGCCATCAATCAGAAATCCTCAAATCCCTCTCTTGAGATCACAACCCACCTGCAGTGTGACGTCGGCAACATTTTTTTTAATCCCCCTAGACCTCAGTTTCCCCATTGGAACAGTCTCTGTAGTTTCCATTACCCAAACACATACACAAAGATTTTCCTTTGTGCATGGAACACTCCTTATAGAAGCGAGAGTTGCCAAAGTCCTGCACTATCAGCCAGCTTCCACCAGGCCCTGGAATGCTCAGCAAATAACTAGTTTTGCAATTCTTTTGGCTTTGCCAACCCTCCGGGGTAAAAAAAAAAAAAAAAAAATCTTCCCTCTTCCCACAAGGCTTCTGAGGAGAGGAAATCTTTGAGAAAAATCTGGGTTGATGAGCAGCTAAGAAAAGGCAGGAGGAGAGAAACACTTCTATATATGTTTGTGCGGAAAATAGAAAAGGTTGAAAGCAACGTGTTTCTAAAATACTGCTTCTATGAAGCCAGCCTTCTGTTACTCCCTACTCCTCGGCGGACTGAAAAAGGCAGGGTGATTCCCTGTCTTGTGTTCCTCTCTGCCAATGCTGGATAATGCATCCATATGCAACCTTGACACGGGCGTCCCCAGGTTCAAATCCTACCACTATCCAAGTGATACTCCGCAGAGCCTGCCACGTTTTTTCAGCTTGGTACTCACCAAAGAAAAAAAAGAGCAACAACATCAAATTTACAGGACCAGAAATTATGAAAATAAGCATATGCCAGCAAGTAGGGCCCTAAAACACGGGCTTCTCTATAGCAAATATATTTCGAGCTCTTATTATGGGCTGGGTGATGGGAGTGACGGATGTCAGAATAGATCACAGGGTCTCTGACCTCCTGGAGCTCAGAACCCAATGAAGAGGAACGTTACTCAAACAAACAGATAGCTGCCGACTTTGATAAATATAATCAACCGAAAGCAGTGTTTTCAGAGAACACAGCGGGGAATCTCATATAGTCCAGGAGATCCTGGCCTTGCAGAAGGATTGAGTCACCGCAGAGTGAGGCGGTGGTGGACACAGCAGGACAGAGGGACCAGCATATGTGAGAAATCTGGGACCAGAAAGGTCATACAACCTTATTAAGCAACAGAAAAGTCCAAGTGAAGTCAGAAAAGAGAAGGCTAAAGGAGGAGACTTGAAGTGAGGGAGTCCGCAGGCTGCACCCCAAGTCCTCTGATGAGTGGAATTCCATGGAAGCCAAGATGGACTCTCAGAATGCATTTCAAATCCACACTGTGCCTCCTTCCTCAAAGATTATCTCCATCTTCACATCAAATAAGGTTAAGGCCAATAGTCTCATGATTGGAGGACATTTCAAAAATATTATGCATGTGCATGTATGTACGGTGTATATTCACATGGGTGTACATACAAATGTCTACATACAAGTTATATGTATATACTTCCTGTACTCACAACTGGTCACCTTGGGAAATGCCTTCACTCACTCCTAGGTTACGGGCCTTTCAAATCTCCAGAGTTTTTCCAAATATACCAATCATCATATTTCCCATTAAATTGAGAAAACGGTTACTCCACATCCTCACCCTTTCAACCTGGGTGGCATTTGTTCTTGCCTTGACCAGCAGAAGGCCACCATGGCAGCAGTACTCTGTGGCTTCTGCTCGAGCATAAGACTACCAGGCACCTTGTTTTCAGGGGTGCTATCTCTTGGAACCTGACTGCCATGCTCTGAGGAAGTTCAAACTGAGCCCCAAGGAAAGACCATGCATATGTTAGTCAACATCCACATCAACCCTTATAAATGGGAGTGATGGTGTCTCGGATGATTCCAGATCCAACTGTCATGTTGCCCAGTCTTACACTCTTCCCAGTCAAGGCCTCTGACATAATGAAGTAGAGAAAAGCCATCCCAAACATGCCCATCAAATTCCTGAACTGAAGTACCCATGGACAAAAAAGTTAAACAACTTTTTTAAACTTGATACCAAGTTTGGGGCTAATTTGCTAAATAGTGATAGTAATTGACATATATCCATCTCTCTATATATGTATATATAGAGTATATATGTATATATACAGATATATACATATATAATCCTAAGTTGTGGTTTCAAATCTATGAATGTGTATGTGTGCAAATATTTATTTTTTTCTTAGTTATACCCTTAGAACTTTCAAGAGAAGATGTGTATAACTTCTCCTGTGTTAGAACCCCTACCTCTAGAGAAAGATGACCATGGAGTTTATATTTAAAAAAGTGAAACATTTCTAAGCCACTCAATGTATACAAAAATAATCCATTCTCATGGCAAGAATAAATGAAAACCCTCATTAGCAAATCTAACACCTTATTTAAATTGGCTTTGAACACAGAGATCAAAAAGAAGATCTTCATCAGCAACAACTAAATAGGGCACCTGGGGCCTGTGTCTCCCCTGCTGAAGGCTCACAAGACTGAAAGCTTGTGTTTACAGATGAGGTAAATGCACATAAGGTATGCTTGGCACAGTGCCTGGCACTTGAGATGCCCAAACTGTAGCTGCTATTATTATTGCTTTTGTTGTAGTCAGAATTAAGAATTCTCTTCCTCCCAGCACCAACTCTTCCTGACCTAAATTAAACAATCCTCACATCCCAGTTACACAGGAGGAAAAAAAAGAACCACTATGGATTCTTTGATATACTTCTTCTAACCAAATACTGAGCACACGCACACACACGCACACACACACACACAAAAGACTTTGCAAAGTAGAACTGAACTTTTCAGTATGTAACCAAGTCTGGATTTACTGAGAAATCAAAAAAAAGATCCCAAATTTCATGATTAGAAATGTTAGACATTATGTAACACACCTCTACTTCTGATAAAAAGAACTAACTATCCTTTTATAGCAAAAAAAAAAAAGATAGGGGACTCTTAGGAAACAGGCCTCTGGGGGGTTATCTTGCTATCTTTAACAAGTACCACATGCCTTTAAAGGTAAAATATTGCCTTTGGTCATTAGGACGATACACCCACATGACCAAACAACCATCACAGTGCTGCACCCCAAAGCAAGGAGCACAACTGGGAACAAAGAGTCAGGTCCCCTCAAGTTGCTTTGTCCCTCCACTCCTTGATTCCTATGTGACTTTACTTAATCGCCCATGGTGAGTCCCAGAGTCTTTAAAATGGGGTAAAACGATGAACCTTTTGCCCAGGCTGAAAGGATATTATGTAGAGTGGCCCTGGAGTTTTGGGGGTGTCACTACTCAGATGTTTCTGATGCCGAATGGCAATCCCCAAGCAAAATACCAGTGGAAGATCCCCATGCAGTAATTAATTTGCTTAAAACTATCTTGCAAGAAAACTATACCTTGCTGCTCTAACACTTCCCTACTGAAAGCAGCATCTAATGAAAGCAAGGTGATTAGAGACAGAATGAGGACCAGCAAGCCATGGAGTTGGGGGTGGAGGTGAAAAGCAGAGCCTGGGTAATAGGGTCCTTAGAACTGTTGGGTTTCTCCCAGGTACGTCTTTCCAGGGTTGGGAATCAGGAGTCTCTGAACTAGACATTGACAGGGGGCTAAAGAAGAAGTGACAGAGAGAACGAGAATATGAAATATAAATAAGAAAAGGGTATAAATGGGGGTGTGCTACGGCATAAAATTTGAGTCAGTAGCACCTGGACAGAAACGTCATTGTCAGGGCAACTACTTCCAAATGAAAATTGGTTCCAAGTTTACACTGCATGCTACCCTATCAGCCCAGACATTCCAGCTCCTGGTGGGAGTAAGGAATTGAAGCCCCCTGCAGCTGATCGACTTTCACTACGTGGGTCACATTCACCACCCAGGGGAAAAAAAACAACGTCTTTTATGTCCTGGAAAGTGCTGAGAAGCCTGTCATTCACAGGGCCCCAACCTGTAGGGAAACGGCCGCCAAGTAATTGACTTGAAATAGCTCTTGCCAAGGGAGGCATAAACTATCTGTTGGCTTTCACTCAGAAAAACTACGAGCCCTCTTAGTGGCAGTCAGTGGACACTGCTTAGCAGATCTGAATCTGCCCTTGGAGAGAAGACTCACTTCATTCAAACAACACAGCCCCCCCCTCGTGTCAGCACCCAGGGCCAGAAAATCTAAGATTCAGAAGCCACGGTGAGAGTCATCAAGTCTAAGGGCTTCACTGAAAACCAGGACTGCCTCTCTCTCATTACCATATATGATGAAGTCTCCAGAGACATCTGCGAAGTCCAGAATGACCCTCGAGTTTCACCATGTTGCACTGCATCAGCCAGTGTGAGGGAAGTCCCTTTCTTGATGGATGGCATCTTTTAAAATGTCACCATCACTATCAAAACACTTTTATTGTGCGCTTCAAAGCAACGCTTATCAGATCCGTGTCTATCTTAACAGCGCAGCACATATCTGTAACTGTTTTACTCCACCTACAGCCATTTATTCGTCTGCTTCCCCACAAACCCTGACACTTGAAAAGCCAGCGTACAAAATCATTTTACAACTGCTTTTCTCCCAAGTCTTTCCTCTCCGTGGTGTTATTTTGTTCTTTTACACAGCTGCATCCCAGAGTCCAAATGGTTTCCAATAGACAACTGTTTCAAGCACATTTCTCTTCTATGTAAGTTTCGTGTGTGTGTGTGTGTGTGTGTGTGTGTGTGTGTGTATGCGCGCGCGTGCACCATCAGCCAAGGCACCAGGAAAAAGTGGACAGCACAGAGTGGTCCATCCCCAACTCAACAGCTCAAGTCCGGGGAAGGAAGCAAACCAGCCCTGAGAAAAGAATTCATGTGTTCCTGCTGAGCGACCCTTTAAGAGAAAATGTCCATTACTAAACCCCGGCTTGGGTAGCTATCACTTTCTCCAGTCCGAAGTTACCAGCACCTGCTCTTGTACCGCAACGATGGCAAGGAGTATTCTCTGTTGCCCACTCCCCCTGTTCTGTGTGGAGAACACGTGGAGAACCGGGAGTGAGCCGATTAGCCAGCCCTGCAAGCCCCCAGCAAGCCAGGAGTACAGGTGGTTGATTACCTGCACAAGTACCGATTGCTGCCAGAACAACTTTATTACTGGCCCTGGTGGTGAAAGCTTAGGGTGAGACTCCCTGTCACCACCGCCACCACCAGTCCTCAGACTGTGGGAAAGGAGAAGGCAAGAGTCACAAGTAAAGGTCTTCAGGGTGCCTAAGGGGGCTGGTCGCTCCTCCACTGTAGCAGTCTTAGAGCCCAGACCCCTTCCTCCCCAGCCCTGCGAGGAACCTGGGTGTCCTCGTGCCTATTCGGTGTGGCCAGAGCCGAGCGCAGCCGCCCCGCGCTGAGCGACCCAGAGCCCGAGCCGCTGGAGCCGCAGCGCCCACCCGGGGAAGGTTGCGAGCACTCACCCTTCTGCTCTCGCAGGCTCGACAGCGACCAGAGCAGCAGCGCCACTGAGGCCAGGAAGCAAAGCTGGCTCAGCAGAAGGTCCCTCCGGCGGCGGCGGCGGCGGCGGCGCGAGCGGTCTTGGTCGCCCGGCGGCGGCATCCTCGGGCGGCCGGGCGGCGTCCCCGGCGGGCGGCGTCCGCTCGGGTCGCGGGCGGCCGCGGCAGGGACGGCGGCGGGAGGCAGCCCTGCGCGCAGCAGCCGCGCGTCCTCGCTGCGTTCCCACCCGGCCGCCGCCTTCTGCTCTCCCTCCTCCCGGCCGCTGCCCGTCTCCACGCCGTCGCCCTCGTCGCTATCGCTCAGTCCCTCCTCCCCCGCCACCTCCTCCTCCTCTCCGCTCGCCCGCGCCGCCGCCTCCTTGCGCTTGGGGTCCCTCTCCAGCTCGCGCACCATGGCTCCCACGCTCCGCGCCCGCGCTCGGCCTGGGGCGGCGGCGGCGGGGGCGGCTGGGAGGCGGGGGCGGCGGGGGCCGGGGAGGAGGAGCGGGGAAGGACCGGCGAGAGGAGGGCCGGCCGCTGGCCACCCTGAGCAGGCCCTGGTCTCCGACTGCGGGAGCGCGTCGCAGAATCGCCCCCCTACTCTACGATCCACGCGCGGGGGACTCGGAGCCGAGAGGCGGCCGGAGCGCGCCAGCGGCACGGGCGAGCGCAGCTTCCCGTAGCCCTGCAGCAGCGAGTCCACGATAGGGGGTGGGGTGCACGGGAGGGGGTCTCTGGCCAGCACTGCGGGGAGGGGGCGCAGGGAGGAGACTGCGCTGCGGAGGGAGCCCAGTGCACAGCCCTTCAACCCTTTGGTGCCCAAAGAAAGCGGTGGTGCGGGAGGTCTGCAAGACGGGATTCGGATAGACAGATCTCCACGGAGGAGGATTCGCTTGAAACTTTCAGAGAAAAGGAGGTTTCCTTGGCTCTCTTCCATCCTCTGCCTTCAGTTAGAGCGTGAGAGTGTGCTGGGTAGCCAGTGCCTAACCACTGGTCCTGCCTCCTCCTGTTGGCCTCCGGGGTTCCCCTCTGCCCCCTGGTGGGGATCCTGGTGAGCCAGGCTCAAGTTCTAAAACTGGTCTCCTGGGGTCTTTTGGCTTATTCGGGGTGTCCTGGCTCCCCCCTCTGGCTCAGGTTCACATTTCTCGCTCCCTGAGGAACTGAAGCACGTCCAGTGTGTGGCTGAAGCTAAGGGGGCCCTGGCATGATCCCTGGGGAAGGAGACTATTGGCCTTCTATGAGGATCATCAGCCTATCACCCCAAGATTAAATCTAGGTCCCCATTCCCCTAATTCGGGTTCCTCTATCCCTGCCTATTTGAAATGTGGAAGCTGATAACCCCACCTCCATCTGCAACGGGTGACCATTGAAGTTGATGATCCCAGGCACAGCTCACTTTCCATGCTTGGACCCTGGCCGTCCCTTGCCTCCTTCCAGTGCTGGCCAACTGGGGCACAACACACAAAACCAGAGAAAGAGATGTGTTTCACAAGTGGTGCTGAAAACCTAAGTCTTATCCTAAATGGGATGGCCCTAGAAACCAGATATATGACTTGGATGGCTCTGTGGAAGCTCTTGGGACTGAGCAACCTAGCCCTGAGAGGTTGCGGGGAGGGGGGACCTCTGAACGGGTTTCTCCATGCCTAGGTCACAAAGGACCCACAGAATCGGCAGTAGGTGCCCTTCCACACTGTCAGGTGTCCCCTGACAACATCTGGGGAAATGGAAGAGAGAGAGAGAGAGAGAGAGAGAGAGAGAGAGAGAGAGAGAGAGAGAGAGAGAGAGAGAGAGAGAGAGAGGAGAGAGAGGAGAGAGAGAGAGAGAAGATTTTGCTTCCCGTGGGTACAATTATTCCCTCCTCCCCTCATGCTGGCTGCCCCACGTGCAGCACGCCTTCCCTGAAATGTCTGAGTGAGTCTACCTTTGCTTTGGTTGCCGGGTACCAACGGAGGAATTTAAACTATTCAAGTCCATCCAGGTTGAAGTGTCATGGAGAATTCCCCAGTTAGGCCACCTCCATTAAGCATTCTGAGACCCTTGAGGAGTTGAGAGTAATCCAACTTGCTAGTGAAGTCATTCATATGAGTCTCTTGTGAAAAGCAAGCGTGGTTTGGGGGGGGGGGGCTGGAATTTACTGAGTCAGGGAATGAACACTAACTCATCTGGGGGCAGAAAGTATCATAGGCAGAAGGAGTTGTGTGATCTGCCATGTGTAGGGGGTGTGAGGAAGCGGGGAAGAAGGGTAGGGGGAACTAGCCCAGGAACTGATGATTCCCTGGAAGAGACAGGAGACTCTTGTGGCCCAGAGAAAGGACGGTGCCGGTTGATACTTGTTTTGAGAAATCTCAGAGTAAAAGGAGGTGGGGAAATAAAAAACACATTGAAAGATAGCTTCTGGGAGCTGCCAATCATGACTGCAAGTGGAAGGTGGGGATTTCTGATTCCCCCCCAACAGGGCCTTAACGCAGAGAGGCTCCCTAATTCCTAGGATGCGAGCATCTCTGCCAGAATGTACCTGAGATCACAGAGGTCCTTTGTCTCTTCCTCCCACCCCACCATCAGGCAAGGGTAGAACAGCAATCTCTTGGTGCCCTATCAGATCTAAAGGAGAAGGAAGACAACCTTGGTGTGGTTCTTTGAGTTCTATGTTATCTGCCTGGCTCAGTTTTGGGGAGGTCCCTCAGGAAACAAGAAGTTTGGAAGGAGCTGGATCCAGAAAAAAAAAAAATGTATCTGCGGTCTTTCACTCTTAGGAAGTTTGAGGCTCCCGATGTGGCTGCTGCCTTTTATTCCCCGATCTGTTCCCCACTTGGTCTCACATCTTATGCTTCAAAATAAAAATCCCACACTTACAGTTTAATCCCAGAATGAGCTGACTTGGAAAGAGGAGCTTGGAGGCTCTGGGTCCTTTCCCCTTCAAGAATGAAGAGGTATATTTCCAGAGTATCTCCACACTGGGTGGAGGCAGGGCTCACCCTCTTTGCCCCAGTTTTTACTTCCATAAGCCCTTCACTTGTAATTGCATGCAGAGCTGGTGTCGGGAATAGAAGCAAATCATTGTTTGCACAGCCCTGCCACTGCACTACCAACAACAACAAAACTCAAAAGCCTTCCCAGGAACCCAGAGCATGTTGACACACTTCCGTGATCCCAGCCCCTAAGAGATTGAGACAGAAGGATTACAAATCTGCAGTCTGTTTGGGCTATAAACATAGTTCCAGGCCAGCCTGAGCTACACCGTGAATGAAACTCTGAGCCAAAACAGCAACAAGAAGCAAGAGTAACAAACAACACTCCCTCCTCTGATAAAACTGGCTCAATATCATTCACCAGGCGGTGAGGCGGGGCCTCCACTGTGTCAAGACAAGGCACATCTTTCTGGGCTCTTCTGCGGTCTTTTCCTGCTCTCCGATCTCCCCTCACCCACAGTGCCCAGACCACAGTGCCCAGACCTGACTGAGCAGTCTCCGCAACAAAGCAAGGTTGTGTCTCCAGAACACCAACCATGGCCAGTTGTGTGCAACAGACAAGCCAGAATCTAGAGAGGAGGAGAGGAGAAGAAAAGTAACCACCTACATGAAGTGCCCCCTCTCCATGCTGCTCAGTAACACGGAGGTGAGGCTCAGGCAAGGAAAGATCGCTAGCTGTTCACGGGGAACATTTTTGCACAATGAACCAGTGTCGGTAGAAGGAGAAAAAAAAATCTTCCTGGGACAGATCTTGGATAAAGGACCTTCTATGGGTCTTTGGAGTTAAAGATACGTGATTTGTCTGTTTATTGTACAGGTAGGACTGACCAACTGCCCTTCACCTGTGGGTCACGTGTTCTTCCCATCGCCTGGCACACAGAATTGGGTAAGACCCCACTTTTATTGCAGAAGAAACTGTACTTCCCTTGCCCTTTGTCTTTATTAAAAAGCTTGTGCAGCCACAGTTCGAAGTGCAAAGCTCCTCTGCAGGGTGTGAAGATGGAGAAGGCTGCATCCCCAGCGTGGGCTCCTCCTGGGCTAGGAGCTCAGCTGACGCCCGGGGTTCAAAGAGACCTCTTATTTTATCATTATTTTTAAGTGTTAATTTTTTTTCGTTCTTTCCCCGGTTGTATGCGTTTGTTTGAAGAATTTTGACTCACCACATGGATGGCTGTAGTTATCTTTGCATGGCTCATGGCCCAAACCACAGCTTTCTTCTTTCTAAAATGGACTTTAATGAGGTAAATATATATATACCAGAATGTGCACAGTTTAAGTCTTTACTCCACAAAGTCAAGTTTGTACATGCACCCTGCTAAGTACCAAAGTAAGCTTGGGACATTTTCTCCACCGTCTCTTTTGAAAGCAGTAATCCTTCCATATGGCAGCCTTCCTCCCTCTTTCTGTCAACTTTAGGTCACTCTCGCCTGTCCTTGAACTTCCAGTCACTCTGCTTTGTCTCCGTGACATCCGTCCACGCTAGTGTCGTGCATTTGTTTGAACTTTCTCATGTAGGTATGGAGGATTTTTTTTTTCTTTCTACCTGACGCTTCAGTTCCCTTCCAAGTTCAGTCTGAGCCAAGAATAATCAAACCTCCACCTCTGGACCAGAGACAAATGACCTCCCGGGCTAGCTAGTTTCGTAAGGAACTTCAGCTAAAATTGAAAGCAGTCACTGGCTGTTTCTCAAACCTGTTGTGCCACGTAAGGATTGGTACCAATGTGACTTCAGTTCCACGTGTCGACAGATGGGTTGGGGGAGACGGGGTGGCATGCTTTGAAAGATGAGCATAGGGGAATTCTCCATAAGTATATACACACTTCAAAAACTGCTTTTCACAGGGAAAGTCAGTACAGTTATTCTCTATTTTTCTACCTCTTTTATTCTGGGGGTGGGCGGAGGAAAACAGGACAGATGCTCTGAGGAATAATGCACACTCAGTCCCTCACAGTCAAAGTCTTTCCTTGTAATCCAGTGTTAGTTGGTGTTAAGGGTCCATGGGGACCTACCAGAGATGTCCTCACCCAGCCACCCTGGGCAGTGGGGGACAGGTCTAGTCAGCTGTGTTATTCTCCAGCTTCCTGGGACTCTTCAGCAGGCTGAGACCTGCTGCTGTGAGAGACGACCAGTTAGGTGGGCACTTGGCGTGGGTCCTAGAGGAAAATCTAAAAAGAAAAGATTACCTAGTTCCTGCTTGTCAATATTTTCAGCTGACTTTCTTTGAGTGTTTTGAAGAACTAGCACCACACACCGGCACATTCTATGGCGATGTCTGCATCTCTTGTTTCACCTGAGTATGAAAAATGAGTTCCATAAAATAATCTAGAGTCACAGAAATAAGAGACTGAAGTGTTCAGTCCTCAGAAGGAAAACATTGAGCACTCAGAATGTGAGCCCTTCGGTTCTCAGTCTGTGGATGGAAACTCCTCTGGGGGTCAAATGACTCTTTCCTAGGGGTTACCTACGACCACCTGAAAGAAAAATGATATTTATATTACAATTCATAGCCATAGCAAAATTACAGTTAAGAAATAGCAATGAAAATAATTTTATGGTCGGGGGTCACCACAGCATGAGGAACTGTGTTAAAGGTCACAGAATCAGGGAGGTGGAGAACCACTGTCTTAAAAGGAAAACTCACCTGTGTCTCTTTATTTTGTCTATGTAAGCTCAAGCGGATACAACACTATGTGTGGAGAGACGGCCAGGGGGCCCCAAAGCATACTGCTGTCCTCAGATCATTTGATTTATGAGCCCCTTGGGATTTATATTTATGTTTTCAGACACTTGTACATAGCCCTGGCTAGTCTTAGATTTGCAATCCTCCTAACCTGGTCCCCTGAGGGCTGTGGCTGCAGGTGTGGCCACTGTTCCCAGCTAAAAGTCTCATGCTTTTAATCAAGATGTTTTTTTAATACCTCATCCTGATAGGTTATGATATATATCAGGGAAAATTAGAAGCCACAATATGAATTGCATAATACCATTTCTTTAAAGTTCAGCAAAATCACTCTTTCTCCCTATATATGTGAGTTTATTTATTTGTGTAGGTAAAACCATTCCTGACATAATGAACAAATTGATCAAATTATACATAGTATCTATCCTCTTAAGGTGTAAAACAAAGACCTATAATGTATGAATGTGCACATATGTGCCTATATGTATATAAAATACAATATAGATCAAGATATGTTAGGTGTTTATGTATATATCATTATATATGTATATTTGTATATTTTATATGTATGATATATATTAGGTGTTTAACAGTGAGGTACAGGATTTGGATGAGAACTGATGAACACAAAGGGGCTTTCTACTTTTTTATTTTATATGCTCCTATAGTTTGGTAATTCTTCTCCCATAAATATTTCTTAGCTTTTAATTTACAAAATAAAGATAATTAAAAGAATTTGTTTGCAGACAAGCAGTTAAGACAGTTGACTTAGATTAAGACAGCCAACATGATTTCAGTTTGGCAGGACAACAGAAGTCTAGGTGGGGCCTCCCAGCCCGTCTTCCAATGCCAGCCATTCTCTCGGCCTTAACTGGGTTACTCTGTGACCGGGAACTCCCTTCTAAGGAGCCCTGGGGTGTCAAGCAGCTGGACAGCCCACCCAGGTGGTCAGACAGGCTGCCTGGTTAGGAAGCTGAGTTTCTGGTTTGAGTCCAGGCACAGATCTAAGGCGTGGGGCCTCTTCTTCCCAGTGTGCCTCAATTTCCCCACTGATAATTGGACCACCACGGGCTTTCCTCAGTAAAACATTTTATGGCAGTGAAGCATGTTGAAAACGCAGCACTTTAAAGCGAACGAGTGCCAAAGCCAATCGCCTCTGGCACAGCGCTAGGTTATTTTAAGGGGGCTAATCTCTGAAAAGTGCTCTTAACTGAGTCTTCAGTCTGACTTTGAAATCACTCTAACGCAAGACCAGCGCAGCTGTCAGGTATTTGAGAGTTATAAACATGCAACCTATCCAAAGTATTCATCATTAGAGACACCTGAAGACAGTGGGATGGCTCCACATTTTCCAGTGCTGTGTCTGTTTTTTTTTTTAATCCTATTTTATATTATTCACGTGTTACCAGCCTCTCCCATTGACTCAAACCAGACGCTGCCGGCCTGAAAATGCTGAGGTGGTGCGCCCCCTGGTGGCAGTTGCCGCCATCCTCCTTCGGGACCTGCAATCCTAGGAGGTGTTCACTGCTCCCCCACACCTGCCCTAGACTGGCTTACCCTAAACTGAGGTAGAATCCAGGCTCCTTGGTTTTGACGCTGCCTCTAAGGCAAGGTTTAAATGAGTACAATGTCACAAGCAACCTTTCAGGGCTCCAGAGTCTGTTTCATCGGCAACCTTTCCTCGGACACCGCAATTAGAGGCATCACCCGGGAGACTGTTAGAACTGACTCTTGGGCTCACCAACACCATTTTTAGCAAAACTTGCAGTAGATTCTTTTACACATTAAAGATTACACAGAGACCTTTAATCCCAGCACTTGGGAGGCAGAGGCAAGGCGGATCTCTGTGAGTTCGAGACCAGCCTGGTCTACAAGAGCTAGTTCCAGGACAGGCTCCAAAGCCACAGAGAAACCCTGTCTCGAAAAACCAAAAAATAAATAAATAAATAAATAAATAAATAAATAAAAAAATTAAAAAAAATAAAAAATTACACTGAGAGAGAGAGAGAGAGAGAGAGATTAGATGAATAGTGTTTTGTAAGTGCATTTAGTTCCTTCTGCATTGCTACAACAGGACACCAGAAGCTACAAAAGCTACAGAGTAAAGAAGTGTGTTTAGTTTGCAAGTATGTGGCTGGAGGTTCAAACAGATGTACCAGTGTGCTGATGAGGAGCCTCTGACGGTTTGCGACATGGTGGAGAGGCAAAATGAGAACCAATCCAGGGAAGAGAAGGTCAACTATGCAGGCTGACTTCCTTCTACGAACACTTACGCTCATGGTGCTAATCCAAGCCCGTAAGAGCCAGCACTCCCAAGAGCCCGCACAATCCATCACAAGGTGGTGCCACCATGGCCTCCCCTGAAATGACCTGTCATTTCAGTATCATCACACTGACCAAGCTTCTAGCATATGTCCCCCAAACTTTCGGGGAACAGATTTAAGAGACAGTCAAGTCATACCAGTAACTGCTCATGTCCCGTGGCTCATTCAAGATAACATGGTACATTCCATTGTTCCCACTTTCTAGATCTCATTTGCTTCCCAAATCCTCTTAAGTATGGAAAAATCCACAGAATTAAGCCCCCAGGGTTTAAGCTCTTAAAGCGATCTATAGGCAATAGGTTCTGAAGTCCCCAAGGGAGCATTCCAGCTGCAACATCGAATGTGCAAGGGTAAATACCAGGTTTCTATTCCACGCAACAGAGGAGAAAAGGATGCCTACGTGAAATCCCACAGCCACAGTAAAGCATGTTAGGTTGACGGCAACACCGGTGTATAATGCATTTCAAACACAAAGCAGGATGCAACTCAGACTTTGAAAACGTGTCAGGAGGACCTGAAAGTACAATCCTGCCTCAGCGTCCTCCTTCTCTGTTTCTCGGTGTGCTCCAACCCTTGGTTTCCATCAGTCATATTCTCATTAAATTAAATCCAAAAATAATAATTTTTGAGTTATAATAACAAAAAATACTAAAGGAATAAAAGCCCATTGAGATGATAAAAATGGGGGCAGCCACTTTTGTTCAGTTCTGTGGGCTTTTTAAAGCTAAGTTTAACTTACAGGCGAAAGTGGCAGCAGTTGTACAGAGATTTGCTGACAGCTCCTCATCCGTGTTCATGTAACGATACCACCCCGGGCATCTTTAGCATCATGACCGAAGCGGTGAGACAGGTGTAGATGCAGCACCATCTACTAAACAGTGTACCTTATTTCTTGTCATCATTTCTCTTCCCCCATCCATTATTCTGACCCAGTGTCCTGCCAAGGAGCCCACATTTCATTTCGTTCTATTTCTCCTTAGTTTCCTCTACTATGTCATGATTCCTTAGTCTTTCTCTCTGTGACTTTGATACATTTGATGCACACTGGGAGCAGATTTTGTAGACTTGGTTTAAGGCTTTCTGCTATATTCTCATGATTTCTAAGATGTTATGTATCTGGGCCAATGAGAAGATGACATGTCCTTCAAAGTGCATCCTACAGAGTAATTTCTGATATCGGTACTGTGTCTATTATTGGTGATATCAATCACGATCAATAGAATGAAATATTTGAGGGTAGATACTTTGAAACTATATGCATCTTGATTCTCATAAAAATTCCACCCAATAGTTTAATAGCATTGGTGGAATTTTTTTTCTAATGTCAGATTCACCTGTTTGCAGTTACTTGCCATGTTCCTGTATTGGTGAATGACAGAGAGAGAGAGAGAGAGAGAGAGAGAGAGAGAGAGAGAGAGAAATATGTGTGTATATGCATGTGTGTGTGTGTGTGTGTGTGTGTGTGTGTGAATAGATTGGGGATTTGAGGAAGGAAGGAAATTGTATTCAAACAATAAAGAGTGAGCAGTGTAGAAAGGAGAGCAGAGGCCCCAACTGCGGGAAATTGCACATTTAAGTGCATTGTTCAATCCAGAATTCTCTTGTCTCCAGTGGAACTTTCTAATCCATAAATAGAAATCTACCAGACAAGGCCCCAAGAATTGTAAGACTTTAAGTTGTATTAGTGAGTAACCTTAGGTGCCATTCGCAGTAGAAAACCATACAGCAGTCTATATGCCAACCCTACTGTTAGCAAGATACATAAATCAAACAGAGCCAGTTGTCTTTCATCAAAGAGATTTGCATCTATAACCTTTTAAACCGCCATGTCCTTTAAACGTTAACAGAGTCTTTTGGTATGCGGTATGTTTCTGATGGCTCGAGAAGCTCTAGGAAGACATCCTTAGATGAAGACATCATTAGTCAGATATACTGAATATCACGATGCTGATGGAGTGCAGTTTCAAAAATGTCATGTTTTGTTTTGTTCTTAAACATGAATTGTGCTCTTTGTATATTTAAGAGACACTTCTGAGGCACTGACATGATGAGGTCTGAGTGCTCACGGCAACAAGCTCTTCGAGTCCCCAGAGTCTCCCCTCAAACAGCAGCAGCTCTTACCGCCAGACCTGTGAGCGGCTGATTGCTAGATGCCCACTGCACCTCAAAATCTCATGTGGAACATATTTCACCTTTTGTTCAAAGTTCCATGAGCTTCTACCAAAGATATAATATTCCCTAAAAGATTTCCCTCTGTAGCAGCGGGGGACTTAGAGAAACAGAATTCTACTCGGATGGGCTTCTGAAAAATCAACCAAAGATTTCCATTAATGCATGGAGCATTTGGTCACAAAAGGGTGGCTTAACTAGGGAAAAAACAGTGAGTTTACAGGATTTTCATTTTGCCCCATTCATACCCACCTCCATGGAAGCCTTTGTCAATCAATAGCCTATGACCAAGTGCATTGTAAAACCAGCAGCCCTGGAAAGGGGCAGATGGCCATTACGGCACATGTTTTCGGAAAAATTTCTCCTCATTTTAACCTGACTCAGAGCTCAACCAATAAAGATTGCCCTTTACTTGTGGGAATTTGTTACAGCTAATCAACGGCAATTGTTTAACATCGTGCCCAAGGCACTGAATAACAGATGGAACAAAATGGGCTAACCAAAAATCTAAAAATAAGAACTAGACAAAGAGATGTCCATAGGGGGCTTTGAAAACACCAACCTTTGTGGGAATATAGGAAGCCGCATCATATGCAGAGCCGTGTGTATGTTCAAGGCTGTGCTCATGATGAGGAAAGAATGGAGACAACCCCAAACTTAAGAATAACACAGCGGGTAGAGTGGAAAGATAGAGGAAGACGGTCCATGGAAACAGTAACCTAAAGAGATCTAGGAATGACTATACATGAATCAGACAAGACATACTTCAAGCTTTTACAAGAGAGAAAGAAGGCCAGGATTTATGATAAAGAGGTGAATTACCCAGAGGGTGTTATAGTTGCACATACAGATACAAACAATATGAGAGCCCAAATATGCAAATATTAATCAACTTGAAGGGGGAAAAATATAGCAATTCAATAAAGGAACTTTAATATCTCATTTTGAACAGTGGGTAGTTTTAACATAGGAATAAGGAAGGAAACAGTGGGCTAAAGATGTACTTTAGACAGACAAAATGATTCTAAATCCTTTCCTGACTAATTGACTTACGTTGACTGTGTAAACATGAAGGAACAGTCAGCTGGCTTGACTGCTCTGAGAAGCCACGGTGTTGACTTCCTGGGAAAGTCTACTTCGGCTCTTGAACAAAGGAGTGGTAATTATTATCATGAAAGCATATTAAAATATGAAACTCAATGGTTGGAGTAAATCAACAGTCAAATTTAGATTCAGAAGAGCCCATGACTACATGGTACAGTGTAAATCTTTAATGTCTGTTCAAGAACAACTATAACTAGACACATAGTTTAGGAGTGCACAGTACTAGAAAAATATAAAACTTGAGGCACTAAAAAGTGCAAATCTTTGAGTGGGGTAATAAACAGCTAAGATGTGTATCTGAATGTGAGTGAAATTACTTCGCAATAAACTTAAAATACTCTATAGTAACTATAATAACAACATTATTAATGCATGCTCCATGGTAACCACAGTTGTGATTCCACAACACATAGGTAAATGAGAAAGTGAAAAGAATCCAAGTTTAGCACCACAGAAATTGCCAAGTCATGAAGGTAGAAAACAAAAAGGAACAAAGGAATGGAGGTATGACAAACAACTAGCAAACCACTGACAAATAATAGAAGTAGGCCTTTACCTATTGGCAAACCTGAATGTAAGTGAATTAAATGCTCCAATCCAAAGACACAGAACCAATAATAAGAAACAAGGCCCAACTAAATGTTGCCAACAATAGACACACTTTGTCGTTAAGAACAACATAACAGGAGCATTTGAAAGATGGAGAAAGATGGCCCATATAAACAGTAATCCAAAGAGAGCCAGGAATGACTATATACATATCAAATAAGATATAATTCAAGCTTTTACAAGAGAGAAAGAAGGCCAGGATTTATGATAAAGAGGTTAATCACCCAGAGGATTAATAGTTGTGCATACAGATGCAAAATCTGAAGCCCTAAATATGCAAATATTAATCAACATGAAGGAAGAAAATATTACAATTCAACAAATGGACTTTAATATCTCATTTTGAGCTGTGGGTAGTTTAACATAGGAATAAGGACGGAAACTGACTAGAGATGTACTTTAGACAGACAAAATGTTTCAAAAACCATGTATGGAGTGTCCTATTCATTACTAGCAGAATATATACTCTTTTCAAGCTTGAATGGAATGTCCATTAAAATAAACTATTATGTTAGGCCACAAAACATGTCTAAGCAAATTCAAAACTGATTCATGTCGAGAATTAGTCCCAACTCCAATATTATTAATGTTCCAGCCAATAATAGGAGAAATAGCAAAAGAAAGCTAACTATGTAAAATTAAACAACATGTTCACAAAAACAAGTGGAGGAAAAAAAGTGGAAAAATTAAAATTATCTTTAGATAAATAACAGTGGGAACCCAATAGCCAGATCTATATTAGGTAGCAAAAACTATTCCCAGAGGCCAAGTTCATGGTGGTTAATGCCTCCATTAACAGGAAAAGCTTCCAAAGAAATAGTCTAACACTGTGTCTCAAAGTGATAGGAGAAGGCGAGCAAGCCAAAGCAAATGTTAGCAGAAGGAAGGAGCTAGTAAACATAAGAATAGGAATAAATCAAGGGCAGAAAAACCAGTAAGAAGTCAAAAAAACCAAGAGCACGCCTTTTAAGTCACATGACAAACCCACAGTAAGACCAGGATGAAGAGAACAGAAGCTCACACCCCTGAAGTCATAAATGAAAGCCCAAGAAGACACTTTGAAAATGAAAAGAACCATGAGGGACTACAGTGAACAGAGATGGGCCAGCAAAAAGACAACTGGGGATAAACGTGTGGCCTCTTCTCCTTTCAGAAATACATAGTCTACCAGGACTGAACCAGGCCAAAAGTAAAACTTTAGAATAGTAACAAATAAAGAGATTGAAGAAGGAACTGAAGTCTTCCAATAAAGAAAAACCAAGGTTGGTAAGAATTTATTTCTACATTTGATTAAGCATTCAAAGGGGATTATTAAGCCTTCCAACACTAGAGCAAAGGGGAATGCTGCCCAATGTATTTTATGTGTTCAGTATCACCCTGACATTTGATCCAGACAGAAACCACAAGCAAAGAAAGTGAAGGCCACTATTTCTGATGCAAAAATAAATCCTTAATAAAATAATAGCAATAGAACTATATAACACATTAAAAGTATTCACTGGAGGGGTGCCAATTAATATATCCATATGGAAAACAATTTTGTGTTTCCTCAAAAGATTAAAAATAGAACTGCCATCTGACCCAGCTATTTTTGGACATACATCCAGAGAACTCCATACCCTATCACAGAGACATTTGTAGCTCCAAGTTTATTGCTGCAAGGAAATGGAACCAAACTACTTGTCCATCAACAGGAGAATGGGTAATGAGAATCCGGTATGCATATAAAATGGATACTACTCAGCTCACAATATTTGCAAGAAAATGGACAAGCTTAGAAATGCATTATATTTAGTGAGATCTCTCAATTATAAGAGAAAAAACCCACATGGTCTTCCTCATAATGTATTCATGTACATATATAATCAGATGTATGACCAGGGATAAAATAGCATGTTGAAAAGAGAATTAGAAAGAGTGGTGAGGAAGGACAGGATGCAGGTGGAAGACACATGAATTGTGAAAAAGGGATATAAAAGTAACTCTTTATGGTTTTAAGTATGTAAAAGAACTTTTCCCTTTTTGTGGTAAATAAGTGCATGAAATGGAATTTATAATGTGAGCATAAAATCCAGAGCAAAGTCCATGGCTTCTGAATGGTTATTCTAACTATATATAAATTTATTGACATACCCAAGCTTCAGGTGTGGGCAAGTACTTGTTTAAAAGGCTGTGATATCTAGCTGTCTTATTTTTTTTTTTGCAAGTTCTTCACAATAAAGTGATTTTTATTGAACACACACACATGTTACTAGATTGGACTTCTCTTGGCCATGTGTGGCTCCCTAATATAGTAAATCAGTAAATATAAATGCATTATACTAGCGGAATTATTTAAAAACCATATGACTACCTCAGTGAAAAGAGAAAAAGCAACCGACAGAAAGTTCAATCAACATGAGGAAGCGAGTCTACTAAAAGAAGTGAAGAAGTATCTACTAATAGTCTGCAAGTAACACCTAATCAGGCAGGAAAAAAAAGGAAGCAAGAGGCATCCAAACTGGAAAGGAAAAATCGAAATCGTTTGTATGTGCAGATGGCAGGATCCTATGCAAAGAAATCTCCAAACACAAACACAGACATACACACATACAAGAACTCATGCACACACATGTACACACGCATGCACATCTATCCATTCCTACCTAGTTATAACTAGTAAATGAACCAGGTAGATGTGTAGGGCATAAAACAACCTACAAAAATCAGAGGATTTTTTTATACCCAAACAACAACCTAGCTAAAAGGTAAATTTAAAAATTAGTTTCTCTTACTTTTGTAGATTTAACCTTGAGAATACTTTTGGCTTCTCACCAAAAACTTTAGTCTATCAAAGAAAAAAGAAAAAATACTGCATGAAAGTAAGCATCTTCATATAAAGAAACAATATAAATAGACAACCTCCCAACTGGGAGAAATATTTATAAGCCACATAGGCAATAATGGGCTTATATACAAAATTTCTATTTAAAACAAACTTGATAATTTGCCATGGAAGATTTGTTTTTAGATGGTTTCTACAAACTTTTTTGTTTTTATTAACAAAATAGACAAAAAACTGGCTGGCAGGTTTATTTTAAGTAGTTTTATGACAGGTTCAACATTATTAATCATCAGGAAAATACAACTCAAAACATTATGAACTATGATCTCACGCCTCATTCTTATGCATATTACAGCAGTGTTAAGCTGAACCACATAGTTAGGACAGTGACTGTTAGCAAAGATAAGAGATAATGAACTATTGTTACATGTATGTATGTGTGTGTGTGTGTGTGTGTGTGTGAGATCATATAATGATACTTATATGTATATATTTTCAGACCTGACCATTTGGTATTATACAATAACCAATTGATATACTGTTCCCTGGAAAAATACTATTTCTCCTGCTCTTAGTACCAAGTGGGAGTGCATGGGAGGGTTAGGAGGGAAAGATTATGTGATCATATTATAATCTCAAAATATAAAAATGAGATAATGAACAGCACAGAAAACTGAATCCTAGCAGGCAGTTGGTGGGATTATAAATAGTTGTATCCATTAGAGACACCAGTATGGAGTTTCCTACAGAATTAGTTGAATGAGCAATGAATCCGCTATCAGTCTCCTTACTCCATACTCAAAGAAGATGAAAACACCTCCTCAAAAAGACATCTGTATGTCCATATGAATAGGTCTGGTGTCACTGTGGGCTTTATTCACAAGAACCGAGATTTGTAAACAACCCTACTGTCTATAAATGGATAAATGAATAAATAGAATGTTAAACAATAGTCTCTTTTTATATTTGGTTTCCCTTTGTGCAGATTATATAACTAACCAGTCTAAAAATATCGATTGAAAATGTTTAGAAAAAAATTGTAACTTTCTGAATTGTGTGCTATTTTAAAACATCTCTCTGTCTAGCAGGGAAGACAACTCACCATGCTGTCTAAAATGTTTACACAGTGCACACTATCTTCCTCTTAGTCACGTAGTGTCCCTCTCCATCACCAGTACAGAGTCCTGCACACAACAGTCATACAGTGTATACATACAGTCTATGACATATTACGAATTATTATGCATAGTCATCAGCTCTACTGTGGGTTCAGATACTGAAGAAGGTATTGGAATGTACACTTTACTGATGAGGGGTGAGAAATATACACATATGTGTATACACTTCCATTTGTAATAATGTTGGACTTGGAGAGTATTATGCAGAACAAAAAAAAGGCAGACACCAAAGGGGGAAAGCCATATGCTCTTAATATATGCTTGTATGCAGAATTTCCAAACCAAGGTGGAAATGCATAGAGATATAAAATTAAAGAATACTTGCCAGAGATGGAAGGCAAAAAGAAAATGGGGAAATGTGTAGGGATCACAAATATAGCGATTCCTGATGGCCAGATTCTGCACACATGTGGTGTGTTCAGGATTTCACTTAGGAGGGAGAATTCAGCTGCTCTTGTCACACCCAAAACTATGATGGCCAGAACATCAGCTCTTTTGGACTTGATTTAATTTTACAAATCGAGTCCAATTTAAATCTAGATAGTTATTTTGTAGCTAGAAAGGAACGAATTATCAAACTATTTTGAAAAGTTAAGGTCCAGAATAACCAACTAAATACTGAAAGGTACAAAGTTAGGGAACCCACAATCCCTGACTTGAAGAGCACAAATAATCATACAATAATCCTCACAATGTGGCGCTGGCAGAGGACTAGAGAAATCAATGGAATGTAAGAAGGAAACCAAAAATAGATCCACGTAAATATACCCAACTGATCTCTGAGAAAAGGGCAAAGGCAGGCCAGTGGAGAAAGAACATTGTTTTCAACAAATGACATTTTAAAAGCAGGATATCAGAGTGAAAATAGGTGAATCTGAACAAAGACCTCAGTCTTCTCCTAAAAATTAAGTTCAACATGGTCATTAGCATTTTCTGCCACTCTGAATAGCGCAGACTGAATACATTGTAAACCATGGGCGTGTCTTTAGTGTGCTACTCTGGAAGCTGAGAAGCCTGAGAGCAGGTCACTGTGATCTGTGGAGGCTCTTTGTGCTGAGTCAGCCTTGACAGGGACCAAGTGAGAGGGAGGGGGAGCAGCTCTTATCAGGAAGCCCCTCCCACTGGCAGCAGGATCCATTCATTAGGGCTCAGGACCTGGTTACCACTTAAAGACTCAGCCTCTTAGTCCCAGTAGGAGGGCAGTGAGATTTCAGCATGGATTTTAGAAGGATATCCAAAGGAGGGCAATGCCCTAAATGCAAAATATATAACTATAAATCTTTGGAAGGTAACACAGGAGAAAGTCTGTGTGACCCAGGAAATAGTGACCATTGCTCACATGTAATGTCAAAAGTATCAACCACCAGTGAATAAAGAGGGGCCTTTGTAGCAGATGATAACCAGAGTGATTGTCTACTGAATGTGGATGACAGGAGCCAGACTTTACATCAGATGCAGTAACTAACTCAAAATCAATCACGCGTGAACAAAAAAGCCAAGAAGATAAAACTCTTAGAAAACTTATAATCACAAGTCTTTTAGACTAATGATTTCTTAGGTAACACCTGTGTTAGTTACATTTCTATTGCTGTGATAAAACACTCGGACCAGAAACAACCTGGAGAGCAAAGAGTTAATCTGGCTTAGGCTTCCACATCAAACTCTACCATCACAGAAAGTTGGGACATATGAGTAGGAGCAAAGAAGACAATGATGTTAAGAAGGATTTGAACTGTGGGGAGTTGGTTCAAGAGGTTTCAGAGAAGAATATTATCATGTGGCCTAGAGACCATTCTTGATATTTGGAAGTATTGGCTGCTTTTTGCTCTTGTCCAAAGAGTCTGCCTGAGGCTAAAGTGAAGAGATTTTGATTAATTCCATTGGCAGAGGAAATCTTGTACCAGTCTGGTACTGACTTTGTTGTGTGGTTATTACTAATAACTCTTATACAGATTTATAATAAAAAGGAGCACGTTAAGCAAGTGGAAATAAATAATGTACAGATTGAGGACAAAAGGGGCACCAGGAAATGTAATGATGCTAAATCCTGTGTTCAATGAGATAACAAAGATTAAAAATAGAACGAAGGGAGTGGTGGCCTCAGGGGAAGATCCCCCCACGCCCCCAGCTAAGTTTCCAATTTGTGAAAAGGAATTAAAGTAAAGCTTAGAGCCAGGTATGGTTCACAGCTTTAATCCCAGCACTACCAAGGAAGAGGCTGGCAGATGTTTAAGTTTGAGACTAGCCTGGCCTACAGATCCAGTTACAGGATAGCCAAGCTTCAACAGTGATGGAAACCACTGAAAACAGAGAGCTGGTGAAAATGCATTTGAGCAAGGGAGCTTTGTTCCAGTCCCAGTAAGCAGCAGAACTTGGCAGCTTCAGGCATGTGCTTCTGGCTTTAGAGTTAAGGATAGAAGAAAGGGGTTATAAAATTTGTGACTAAGGAAAGTTGATGAGGTGAGGCATGTGTCAGGGGTGTCTCTGAATGGAGGTCTAGAGAGACCATTGCATGAACCTGTGTGAACCTGTTAAGGTGAATCCTGGATTGCCTTGGAGACTCTGAGACATTGGAGATGCCAGAACCGTGGGCTACCTGGGCCAAGAAAGCTGCTAACAGGGAGTGGAACCAGCCCAAGATAAAGACCTATGCTGTAGCCAACAAAGATGAAAGGAGTTGGAGATCTGAAGAGCATTTTGACAGAGTCTTGTTGTGGTCCAGTATTTCCTTACCATATTCCCTTCCCTATGTTTTGGAATGATAGTGTATATCCTGTGCCATTAGATGCTGGAAGATTGTGATTTGTTTTTTTTTTTTGGGGGGGGGTGTTTTTATAGGGAATCATAGTTAAAAGACTGCATGGGTCTCAGAAAAGACTTTGAACTTTAAAACATTGTTGAGACTGTAGCAGACTATGGGGACTTTTGAAGTTGGACTAAATGCATTTTTCATTATGATATTGTTACAAGCTGATAGGGGCAGGGAGTAGAATGTGGTAGTTTGAATGTAACTGGTCCCCATAAGCTCATGAGGAGTGGCACTATTAGGAGGTATGGCTTTGTTGGAGTTTGTACGGCCTTGTTGGAGGAAATATGTCATTGTGTGGATGAAATTTAAGGTTTCATATATGCTCAAGCCACACCTAGTATCTCAGACCACTTCCTGTTGCTTGCAAGTCAAGATATATGTCCTTTATTCTTAGCCCCTTCTCCAGCACCATTTCTGCCTGGATGCTGTCATGTCCTGCCCTGATGATAATCGACTAAACCTCTAAAACTGTAAGCCACCTTATTAAATATTCTCCTTTATAAGAGCCGCCATGGTCATGGTGTCTCTTCACAGCAATAGAAATCATAACTAAAACATTGCCTGACCACAACTCCATTACAGATCTACTTGCAGAATTCTAAGCAAATCTTTAATATTCAGGAACCAACAGTTTCCATGTCTGAATAATAAGATAATAATATCGCCTACTGATGGAGTTGTAAAATTTAAATAAAATATATGAGCTACTTCTAACTGAGCCTGACACATGGGGACATAAGTTCGTACTCTCAGAACCCTCATAAAAAGGCAGATGTAGTGGCACACAGCTGCAATCCCAACTGGAGAGGAGACAACAGAATCCACACAGCTCCCAGCACCATCATAAAAAGGCAGGCATAGTGGCATGCACCTGCAATCCTAGCTGGGGAGAAAGAGACAAGAGAATCCCTGGAACTCACTGGCCTGCCAACCTTCCTGAATCCATGAGATACCTGGGTTCACTGAAGATTTCATCTCAAAAAATAAGGTGGAGAATGATAGAGGACACCTGACACAGACATCTAGCCTCTACATGTACACACACACACTCAAACACACACACACACAAACACATACACCTGCACTCAAACCATAATCCCCCCTCTCTCACACACACACACTCACTCAAACACATACACACATACACCCCTGCACTCAAACCATACTTCCCTCCCTCCCTTCCCCCCCTCTCTCACACACACACAAAATAGTATAAAAGTATTAAAACATTTCAGTTAATTATAATAACACATAGTTCTTTTGTGTTGATTTGTTTTGTTTTTTGAGACAGGGTTTCCCTGTGAGACTGTCCTGGCTGTCCTTGAACTCGTTTTGTAGACCAGGCTGGTCTCAAAGCTACAGAGAAACCCTGTCTCGAAAAATAAAAAAAAATAAAAAAAAGAAATGATTCCTCCTGTTCCAGCTAAACCCAAACCCCCAATGATGTTGATATTGATGATGGTGATAGTCGGGCTCATTTTATCTCCTCACTTATTTTCTCATCCTCTCAAGGTGTATTGGAGGGAGAACATCAAACATTACATGTGGCCAAATTCAACAGGATGAGATGCTAAATCAGTCTTTGTAATCAAGGCAAACAAAGATTACAGAATTTTAAATGAACTTACGTCACAGACGAATACACCAGAAACACTGACTGAAAAAGTTCAGTCTTCAGTATAAGTGTATTGGTTAGCATTTTGATAGCACATTTTAAAAGTTGGAATCCTGATGGGCTGTCAGCTGTCAGTTTATTATTTCATTATATTATACATAGTGATAGCAAACAGATTTCCTTTATTAATTGACAAGTATAAACACCTGGCTGGACCTGGTAATACCTGTGACAACTCCACCAGGTTAATTAACTAATTTATTTATTTTGAAAAACCATATTTAAATATGAAGACTCGTATAGGTTAAAAATAAAGGGGTAGATAGGTCATATTAACACAGTCAAGGAAGCAAAGGTAATTGTTAATTCCCAACATTTTCCTTTAGGGCAAGAAAAATTATTCGATATTGTAAAGACATTTGTACAATTTTTAAAACAATATAAATCATTTATATGGCATATTATTATTTATTTATTTAGCCCAGTTATCAAAGCAATCTAACAAACTTAAACCTTTATCTGCTTTAAAGAGAGTAAACATTTTCAGAGTGGTTTGTGGCTTCCCAGTTCTAACATCCTCTTTGAAAAATCAGATTTACTCTACCCTGAGACTCTATAGATAGTTAACAGGTGGGGTGGGGAGACATTTCCTTCAGTGCTGTAGCTACTGGCAAAAGGCTCAAACTCCTGTCAATCGGTCACACACACACACACACACACTCACAGACACACACACACTCACAGACACACACACACACACACGGCTCATATGAAAGTAGAGGTCAAGCTCCTTGAAGAACAAAGTCATTGGCAAGAGTGGGAGGGGGCAAGAGAGGACTAATAAAAGGATGAGACATTGACCAAAATACATATAAACACTCACGAAAATAGCACAGAACTCATTATTGTGTGTAATTAATATAAATATATGCTAATAAACCATTAAAATCATAATAGTTGACTGCAACATCTTCCTACCATAATAATTAATATGCATTCATACTTTAATGGAATTCCATCGTGTACATACTTTTTACCCTAAGTTATCACTAGCATATGTATCTATATTTGGAAATAGAAATTCAGATACTAAGAAGAAATTTTAAGAGCATGCTTTCTTCTCATTGCTGCCGTTGTTTCCAGTGGGGTATAAGTGTTGCTCATGTAGTCATATGATTGTAATAGACTGGTTACTGAGCTGCAAGACAGAGTGGCAAGACAGCGGATGGACTGCATTTCCAGACTGAGATCTAGCAAAGCGAGGTCAGAATACACTTGAGGCGAAAGCTGAAATCTAATGGACTCCGAAATTTTGTGTCAAGACTTTGTGTTAAATCAGTTTGGACTGAGGCTGTAGCTCAGTGGTAGGGTGTTTATGAATCATGTACAAACCTTTGGGGTTGATCCCCTGTGCTTGTATACACACACACACACACACACACACACACCAGAGACTCAGAAAGTAGCCAGAAATGTAATATCACTTTTAAATCATCTTAATTTATGTACTGAAATTTTTATAGCTTTGTAGAAATCTTTCTGTAACTGATTTCTTACTTGATCTCTAAGCATATTTTATGTAATTTCTATTTCTTTTTGTTTACTAAGGAATATTTTATGGTCAGTGTGGTAAAAATGTCATATGAGCCAGAGGGAAAAATGTATATTCTGCTAGTATTCAGTGGAATATTCTATGGCTCTCAAGCTTACTAATGACCCTATTAAGGTCAATCATATCCTGTCTGACTTTCTGTGCACTCTGTGATTTTCTCTGTCTCCTTTTGTAGCCCTAAAAGTTTTACCTATTTTTTAATTTATTCTGTCATACAATAGATCCCAATGGAAATCTTTTGGTTAGGTGAATACAAATTTAATTCTTAGAGAACTTATCCTCTTATCATTTTGAAATGTCTTTACGATATCAAAACATTTTTCTTGCCCTAAAAAAAAATATGTTTGAATTTTACAATTGACTTTGTTTCCTTGATTGTGTTAATATGAATTATCTTTTTTTCTATCCCTTTATTTTAGCCTATATGAGTTTTCATATTTAAATATGATTTCTGGTAGACAATGTATATTTGGGTTTTGATTTTTAAACCAACCTATTTTAATTAGTAAATTTAGTGTGTCCACATGTCCTGATTATTGATATAGTTATATTACTTCCTATAATTTCATTTTTTTGCCTTTATATGGTGTCTGTACAGATAAAGACAAAAAAGAAGTTTTTGGGGAAGGTATACCTTAATTTTTACCATTTGTTGCTTTTATAATGTTTAGAGTCTTTCTGCTTCACTCCTTTAATTATGATTCTAGTGAAATTTGTTGTTTCTAGTAGGCTCACAATCACAGTTAGATATATTATACTGCTCTCAGAAAAAGAAGTTTAGACTCAAATACAATGATCTAAAACATACCATAACCTCAGATTTAATATGTTAGCTATTATTCATTCCCAATCTGTCCAGCTTTAGTACACCTTTTCTATAATTGTTGCACTAAGTAATGAGTCACTGATGAGAAGATTTGAAAGAGACAGAGTTGACTAACATATAACAAAATAACAGAGATACCAAAAAGAAATGTAAATGTGGCTATACCTAGATAAGCAGCAATAAAATACACTAAGTGATTGTTTTATAAGTGACCATATTGAAAAGAAATGAGCACAATGTTCCATTTTAAAAGCTCATTAAAAGAATGTAATATTAAATGAGATAGAAATAAGTATGAAAAAATGAAAATGTATAAATTTTTAAGCAAAGACACAGTCAAGGCAATCAGTTGGGCCAGAAGTAGGTTTTTAAAAACAGACTGACAAAATTTTCAAGCCTCTGGAAAGACCAACCAGGGAGAAGAGAAAAGAAGACAGTGGGAGACAGGGAGAGAGATGAGGGAAAGATGAAGGCAGGGCAGGGGGAGCAGGGCTTTTGTAGGGAATGAACACAGGTTGCCTCCTATTAACATGGTCAACATGGAAACAATGAAAGGAGATTAAGTTCATTGCATTCTTGAGTTTTGTTTTTCAATGGGTAAGTTTAGGCTGAATTTGCGTTTTTACTTTATTAAACTTTTAAACTCCATGGTACATCTCTCCTCTTGTTGACACCAGTGTTTGTAGTCTTCAGTGTAAGAGTGTTATATATGCTCTTTCTTGTTAAAAGTTTTTGTTTATTTGAGCATGCGGAAGGGGTAGAGTGATAATTTGACTTGTGCACAAGGTGAAGATCATACCAGGTGACTAGCGTTTCCATCCGCTTAGATAGTTATCCCCTGTTTGTGTGGAGAACTTTCACACTCTTCCAGTTATCTACAAAATACTTAATAAAGTGTCACAAGCTACCAGGGTCATCCCTTGGTTAGTGTGACTCTCACCCCATTCTTCGTCCCCATTATTAGAAGCTATTCTTTCCTCTTTCTCTTTATTTCTGCTTCTTACAGTGACATCGGGGCTTGGGGAACTAACTCAGTGGTGGAGTGCTCATCTAGCAAGCTCAAGGCTTTTGATGCAGTCTCAAAAAAAAAAAAAAACAGAAAAGAAAAGAAAATGGGGACAAAGGATATCTTTGCAATCGCTGTACCAGCAGATCACAACTCAACTTAGCCAATATGAACTCATCATCACTCATAACTTCTGCAAGCCCCACTTCCAAATAAGGTCATGTTTTGAGGTTCTGAGTGAACCTGAATTTTAGGGAGATATTATTTACTACCCATTGGGATTATTGAAGTAAATTATGGTATGATTCTCTCAAAGAATTCTGCCTTTATCCTGAGCCAACTTGCTTAAATTACAGCAAGACTTGGGAATGCCACCTTTCTTTCCCAAGGAACCCCAAAAAGGTAATGCAAAGTTCTCATGTGCACTAAAACTTACATGAAACACTTTTGATTTTACTCAGAGGGAAACTTGATATAAACTGGGTATAAATAAGTCAGTGTTCTTCAGCAGTATTACTGTTAACTTGATTGTGGACGTTGGAAGTGAGCTGTCAAATATTTTTTCATGTGTATAAAGTTGACTTATTTTTTCTGCTTTATTTTGTTTTTGTTTTGTTCCAAGTTCTTGCTAAATAGCGTAAGCTGATTTTGCACTCATAATCCTTCTCTGTTAGCCTTCCTTGTGCCAGGATTACAGATAGGCACCGTCATGGCTAGTTTGATATGTTCCAGCAAGTTTTGCCTATAAGTCCCATTACTTAAATAAAAGAAATGTGTGATTCTCCGTATGGATTTAATCTGCCTCATATTGTTTGTGCTTACAGAATTGTATATGGCTTCCTCTGGGCAGGCAAGGAGGATTTGTCATGGAGCTGAAGATGTGTGATGATTTATTTGATTGTTAATTTGAGAGTATCTAGTATCACTTTGGAGACAAATCTCTGGGCATGTCTGTGAGGGGTTATCTAGATTATATCATAGAGGTGAGAAGACTCATCCTGAACTCGTCATAGGCCGTGGTTCCAGATTGAATAAATAAAAAATTCTTAGCACACACATTCATTGTTCTCTGCTTCCTGACTGTGAACACAATTCAACCAATCACCTTCTGCAGCTGCCAGTATCTTCCCACCATGATAGACTGTCTTCCCTGGACTGTGAACCCAAATGACCCCTTTCTTCCTTAAGTTGCTTTTCTCGGATATTTTGTTGCATTAAAGAGGAAAATACCAATACAGCCTCTTTGTATCTCATACTGAGGGAAGAAATGAAAATTAAGTGGTTCAGGGAAACAAACATATCCTGGATATCCTGACCATTGCTTAATGTTATAAAGAATGAGCAAGTGTCTGGAGATTAGTCTCCTTTCTCCTACTGTGTTGTCTGTGGGATGCAGGCAGTAGCTCACACTCCCTCAGGCAGAGTTGCTGTTTTATCTGGAAAGTTCTCCCAGACTAAACTCCTAGAAAGAGATTTACATTTGATGAAATTCATTATCTGTGAAGATGGACCTTATACTGGGATTGATAGAAGAATGTTTTCCTTTCTGAGATCTTGTGACTGTAACCAAATGTCAGTAAGATTGAAGTCCATTCTTTTTTTTTTTTATTCTTTTTTAATTAAAATTTCCAACTGCTCCCCGTTTCCCATTTCCCTCCCCCTCCTCCCACACATTGCCCCCTCCCCCCACTCCCCTCCCCCATCCCCACTCCTCTTCTCCTCCCCCCAGTCCATTCCCCCTCCCTCTCGATACTGAAGAGCAGTCCAAATTCCCTGCCCTACAGGAAGACCAAGGTCCTCCCACTTCCATCCAGGCCCAGGAAGGTGAGCATCCAAACAGGCTAAACTCCCACAAAGCCAGTTCATGTATTAGGATCGAAACCTAGTGCCATTGTCCTTGGCTTCTCATCAGCCTTCATTGTCCGCCATGTTCAGAGAGTCCAGTTTCAACCCATGCTTATTCAGTCCCAGTCCAGCTGGCCTTGGAGAGCTCCCAATAGATCAGTTCCACTGTCACAGTGGGTGGATGCACGCCTCGTGGTCCTGATTTTCTTGCTCATGTTCTCCCTCCTTCTGCTCCTCATTCTTATTATGAGGAAATGAGTTGGCCCCTTAAGTGATAGCAGATGGGAGACAAGACAGGGAAACATCCAACAGAATACCCAAAAGATGGACACACACCTGAGTTGAATGTCTCTAGGCACAAACATGGGGGAGGCAGTTTTGTAAGTGTACCCTTCTCTGTCCCTCTGAATGTTCATTTTATCAGTCATTGTTCAGTCAGGAGACAAAACACAAACTAGTTCCCTTCACAAAAACAACGAGGTATACAGAATGATTAATCACATACTGGAGATGCAGAGGGACACAAATAGGACACCAAGGTGTCACGCCATGAAGTGGAGCATCAGGAAGCAGAGACAACACCATTGGGAGCATAGGAACACTAAAAAGAGGCTGGACAGAAACACGGATGCTTAAGGAAGGGCATCCTTGGTTGCACTGGTGGGGGGCGGGCATTGGAAGTCAGTGTTGACATCTCTGAGCTTGGAGGGGATCACCCTGGTGCTGGATGATGGATTCTGTAGAGAGCCACACACCGGCTGGGGTTGCTGCCTGGGGTGATTTTATGACTGTTGGGAAAACTGCAAAATACACCCAGCTGTTGCTATAGGAACAAACAGTTCTGCCAGCATGGAGATGAAAGGCCAGAACAAGAAGCAAACAGGTAAAACAGACCCTTCTCTCCCAATACTGTGTTTTTTACTCATGCCACTGACGGAGAGGACCAGAGAGCAGCCGGTGGGGCGGTCATGATGCCAGGTCCCATCCACAGAGCTGAGTACGGAAGAGTGGGAGACAGCAGCTGTAACTAGAGCAGCCCACCTCGTCTCCATCTAACATCTGCACAGGTCCTCCTACGCATCCTACGCTTGGGCTTAGGGCTCTAACTACACCTTGAAAACTACTGCCTTACTCCCACATGACCTCCTCCAAAAGTAAGGAGCACCGAGCCCAAAGCATCCTTGTGTCCCTCCCTGAGAGATTTAAAACCAGAATCCTGACAAGCTAGGCCACATTGCTCAAAAATACTTGGGGAGGGAGGCAAGGTAGTCACATTTGCCAAGAAGTCACTTTGATCTTGAGAAATTTTTATATAAAATATTAATGTTTTTCTTGGCAATTCTCTTTCTGCTCTTTACCGAATTCAGGGACCAGTGAGGAATACTATAACCTAATACCTGTGGGAAAAAAATCTGATTACGCATGTCTCCTGGTGCAAAAAAAAAAAATGCTGGACTGGAGTGCACGACTGTGAACTCACTTCTATTTGGCAAAATTTTAAATAGTTAACTGATTCTTTTCCAAGGTAACCTGAGGTCCTGGTGGTTGCTGAGTCCCCTTGGAACTTAAGAGTGGCTCAGGAGAAGAAAATGGAAAAGAACTCATTCTCCAACAGCAATTTTTAAAATTATTTTTACATAATGTATATTTAAAATTTCAAAGAATTATCTGTTAAAGTGAAGCTGCAAACTGGAAGCTTGCTTCCTGGCATTTCTGTTTGCTGAGGAACATGCCTGCCTGCTTGTCTGCCTGCCAGGCTCCTTCCCTTCCTCCTTTCTTCCTTAGTGCATGGGTGTGTGTTGTGTATCTTTGTAAGTGTGTGTACGTGTATAGAATTTAGAAGTCAAGCTTCGTGTGTCTTTATCCAGAGGTTACCCACCTTGTCTTTTTGAGACTGGTCACTAGTCTCTGGAGTGTGACAGTTACTCCAGGCTGACTCGTTAGTGGACAGTGGGATCTGACTTTCTGCTTTCCCTGTTCTGAAATTATAAGCCACACCTGACTCTTTACGTGAATGGGGAATATAACCCAGATCTCTGTATTGGCAAACTCTTTACCAACTGAGTTAGCTCTCCAGTCACTTTAAAAAAAAAAATGTTCAAATGTCCCTGTTGTTGGACATGGGGTTTTCACAGTCACCATAAGGCCCTAATGTCCCATTAAGCCAGTGCACACCACCGACCTGTGTGTTATTTCCATGTAGGTTTTTCAGCTAAATTAATATTGATCACCACTCCTTTTCTTTTAAAGGCAAGCTGTTACCAAACATAGATTCATGAAACTAGAAGACATATGGCCCTCCTACCTTCAAACAGAATACAATTTATGACTCCCAACAAGGCACAGATATAAAGATGTCCTGTGTCCTGAAGTCACCATATCAGAACTCAAGACGAGAGGAGCTCAATGGATGTACATCACAGGCCCATCAAGAGGAATTCCAAGACCTCGTTCTTACAGATTTTCAGCTCACCTAGAAAAATACCTAATTCATTTCATGACTGATCAGGTAAAGGAAGTATATCTTTCATATCAATAATAGCAAATTTAATCTCCTTAGGGACTTACCATATCTCCACTTCAAGAGATAAGTGAGAAACATTCTTGACAATGAGCATTCTATTTATTTGTCCTTCATTGTTCTCCTTTGGTTTATTTTTAATTATAGTTTTTAATATACATTAGCTATATAAAGTAATGGGCCTAACTCCAATATTTCTGTATATGCCTTTACTGATAATTTTATTTATATATATATATATATATATATATATACATATATATACCTACATGTTTCATTATTTGATTTTGTCCTTTCAGATAAAAAAGTATCTCTAGGGTGCATTTTGGCTTACATCTGCATTTGCTGAATTTCTAGGACCTGAAGGGTTTCCATGCCACCTGACTCCATTTCAGCTCATGCTGGTTCCACACAAGATCCTTGGATCTGTAACTTAGCATACACATACACAACTCATTCACAAACTGAGCATCTCTAAGTCTCTGCCTTAAAAGAGGCAACTACTTTCCCTACAACTGAGATCGTCAGCTACAATCTCGCCAAGTATTCTCTAACCATTCCATTTACCTTCAGCAAAGCCTGAGTTTCCAAGCATTCTTTGAATCCAGATCTGTGACTAGTTCTGATCGAAGAGATTTGGACATAATGATGTTTGCCTCTTATGGAATTGACTCTCAACCTCCTGCCACAGCGACTTCCACAGTCAGCTCTTCATTGCCATTATCTTCCACAAGCTATGGAACTTTGCCTTCACTTTAGTGCCACAAGGAAGAAGAGGAGAACCTAGGAGAAAGACCTGAACTCTCTTTTTTGCCTAAATCTATTCAAATGTCTTTGATGTTGACCCAGATGCCTCCTATGACTCCGACCCCTCCCATCTTTCCCAAGAGAAATGGATTAGTGCCTCTCCATCTTGAGCCTTGCCTTCAGCCTACCCAAGAACCAGAGCCTGAGAACATAGGTCAGGATACCCACATCTCATCACTTGTTTTCCCACTAAAAAATTCTTAGTTGACTCAGTATGCTCCAAATGGATGCTTATTCTTCTGCTTCACTGATCTGTTTCCATGTTTCACAGTTAAGGTGGGAGCTCCTTGCTGATAAAAGAGAGAGCATCTCAAATCCATGCACCCAGATCCAGGTGAAGCAGTTGAGCATAGGGAATATTTTATCAATCTGGGACCTCACTTGGTTTGGACTATATGCACCTCTACCTGCTAATTGTAATGTACTTGGAAGCCTTTATCCCTTGCCTGTATGCACTACACACAAGCGCGAACACACACACAATACACACACACACACACACACACACACACACACTGAACAATGTCTGTGGCAGCCTGTAAACAACATTTTTGCACTTAAATCAGGCTACATATGCACTCCTCTCTAACAAGGAAATGAATACCTTCTTTCCTTAGAAACCTTCAACTGATTCTATTCAACTGCACTTTGCTTATGTCCAAGTAGGAGAAAATAAAAGCCAGTTCAGTCTAAACTAGTTTTGGGTGCATTTACAGTAAAGCATAACTTGGTCCTCAAGCAAGTTTTTAAAGCGAATCCCTACTTGCTATCTTGTGCCAGGGCATACTCCAGTGTGCATGATTAAAATTAAATGCATTATGGGAAGGGATCTGGGCAATAGAATAAACAACTAGATGATCTAATCTATCATTCAAATTAAAGAACTTTAGTTACCAGCCTCCCTTCCTTTATACCCATAAAAAGGTCCACTGGGGGCCCAGAAGCATCTTCACTTTGTGGCCTGCTGCTCTCCTGCGGTCCAACCTATTCTATTTCTCTGATTTAAGTGAAGTTTTCTCAATACTTTGCAGTTTGTATGGACTTTTATCTCAGTTTTTAAATAAGAGGTCAATAACCTGTAAAGACCCAGCCCACACTCCAAGCCCTGGTAACATGGGGACGGCTGTGTCTCTCCTGGTCTCTCTGGGGAAACCTTTAGTCCATCTGTTCTCAAGCAACCTATTTCCATTGGTGGCTCCAGTGGATGGTGAACCCATGGTCCATTTACCTGAACACCTTAGAGCCTGGAGTCTCCTTTCCTTGTTTTGGCCTCTCAACCCAATACTCCCTGGCACAGAAGTCCACTTGGGACTGGAGTCCTGAGTCCAATCCCAAGAGGTTGGATAGCTCTCTCTCCAACTCTCAACTACACGTCACTGTGATTTAATATGGAAATTCTGCCATCTTCCAAAACTCTCTCACTGACTCGCCATCCTTTGAGTACAAAGAGTCCATCTGTATCATAATCGAGCTACACAGGAACAGGGAGACTGCAGAAGAGAAAACTTACATTCTCTTCTCCCTTTTTTTCTCAATCAGAACAACTAAAACTTAAAGTGGAACACACGGTCAGTGTCCCTCTGCCTCTGTTTCCCCCGACCAGAGCCAGGAAGACTGTTGTAATTAGAGTGGCGGGGCTGCGTCCCGGCCCCCAGCCGCCTGCATGGCTTATGCCCCAAAATAATTACACGGAAACTGTATTCTTTTAAACACTGCTTGGCCCATTAGCTCCAGCTTCTTATTGGCTAGCTCTTACATATTGATCTAACCCATTTCTAATATTCTGTGTAGCACCACGAGCTGGCTTACCAGGAAAGATCTTAACCTGCGTCTGTCTGAAGTGGGAGAATCGTGGCGACTCACTGACTCGGCTTCTTTCTCCCAGCATTCTTTCTGTCTACTCCGCCTACCTAATTTTCGGTCTTATTAAAGGGGTCAAGGCAGTTTCTTTATTACTTAACCAATGAAACAACAGATAGAAAGATGACCCACCTCTATCAGAAGACCAGGATGCACAGCCAACAAGTCCTCCACCATTCATCCTTCTCCTTCTTTAATCCTATGGGGTCTTTACACCTGTCTCTGTCTGCTGAGACTTGCCTTTAACCTACTTTCTTAAGTTCCATTTCCATCTCCTTCTTCAGCTGGCTAGTTCTGAAAGATGGCTACTTGGGAATATTAAGGGGAGAGAAATGAAAAGTTAAAAACAGAGGTGTTTTAATTTTCAATACACTCCTTCAGAAGTACTGAGGCTACATTGATTCTTGGATGAAAAAAAAAAAAACATAATCATCTTATCACACGGACAGCCAGTGTATCCTCAGTATTCCATTTTGGCAATTTAGCATGCCTTAGTAAGACTCCCCCAGGCCTCACTCACCCCTAACACATTTGCTACCCCTCTCAACTGCACACTACTGTAGGAGAGGTGGATGCAGATGATGCAGGTGGTCCTGCCTTCCTCAGCAGCTGGGCTCTCTCCACCTGCTCCCATCCTCAGAAAGGCTGGCACAAAGCCCAGAAGAAGTCAGGCCAGGCACGGCCACAGTACAACGGTTAATCCAGCTAACCAGGGGAACTGCAGAAGACTGTAGTGGAGTTTTACATGCATCTTCCAAGTGTTTCCAAAGCCTGGGACTTCTCCAGGCTCTAAAGATTGGTGTTTGAGAAAATGGGGATGTTCTATCGGGAACTCACCAAGGCCAGCTGGCCTGGGTCTGAAAAAGCATGGGATAAAACCGGACTTGCTGAACATAATGGACAATGAGGACTACTGAGAACTCGAGAACAATGGCAATGGGTTTTTGATCCTACTGCTCATACTGGCTTGGTGGGAGCCTAGGCAGTTTGGATGCTCACCTTACTAGACCTGGATGGAGGTGGGTGTTCCTTGGACTTCCCACAGGGCAGGGAACCCGGATTACTCTTAGGGATGATGAGGGAGGGGGACTTGATGGGGGAGGGAAATGGGAGGTGGTGGCGGGGAGAAGGCAGAAATCTTTAATAAATAAATAAACAATAAAAAATAAAAAAAAAAAAGATTGGTGTTTTGCGACTATAGTTACACCAGCCAGATGTTTTACTACAGTCTCTTCCACTTTGCCACGGGGTGGCACAGAAAAGAATGCCAACGCTCAGTAATTCTGAACTTCCAGCTCTCTCTTCTCTGAACTTCCAGCTCTCTCTGTTTGGCCTGTGTTCTACTTTCCCAGGCTGTATTAAAGTTTTTTTCATAAGAATAAGACAGAACAAAATACTTCCCCCTTCATCTGCTTGGCCATTGCACCTCTAGAGCGCTCTGGCAGCCAGACCTCCGCATGGCTGTTCTTCTCCACTGCCCACTATAGACGCAGTCCCCATGTGAATCTAGGTTCCATCATTTATAGCTCCTCCCACACAGGCTGCTTGTGTCCTGAAGATGTCTGCTTTCCATTGTAATTATAATAAAATGTACAGAGTCCGAGATTTCTGTCTGCAGTTTCTTTCTCCTTAACCCTGAGGTGCACACTTTTAACATTGTCTACAACATGAGGGTAGAAAACAAGGGGCCTCTGGAGCAAAGCAGCCCTGCGTTCGTACTCTGGCTTCACTCTTAGATTTGTGACCTTGGACAAGCCATTTGCCTTCTGTTGGTCTCAGATTTGCAGGCTGTGAACAACGGGCTGGGGAAACAAGCTAAGCAGAAGAGAAAGGAACCTGGCTGAGCCTAGGGCTTCCACCTGGGTGAAAGGGGATGACAGCTGCAGGTGTAAAGTCAGGCTGACGTGTGTGAGGCTCAAAAGACAGAGTGCAGATACAGTTGAGTGGCAGAGAGAACATTTGTGAGGCACTGGGTTCCATTCTCAGTAGTGAAGAAATAAAATGCCAATTAACACTTTGCACAGTGATGCTGGCAAACCAATGGGAGAGGAAGAGCTGCCATCTCCCGAGAGAAGGATATGGGATGCCAGGATTGTATGATTGACTGAAGGAAGAGGTGGGGTGTGGGAGAGAGGATGGCTTTATGAGTGGCCCTTTTCTAAAGTCTGTGTCTGTGAGATCTTATACAGGAGATACTGAAAGAGGAATAAAGTCCTTTTCTCTTCCAACCCAACGTGAAGTAGGTGTTTAAATGCAGTAGGGCAAGGAGGAAGGAAATGACGTAGAACATTGTGATCTATAAAAAGATTCAGACATGAATGTTCATATCAACTTTATCCATAAACTCGCCAAACTGTATGTGACTCCAGTGTCCATCAACAGAAGGAAGCATGTAAAGCTGTAGTCTGTTGGTGCAATAAAATGCTACTCCATAAAAAGAATGCTGATTATCACTATCAAGGAAGGTGTGGCAGAGTTTTCCAAACATAACACTGAAGGAAATAGTAAAGACACAGAGGAAATTAATGATGCCAGTTTCATGAAGTTCTAGAGCAAGGAAATGTCCACAGTGTCAGTGTAACTAAAGAGCAGTTGCCTGTGGTCCTAGAGAGGTTAGAATTAGATGGAAATGGGTACAAGGACGCATTCATGATGATGGAGATGGTCACTATCTCCATGGGGGTATGAAGTACACATTTGTCAAAGCTTGAACTCTCTCTTGGACTGAATACAAATGATGTCTCAATATATTAAAATCTAAGCTGGAAGGTAGCAGAATTCTATTCAAAACCTGGCTTCTTAACACAGTGGCTTCCTGTCAAATCTTCCTGTTTGTTGTTACTTTCATTAAAACTAAAACACACTCTCGAGTACTTCCAGGTCTTGGCATACAGATAGAACTGTCCAGAGGCCCCAGGGCAGTCTTCCACTGGAGAAGTGAGGTAGTAGCTGTTGTAAACACACACTGGGTGTGGCTATGTGTTGTCATGAGACCCTGGAGAGATGCTGATAATAGCCTCTGCTTTCATTTATCTCTCAAATATCAACTGCCACCAGCACTTACTCTATAGACCTACTATAAGATTCTGCCCACTAATACAAAGCACTTACCAGATGGCAGATATTCTAAAAGTTATGGTATCCAAGTTGATTTTGGAGACAGAAATCCTTAATGGGTAATAAAAAGAAGGATGGGAAGACAAAAAGAAAAGAGAAAAGAAGAATCAGGAGAGGGGAGGGGAAGAGAAGGGAAAAGAAGTGAAGAAGAAAATAGGGAAGGGATAAACTAAACAAGATGCCTGAAAACATAAGAGACAAAAATTTACAACTGGCACCAATATTATCTACGCTTGACACAGACCTCAACTAAAACACGAAGATCATTTGGAGACAAGCAACATACACATGCACACACATGTTCATATATCTGTAAGAATAGTTTAAACCTGCCCCTTTCTGAATGGAGATGCAAGAGTGGATGAGGAGGGGGTAGATGGGAGTTGGAGGAGAGAACGGAAGAAGAGGGAGGGGAAGCTGTGGTCAGTATGTAAAATAAATGAAAAATGTTAATAAAATAAAATTAAAAAAAAACAACTAACTCAGTCTGGCAACATTGGTGTAGTGGCCATCTTGTATCTCCAAATCAAGTTTTATACAGTCTTTGATGCACACTCAACATGGGCGGGGGGGGGGGGCGGGGGAAACCAGGTGTGATGGTTTCCATGCTAATTACTGCTGCTTCATAAAAAGACCCATTCTACTGCAGGCTGTTGTGTGGTTCAGACTATCACGTCTTCCTGAGTGCCCTATGAAGGCTGAGCTCTATAGTGTCTGACCCAGTGAAAGTTTTTAGCCACTGTGGTTGGTGAACTATTAGTCAAATACTAAATATCATAAAGTGGATTGAGGATTGAGCTCATTATCAGAACTTCAAAATAATGAGAGTTTTAATCCATATGGTCGGGAAGTGGAAAGTGCATTGGTTCACCTCCCAAATCCCTTTTTGCTCAATGAATGCTCCATGGGCTGAGGGGCTGTACAGCCCTACAGAGAAGACTCAGGTTGGCTTTGCTATGAAGCTGTTTCTGTGCCTGGCTATAGTCTCACACATTTTAAAGGGGACTTTGTACACAGGCCCAGGTGCATATCACAGTGTGACGTCCTAACCCTGTGGTGGCAGGCTACAGCAGCGGGAGCAAAGGGCCTTTCTGGCTATAGGATGATTTCAGTTTCTGCTTCTTTTGAAGGTATCCACCCCCATGCTCATCTGCTCCATGGAGCAAATGTGATAGCAAGCAGGCCCAAATAGAAACCTGAGTTGGGGAAGGTAACCGATGTACAACAAGGGAGTCAGTGTGGGAGAGAACGTGACGTACTGTTGCGGGAGGTCCTTCTGCTCCTCCAGCCAATAGCCAGCCCATTGGGGCGTGGTCTCTCTCCCTTTAAAAAACTGTCATTTCCCTCCTCGCGCTCTCTTACTTCCTGCTCCGCTTCCGGACTAGACTCCCTTCCTGATTGCGCAGAGGGCTGTTGTCTGGGATGGTGATCTGTTAGTTTTTTCCCCTTTAAATAAATAACCATTCTATTGATCATAATTCTAACTAGCGTGGGATTGTTTGTGACTTACGCCTTCGCCTTCAACATACTAATGCCATATTAATATAGACCGCTGGCCTCTCTCCGCTTGGGTTTCAGGAGTTACATCAGCAAGCAGGAGAACGTCCTCTTTCCTTTCCACCTTTTACCTGACTTCCTTAAACAACACATGCACACACCAGTAGAAAATAGAGTGTACCCATGCCTTCAGCATGCTTTTCTGTCTTAAATAAACAATTCATGTACATGGTGCTTTTATATAGCTCTTCTGAGCACATGGCTCTGTCTTAAGACTCTGTTGCTAAAGCTTGCCTTTCTTGGCCAGCACGCAGCCCTAGCATGTTGTGGCTATGCCTTAGTTAACATTCTTCATGAATCCTCAAAATGACCAGTTGCCCTTTCTTTCTCTGAACATCCAATCTCTTAAAAATTAAACCTGAACACAGAGTGGTTTCATAACACATATCATTTAATTTATCTCTAAAATTTGCTCTCATAGACTAGGCAGAGAGTCTGGCTGGAGAACTGGAGTGGCTGGTGGGGAACTGGCTCCATAACATAGCAAAACTTTATTTTAGGAGCCCATAATGATTTGTTCTAGCTAATTGGCATTATTTTTAAGTAACTAATTGTCCTTACTTTTCTCAAAGAATCCTTAAAAGGCCCAGGAAAGCTGTAGAGGTTGAGACCCCCTCCAATCACTTTGTGGCCAATGAAAGAGATTCCATGGAATTCTAACCACAGGAGACTGAGCTGATGCTTAGCAAGAATCACTGAGTCATTTACCATCCAACCAGGGCAGGACAGCAGTCAACATTTACAGAGGCCACTTCATGGGATGACACCGGGGAGTTTTACCCTGAACTGGATGGATGACAGGGCTACCTTCTGAACTGTAAGGTGAAAACTTGGAACTCTCCTTCTGAAAGGGTTTGCTTCTACTAAACCTAAGACACAGACCTCTGTTGCTACTGACTTGGCACCAATAAATAAATACTTATGTGCCGTGCTAACAAACCATGGTCACAGGTCTCCAAGAAGTTAGTAATCCTATTTTGGGGAAGATAATCCCTGACTGAGACATCAAAAAGAAAAGATAAATTATCAACAAATAACTCAGCCTGAAGTATTTCAAACACACCATAAAATGAGTTTTGAAGGGTTTTATAGACTTGTTGGCCTGATAAAATCCTGCCTTATATGTCGAAGAGTTCAAATGCTCCATAAAAATAAAAAGACCTTGCCAAATGCATAAATAAACAGCTCTCAGCTCTGCTAGCATCTCTTCATGGTGTAGTTTTCAATTTCACTGGCCCAGATTTCATGCCCTTGCTTTGGAGATTCCCAGAATCATTAGGGATAGTTGTTTAAGTCATCAACAGTTGCGTTGTACCAAGCACAGGTACTGTATAACTGGTTTCTCTGAGCAAAACGGTCTCCACCTTCATCAGGCCAGCTACCTGCAAGAGAGAGAGTCACAAGCTGGCCTGTTGACAATTGATGCCTCCAAGAAGAAAGGGATAGAGGGGGTCAATGGACCCTTACCTGGGATTCCAGGCATTTGTACGCCATCTGACCTAACACTGGATATCCTCATGGCCTCTGGAGGTGTTGAAGTATATAAACTGGGAAAGGTTAAATAGAGTTATGACCTCCTTCTATGTGACTGTGTGAGGAGGGAAGACTTGAAAACACGGAAGTTTGGGGGCCATCCATACTTTTGTAAGCAACCCTTCACTCACAGTCTGTCAGGAAGAAATGACTAAGGGAACATCATCATGTTCTGACTCCATTTTGTGTTTGCTTAGACAGTTCTCAGCCCTTTGCCTCCCTCCCACCAATGGTCACATCTGTCTTAGCAACACATCTGAGATTTCCATAGCTTTTTCCATGGTCCAGATGTAACCAAAATAATTGGCAAGTTATGTCTAAAATAAGAATTATGCTCAGACAGGAATGAACATTTCTAGGTTACTCTGACCCTCATATAACTTTGAAAAAGATTGTGGTCTTTGTGGGTTCTGCCTTTTAAAACTCTCTATCCTCAACTAGGGCACCAAGACACATTTGGAGGCACAAATTCACTCTTGGGTTGGCCATCAATAAAAGGGGCTTTAAAACTTTTAATTGGCTTAAGTGGTTGTCAATAACAATATCACATGGACCATTACAAGTAAAATTCAATAATCTCAGTTGTATGCCTATCAAGAAAAATAATGGGTAAAACTTAGTGGGGAAAATCTTATTAAGAAGGCAGGATACTGTTGGGAGTGGTGGTGTGTGGCTGTAATCCCAGCACTCAAGAGATAAAAAGCTGCACAACTGTATAAGTTTGAGGCTAGCTTGGTGTATTTGATGAGTTCTAGGACATTTATGACTATATAGGAAGACCCTGTCTCAAAGGTAAAGTGGAGGCGGGGCAAACAGAATGCTCAGGCATGGTGGTGTCCACCTGCAATTATAGAAGGCTCATTAAGGAGGATAGTGAGTTCTAAACCAGCCTTGGGTACACAGCAGGACTGAGAAATTAAGGAAAAGAAGAGGCAGAACACAATGGTGGTGCATGTTGGTGACACTTGACCTTATCATCTCAAAATTCGTAATTCCTATGTGTATCGATTCACTCAGTGCTTTCCCACTGCAAGTGCTGTGGGTCTTTGCCAAGACAAAAGCCATGTCTGGTCTCCAGAACTGCTATGCCTGGGCTCATGGAGACTGGAAAGACTCTGGAGTCAACACCCTTTTGGAACAGCCTTCAACCAACAGTAGCAGGAAACTGACAAATACCCCAGCTCCCACACTCTGGATACCCATTTGGGGAAGTCCCAGTTGTCCCAAAGTATGGTAAACAGCAAACATATTGTTGGCGTCCTTCTGTTCTGTCTTATTTCCCTTTTCCCTTTTCTGAGACCACTTCTCAAATAAACTGATACTACCTACCACAGGGTTGGACGCAAGAATGCCATTCAGTGCAATGCAATTCCTTCACTCATGCTCAAAGACACAGACGCAGGCCCCTGTGAACTTACCTAAAACACTCCACATGGGATTTAAGGGAACCCACAATTATTTCCTGGGCCTCTTGTACATACTTATTATGGCAGACTCTTTGAAAAATGTAGCTTATTCTTGAAGAAATTTCAGTCTTATATCTGATGCTTATTGTTGAAAATATAAGAATTAAAGCTCCAACTCGTGATTCTCCTGCCTCTGCCTCCAAATGCATAGCTCAATAAAATCAACAAAAAATGAAAATATGTTGAACTAAATACAAATTAAAGCTTCCACATTAAAAAAGAATTAAAGCTCAGCAAACAGAATAAAATTTTTGTCATCAATAATCTTATTACCTGAAGTTGGGGTGGCAGGTCAGTGGATAAAATACTTGCCCTATAAGTCAGGATCTCTAGAAACCATGCAAAAGCTGGGCAGGTGTGGCAGCTTTTGGGAGCTGAATACAGGTAACCACAGCAAGCTGGATAGCTATAACTCTGGGTTCATTGAGAGACCCTGATTCAGTAAATAACATGGAGAGTGGTCCAGAAAGATGCCCTACAGCTGTTTTCCACATGCATGTGTACACTCATACATCCACATGAAAGAATACACACACACATGCACACCACACAGATAAAATAATGGTAATCTTAGCATCTACATTGTACTGTTGGTAATATTTTAGTGAGCATCTTCCCAAATATGAAGACTCTGTGTGTGTGTTTTCACATGTACATGTGCACTCACATAAATAATAAATAATAATGTGTGATCCATTTAGAATTCGTGTTTCCATTTAACAATGTTTTAAATATCTTGTCACATAAATATTTTACTGAAACCACACTTTATTGGTGGGATGATGTTCCTCTGCACAGCTCTGGCATGATTTAACCGAATCAAATGCCCTTTCTTGAAACGTTCAGATTGACATTTCATATTTAAGGCAACACCATAGACATTGATCCCTTTGATCTCCTCAATGAGACATTGTTGTAGAAGGCAAGTCAAACAGGAACTGTCTAACAGATGGACTGACAGGGACCCATCTCAGACTGGAGAGGAGATCCAGACATAGGATGATTAAATTGAAGCTCTGTAGAGATGAACATAAGTTGCATTTAAAATGCCAATTTCTTCTTCACCATGAGCACATTTTTCATGGACCAAAGAAGGATGGGCATCACACTTTATCGATATTTTGTGTTTCGGTTGATTGATCCTTGGTGGATACCAACTTAAGGGTTTTGTAACTGTTTCATAAAACCCTTTTCAAAAAACTTTCTTGCCCCAGGACTAAGAAGCAAGTATTTGATCAGTTGCATGGGCCAATGGGCATTGTGAGTTGAAGAGGGTGTCTCCCCACTGGGACCACTTTACATACAGAATTAAGAGTAAGTAAACCCTGGAGAATGCTACTTGGAAAATAATTACTGAATAGAATAACAAGGAAGAAGGAAAAGAAAAGGGGGAGGAGACATGAAGAAGAGGAAAGAGGAGGATGAAGATGAGGAGGATGAAGAGGCACAGAGAGAACCAGAGAGCTAGTTGGACACACAAGTTGTACCAGCCCCATTCTTAGAAGTAACTAGCCTATCCCCATTCTTAGAAGCCTAGCTCTTCAGCCCTTTTGAGTCCTTTCTTATTCTTAAACACATTTCTCTTATTCTACCTTTCTCACTTCATTTTTTATATGCACTCACATGACAGTGAGAATCTATTTCTCTTTATAAATAAACGTAAAGGCTATGAAAATATAGCAACAGGGTGATTAGTTGCTTTTCTCTTTACTGTGACAAAACATTCAATAGAAGCAGTCTAAGGAAGGTGGATTCATTTTGACTTGGAGTTTGAGTCTATTACAGTGGGGAAAGTATATGGTGGTGAAGGTGAATATCTCACAGATTATCAGTAAGAACGTGAACATGAAGCTTTTCACTCACATCTTGATGGATCCAGAGATCCACATCCTCCAGCTAGTCTGTACCTCCCAATGGTTTCATACCCTCCCCATCCAGCACCACTAGCTGAGGAATACATGCTCAAATACATGAGCTTGTGGAGGACATCCAAACCAAACATGTAGAATAATCAATGTTGCTAAAGATTCAGTAAAATGAGGCCAGAGTATCCAGATTTTAGAAGATGCCTGGAAGTTGAATGATAGTGGTGAGAAGATGTTGGATCAGGCTTGGCATGTCTGAGAGAAGATTCCTGAGTTCCTGTACCCTATTTCTATCCCAAAAGAAAGAAATAGTGATGGTTGGGGAAAGAAAACTCTAAGAAGACTAGGGGGGATTTCCTTTTCACCACATAACCCCTAAATAGCAGTCACAGAAAATGAGAACATGAAAGTCTTAAGGAGCAGTCCATCAGTATCCCGAAAGTATGCCAACAGTATTCCATCAGTATACCAACAATACACCATCAGTATATCAACAATATACCATCAATACACAATCAGTATGCCATTAGTATACCAACAATACTCCATCAGTATACCAACAGTATACCATCAATACAGCATCAGTATGCCATCATTACACCAACAATATATCATCAGTACACCGTCAGTATGACGACAGTATGCCAACAGTCCCCAGGGCTCGTGGCTAAGGCCTGTGTGGAGCTGCTTTCCTTATGGTTGAAAACAGCTCGAGAAGTGAGCCACAATTCCTGAACATATGAGAATGTCTGGAGCTCTGCTGCTATCACTCACTCTTCCCCACTTGCCTCAGTTTCCCCACCCGCTGAACAGAGCAGTGTTGCTTCCCTTTGACCATCCATGAGCCAAGTGAAGTTCCCCCACTGCTTCCCTGACAGCACTGCTAAAACTTCACCTCAGTGCCAAGAAAAGATGTCCCAGAATTGCTGAGGGATCAAAGGAGATCAAAGGGGGAAGCTCCACTTTGTCCTCGAAAGACTAGCAAGCCAAGGACTCAAAATTTTCTAAGGGACAACAATGCCACAATGGAAAATTCCCAACATGCAGGCAAGTGAGTTTGTAAGGCTCATGAGCAGGCATTGTTAGGGGAAAAGAGATGATTTCTTTAAATCCCTTCAATGTGGGTATCATTAAGTATCTAGAAATGTAAGCATCACTCCCTCAGAAATTGAAAATGTATGCCTTCATCCATTGCCAAGCAATCAATCAAAAATTAGACATGGTTTCTCATTCAGCTTTGCCATGATCAACCTAATGTCATACAACATTTCAACACAGCAGAACACACACAATCCCCTTCCCTCGGGGTGGAGGTAGACGTGAGAGGGTGAGAAGTTCTCAGGGTTAACCCCGAGACATCCCTAATCAACCCCACTGAGACATCCCTAATCCACCCCACGAGACACCCCTAATCAACCCCAGAGCACTCTACTGGGATCTGAGGTAATACAAAAAAGAGTAAATTAAAATTGTTGAAGAAACCCAGTTCCATATTCTCCTTGTTCCCGGGAGGACCTGCGGTCACTCGCCCAGAGCAGGCAGCACGGTGAGAATGGCGCTGGTCATGCTCTCCCTCCCTTCTCATTCTCCTCTCCAGTGGCTTCTATATTAATGCATGAGGTGCCAGTCAGTTCTGCCACTGAGTTCTATCAAACTCTAAGGCTCCTATGGTCCAGCCCTCAGGGCTGTGGCTCTCCTCATCTCTTTTCTGTCCTTTTCCCTACATCCAGGAGTCACTCTTCCTCAGACAATAGAGACAATAGGCTTGTTTCTTCCTCCAAGACAGTGTACCTATGGCTCTAAGATCTCCCAGGATCTTAAAGCCACTTCTTCTATAGCATGGCCTATTTGTTCCTAAAAAGTTCCCTGCTGTGAAGAATCTTGCAAAGCAAAACCCATGGGACTTTAACAAAAGTTTCGGTAGAGGTACAGCAATCAAAAGCACCAGCACTATCAGTGACACCTTTGTAGTAAGTTAAATGGCAGAGGAGCCCGGTATGGTGGTACAAACCTGTCTTCACAGAATTGAGGAGGCTGAGGCAGGAGTTTAAGTACAACATATATATATACATTCTTTATATGTGTATAGATGTGTGTCTTTATATAGGTGTATATTTTTATATATGTATATATTCACATATGTATTTATATATCTTTAGAGGCCACACTTGACTGTATAAGATGGAAATTGTGTGTATGTACACATGTGTATATGTGTATATTAAGTGTATGTGACAACAATTAATGAAAGAAGAAGTCATAAATTTGGGAAAGATAAGGCGGGTGTACAGAAAGGTTTTCGAGGAGGGAAGGGAAGGAGGAAATAATATAATTATAATCTCAAAATCACAAAATAACCAAAAATAAATTTAGTTTTAAAAATGGTAGCAGAATTTTAGTCAGGGACGAAATACACATAACAAGTCACGTGCCGAGTCTGAAAATAGCCTGAAGTTTGCTCGTAGAGACACATTGAGAGCTGTGTCTGGCAAACTGCCATGCCTGGGATTTGCCTTGTTCTGCTCTCAGACCTGGATGGGCGTGTATGCCTCTCACACCTCCTGGGAGATGATAGCTAGGTTTTGAAGGCCTTTTGTGTATGTCTAAGCACCTAGTTCTCTGCATGTCATCTTCCATGTTTACCATGTGCTTTTGCAGGTGAGATCCACATAAGCAAATATAGAACTTGTTTCTGAATAAAGCAATCCCACAGATAAATCCATATTTTCAAAATGAGTCCACCGGTGACCCCTAGTGTAGCTCAGGCTTCATCTGCTGCCTCTTTCTAAGGCCCTTGGCTTGCCGCCCTGCTAAACATGGTCATTTCTCTATGGCACAGGCCCCAGCACACACCCATGTTTGATTTTGATTGTTTTGTCTTGTCTTAGTTTTTAGTACTGGGATCCAACTCGTGGTCTTGTGCCTGTGTGTCACTGAGCCACATCTCCAGCCCTTCTGGCTTCCAGACTTGAGTTCCTGTTGTCTACAGTTATCTTGAATATTTGCGTGTTTGGATCATCCCTTCGCTGGTCTCTAACCTCCATAAAGGAGTTGGGGTTCCATGTAGCACCATGTCCCCATCACCTGCCTAGCGTCTAGCAGCTAACTAAAAATGATAAATGTTTTTAATAAGGTGTATGATTAGCAGTCCTATCACACCTGTGAAGAATAATCTTAGTTGTCTTCACTGAATTGAGAAATTCTCAGACTAGTAGCCATCATATCTCTTTGTATCTGTGAGGGCATTCCCAGCGATAATTAGATTACAAGGGCTCTGGTTTAGTGAAGGGCTCATCACTTAGCCTAATGATGGATTCAAGCTTGACTGTTAGGAGGTGGTGGGCTGTGGAGAGTGGGACCTACTTAGAGGAAATCAGTCATGTAGGACGTGCCTTTGGAGATGTATCTTGCCCTGGCTTCTCTCTGCTATGGTTTGACTCTACCTCCTGCCTTCTAAGAAGTCAGTGACCTCTGACACATACACCTGGTACAAAAATGTTCTTCTTCAACACTAACTTAGAAATGCAGAGCCAAGAGATGACAGACTGAACCCTCTCGACACATGAGCCAAAAGAGAGCATTCTTCCTCCGGCTATTTCTGCTGCAGTGGTGAGAGCAGCTAACACAGCACTCTACACCAACTTTTCCCTCCATAAAGAGGTAGTGAGAAAACAGTGATTTCATCTCCGTCCACTTATTCTGTTTATTATTGCCACATAACAAACAGCAGCCTAATGTGGAGATGGAAACAATCATATTATCATGGTTCTTTACTGATGTATCAGGCTGACTAGGGGAGAGTACAGCAGGAATTTCCTCCTTCTCCTCTCCTGTCTAGGACCTCAGCTGGGAATGTGTCTGGGTGGGGAACAGATTTATCGAAGAGAGGTCACTCCTGGGTCTTGAACCTAATCTGAGCCGAGTCACAACTGAGGGTGGTCAGGACGTCTTATGTATGTGGATTGCTTCCTTGCTTCGTGGAGCAGTTGGCTCCATGTACGACAGGCCATAGATAGACATTATAGTGAGCTCAGGAAAAGATGGAGCATCTGTTATGATGTAGGCTTAGAAACCACACTGGTTCGCTCCTGCCAGATTCTGTCAGTCAAACTGTCAAACTGTGGTAAAGCTTCTCAGATGACACCCGTTTTCCTACCTTAATCAAAGCCAGGAGTGTGCTTCCGCTCTGTTTTCCACCATAGTTGATTTTAAGATGGCGATATTTTCCAAATGGGTATGATATAATGTTCCAGCTGATGGAAGAAGAGGGAGAATTTGGAAATATGAAGAATGAGGGGGTCCAGTGTACCCCTGCTTCTTAAAGGTGGCAGGAGTCTCACGGAAAGGTGTGTAGGTAGCCTCTAGTAGCAGGAGGAACCCCTAGTTCAGCCTATGAGGAAATAGGGACTCAGTTCTACAGTCACAAAGAACTGAATTCTGCCAACTGTCTGAAGGATCTTGAGAGCAGTCTCTAGACAATAAGCCTTGCTGGCCAGTGTCAGGGTTTAACCTTATGATGCACTCAGAGAATTCAGGGGGCAGTGCTGGGCTTCTGACCGACAGAGTGAAGAAACAAGTATGGCTTTACAAGGCTAAGTTGATGGAAACTTATTACATAGAAATAAAAACATGGGAACCCACGAGATCCAAGAAGAGATGGATCGATATCTCCTAGCAGAAGCAGCGGCAAAAAATTAAGAAACTCTTTTTTCCCCCTCAAATCACCACAAGTCATTTTCAGAGGTCTCTGCCCTGTTTTCTGATCTGTTCATATGATAAAAGCAGTCAAGTGACTCAGAAAAACCAGGTCTGGACTCAGCTATTTCTATCAGCAAATCCAGGCCCTGGCTCTCCTTCCACACTCATTGCATGTCCAAGCCCAGTTAAAAACTGCACCTGCTTGGTACCTATTGCCAGCCCTGGGCATCCACAGCCAACTGGCAAGGCTTACTATGGTCATTTATATAAAACCAAAGACCAGGCCATGAAGATTCATCCAACACATCAGCACTGGCTGTAGGGTGTATTCTATGACAAAATGGAAACAGAGATGCTAAAATTATGACTCTTGCTAAAGCAATGAAAGTGCCAAAGCCACAATGAAGCTTCAGGGGACCATTGTGTTATAGAGCCAAAGGGAACAAAAGGTACACTAGCCAAGTAAGAAAGCGCACAATCCATAAAACTATAGATTTATTAGAAGAGGATTAGTAAGAGCCCGAAGGCAAAACTTCAAGAACTTTTTTCTAGTCGCTGACAATGGCAAAAGTATTGTGTGTAGTGGAAAGTTGTGCTGTCCCTTAGAACGTCACGTGATAAAGAAACATTCTCTAGCCCTGCTGTCCTGCATGGCAGCCACTGGGCGTTGGAGGCTGTTTTGATTTTCTATGAATCAAAATAGTTAAATGAGCCTCATATCCATAGCATTTGATAAGATACATAGAGACCTTTTCAATGCAACATTTTACTGAGGAAATGCAACCCTGAACGTTGTAAGAGGAGTGTGGACTAATGAGACAGAATGACCTCTTCTCACTCTTAGGGAGAACACTCGTGTCTTATCAGCTTGCACAAAGGACAAAGGAAGAGGGTGGAAGATGAACCATAGCTGTTTCTTGAAGCACACAGTGATGGTTTAGGCTTGCAAACCCATTCTTAGGGAATATGGTTGACTTTCCAAAGGATAGCAGTGTAGTACCTCTCTAAAGCTATTTTTGGCAATGGCTGCTGTTTCTTTGCTTTAAACCAACCATATAAAACCTAGACTGTGGGACTTGTCTGGAAGATATATTAACTTGAGCCTTTGAAGCAATAGGATGGGTAAACTTGACCAGAACTCATAATGGTTTATCTAAAATTGCTCTGTCTCCAGTGGCAAACGTTTAATCATTGTCTGACATCTCTTCTGTATAGTAACACTCTCATTTTCCACTGCAGTTGCCTTGTCAATTTTTTAATTTTTTGCTGCACTTATTTAGTGCCTGTGTGTGTGTGTGTGTACAGTCCCACATGTGTCAATATGTGTGTAGAGATAGAAGACAACTTGTAAATACTGGTTCTCTCCTTCCACTGTGTGGGTTCTGGGAATTGAACCTAGGTTATTAGTCTTAGTATAAGTGTCTTTATCTGCTGAGCTATCTCATTGGCCATCTTATAAAATTTTAACACAACCAAAGTATCTTGCAAAATGTCAATATCTCAACCTGAAAAATAAAGATAAAACAGATAACCTTAATCATATGGCTGGCAGAGATTTCTTCCTATGTTAGTGATAAATTTATGGACCACTCCCTAGTTCAAGAAAATTCTAGTCATCTATAATACATATATCAATGACCATTTAAAAAAAAGTCATATAGGACTGGCCTGTATATAAGCTGTGGTTCACATGACTGTCCAATGTGGAAGGAATTCCCACAGAAGCAAGTGCCAAGAAGCCTAACAGTTTAATTTTGTCTCACCATTCCTGAAGACTTAAAATGGAAGGTCTCAGGGACATCTGTTCAAAGCTGCCTTCCTCCCTGCCTCCCTGCCATACACACACACACACACACACACACACACACACTGCACATGAATTCCATATCACACATACCATGTATGGTTAAAGGTATTACGTGTGCATATACATAGATGGACTATTTTCAGGCCACACAGGAGATTCTGTGGGAACATGAGCCTATGGGATCACATTTCCAATCAAGCAGTTTTCAAGGCTGGCTTTGCTTCTCATCAAGGAGTGAAGCTGAAGAAGATGCAACCTGGCAACTATCTCAAGATCTGCCTCCAGGGAACTCCAGCTATACCAGACATTTGGCAGTCAAATAAAATAACAAAACCTGCAGAAAAGAAGATGAGATAGTGGGTAGATCATCTCAATTTTTGAATTTTCTCTTAAAATGTCATTTGGGTCTATAGCTATACCACCTTGTATATGCCCATTAGTTAAGCCAGGTCAGGTAGGGGTGGTTAGTACTTGGATGGGAAAATTCCTTTAGGGGTAGGGATGTGGCTCAGTAGTGTAGACGGAAGTTTCTGTCTCACCTGGTCCCACAGTTGTTCAGTCCCACACAGAGGCTTATATTAATTATAAACTGTCTGCCCTATTGTTCAGGCTTATTACTAACTAGCTCTTACAACTTAAATTAACCCATAATTCTTATCTACATTTAGCCACATGGCTTGGTATTTTTTCTCAGTAAGGCATTCTCAGCTTGCTTCATCTGCATCTGGCTGGCAACTGTGTCTCTGCCTCTCCTCTTCCCAGAATTCTCCTAGTCTGGTCACCTTGGCTATACTTCCCTGCTTGGCCAATCAGCATTTTATTAAAACAATATGAGTGACAAATCTTTACAGTATATAAGAACATTATCTCACAATGGTGCCAGTCTAGAACTGTTCCTTTAACTTTTACTGTATATCCTTTGTTCACACCAAAGTGTGACAATCTAACCATCTTTATTCCATTTCAGCATCTTCCTCCATGTTTAAGCATGTAAGCTATAAAACCTGGACCAGCTTTTTGGTGCTATGTCCCTTGAAAAGACTGAGAACCAGAGAACTGGCATTAAACATGAGGCCCATTTATCACATACTTACTTAACAGTCAATCAAAAAGGAGCCAGTTCATTACAGTGGGCACATTATACAACACCTATAATTTCTTATTGTTGTCATTTTGACCAATTATGAGTTTCTGCATTAACACTACCTACTGCAAAAAGAAGCTTCTCTGAAAAAGTTGAGAGTAAAACAGATTTATGAGTATCATCATAAATATTTAGAAAGCAGTTTGGCAACATGACCATTTGAAAAATTAACAGCAGTAAGTGTCCCCTAGTTGTTTGGCTAGGTTTACAGCACTGGGGAATGATTGTTTCTTATGGAGTAGGACTCAGATTTAATAAAAAAAAAAAAGCAACTGATTACCCACATAACAGTCATGTCCATGTTATAGCTATGGGCACATTTTGCAATTGAAGTTCCTTCCACACTGTAGTATAGAGGACCCAGGTCAGTATAAGACCACTGATGCCTTTTCTCCCCGATGACCTGCATAGCATTTGTTACTATGAGTGCTAGCCAGTAGGAAGGAAGTTTCCAGGTCACTTCAAGATTGATGTTTCTATGTCTTTCAACAAGAGAGTGTGATGTTTTCAGAAATAGGGCTTTGCCATCTAGTTATGATGGGCAGCTAAGAGCTATGGTAATAGCCTGTTTTGTTTTGGAGGCTATTGGGGTTCTTGGTCAAAAAACAAATGCCACATGATCTTTCTCTTATCTGGATCCTAGCTTTGAATCTTTGTGAGTTTGGCTTGGAGTACATTGGTAGACAGGATACTATGCAGGAAGGTAGAATGCAGATTAAACAAGTTGAGAAGGGGAATACTGAGGGTGAGGAAGTTTTAGCAAGAGAGTTGTAGAAAATAATGGAGAATGGAGGATTAAACAAACTATGGAGTATATGAGCAAAAAGTATGAAAACCTATTACCTTGCAGCCCAATTTAAGAAAATCATTGAACTTCTCTGAGATCATGAACTATAGGCTCAATATCCTTTGTTTATGCCTAGTATCCGCTTATGAGTGAATAGATACCATATTCATCTTTTTGGGTCTGGGTTATCTCATTCAGGATGGTGTTTTCTAGTTCCATCCATTTGCATACAAGATTCAAGATGTTATTGTTTTTTATCACTAAGTAGTACTCTAATGTGTAGATGGGCCACATTTTTTTTATCCATTCTTCAGTTGAGGAGCATCTAGGTTGTTTCCAAGTTCTGGCTATTGCAAATAATGCTACCATAAATATAGCTGAACAAATGTCTTTGTAGTATAATTGCGCATCTTTTGGGTATATGCCCAAGAGTGGTATGTTAGATCCTGAGGTAGGTTGATTCCCAATTTTCTGAGAAACCACCATACTGATTTCCAAAGTGGTTGTACAAGTTTGCATTCCCACCAGCAATGGAGGAATGTGCCCCTTACTCTACATCCTCTCCAGCATTAGATATCACTGGTGTTTTTGATCTTTGTCATTCTGACAGATATAAGATGGCATCTCAGAGTTGTTTTGATTTGCATTTTCCTGATGGCTAAGGATGTTGAACATTTCCTTAAGTGCCTTTTGGTCATTTGAGATTCTGCTGTTGAGATTTCTCTGTTTAGTTCTGTACCCCATTTTTCAATTGGGTTATTTAGAATTTTGATGTCTAATTTCTTACGTTTTTAAGTATTTTAGAGATCAGTCCTTTGTCTGATGTGGGGTTGGTGAAGATCTTTTCCCATTCAGTAGACTGCCTTTTTGTCTTATTGACTGTGTCCTTTGCTTTACAGAAGTTTCTCAGTTTCAGGAGGTTCCACTTATTTATTGTTTCCCTCAGTGTCTGTGCTACTGGGGTTTTATTTGAGAAATGGTCTCCTGTGTCCATGCATTGAAGGTTAATTACCATTTTCTCTTCTATCAGGTTCAGTGTGGTTGGATTTATATTGAGGTATTTAGTTTATTTGGACTTGAGTTTTGTGCATAGTGATAGATGTGAATATATTTTCATTCTTCTACATGCTGATACCCAGTTATTTCAGTACCATTTGTTTTTTTAAGTATTTTTAAATTTATTTAACTTTATTTTATGTGCATTGGTACAAAGGTGTCAGACCCTCTGAAGCTGAAGTTACAGACAGTTGTGAGCTGCCATGTGGGTGCTGGAAATTGAACCTGGGTTCTCTGGAAGAGCAGCCAGAGCTCTTAACCCCTAAGCTGTCTCTCCAGCCCCCAGTACCATTTGCTAAAGATGCTTTCTTTTTCTAGAAAAACATATATAGATCAACCTGGAAAGTTGAAATAGACAAGATCACCTGTCAAAATTGGGATTATAGGGGTCAAGGAAGAAGGGAGGGTAGAAGGGAAAGAGGAGGGGAAGGGGAAGTGGCGAGGAGAACTCGAGGGAACGGGATAGTTGAGATGGAGGAAGGATAGAGATAAGAGCAAGAAAAGAGATATCATGATTGAGGGAGCCATTGTGTGGCTAGTAAGAAACCTGGCACAAGAGAAATTCCCAGGAATCAATAAGGATGACCCCAGCGAAGACCCTAAGCAATAGATGAGAGGGTGCCTGAACTGGCCTTGTCCTGCAGTCAGACTGATGAATATCTTAAATATCTCCATAAAACATTCATCCAGCAACTGATGGAGACAGAGACAGAGACCTGTATTGGAGCACTGGACTGAGGTCTAAAAGTTCAGTTGAAGAGTGGGAGGAATGGGAATATGAGCAAAGAGGTCAAGACCATGATGGGGACAGCTCACCAACTCCAGCCGGACTGGGAAGGAACAAGCATAGGACCAAACTAGTTCTTCTGAATGTGGTTGACAGTTGCATGGCTGGGAGAGATTGAGGGGCCACTGGCAGTGGCACCAGAATTTATCCCTACTTCTTGAACTGGCTTTTTGGGATCCTGTTCTCTTTGAATGGATACTTTGCTCAGCCTAGATGTAGTAGGGAGGACCTTGGACCTTCCCCAAAGTAATGTGTCTTAGCCTCTCAGAAGAGTGGATGGGAGTGGGGTGGGTGGTATGTGGAGGGAATGGGAGGAGGGGAGGGAGTGGGAACTTGAATTGGTATGTATAATGAAAAAAACATTGTTTTCTTTTAAAAAAAATTAATCAAATAAATAAAAAGAAAAAAGAGAATCATTGAAAGGGATAATGGCACATATGATACAAAAAAAGAGGTAGGTAATACTAAAAAATAAAGATTTAAGTGAGTTTGGCAGAGAGAAGAGGTTTGCAAACTAAGGATGTATAGGGAAAGACTGTGGAAATTCACTAGTTTTAAGCCAATTACAAAATATAATTTTTAAATTATTTAATCTGTTTTGAGAATTTCATATACTGTATTACATTTATTCCTCCTCCCTTTCCTCCTTCCATCTGCCTTTATGTCTCCCCATGCCATGATTCCTCTCAAATTCATACCCTCTTTTTCTTTAGCAATTATTGTTATACACACATAAATATAATACAAATACATATATGCAACACATATATAACTGTGTGTCTCTGTGTGTATGTATATATGTATGTGAATTTGAGAGATGTACCCTGCATGGGCAGACAATGCTGCTTCCAGAATTGGAGGTTTTTTCCTAGAATTGCCACATTAAAAATGTGATTTACCTCAATTACTGAATATTTTAGAACCTCTTTTTTAATTCTATGTTCAACATGAGTTATCTACTCACCTTGACACAGCCTCAGCCATGTTAGGGAACAAGGATAAAGCAATAAAGATACCATACCCAAATATTTCTAGAACTCATGTGGAAAACCAAGCAAGAAAAAAAGTTCAAGCAGAATCATTGGAAGAAAGTTGTGTACACAGTAAAGTTATGCAAACATCAAGGACACAGTCTAAAATTAAACTGAGAGAGTTATTCACAAAGATTCTTTTCTTTAATTTTTTAAAATTTTACATACCAGACCTAGTTCCCCCTCCCTCCCCTTCCTCTGTTCTGCCCACTTTTCCTGTCTCCCCCTCCCATCCACTCCTCAGAAGGGATAAGGCCTCCCATGGGGAGTCAAGGAAGTCTGGCATACCAAGTTGAGGCAGGACCAACCCACCTCCCCCCCCCACACACACACACACGATATCAAGGCTGAGCAAGGCACCCCTCCAGAGGGAATGGGTTCCAAAATGCCAGTTCATGCACCTGGGATAAGTCCTGGCGCATTGCCAGAGGCTTCCCAACAGATTGAACCATATAACTGTTGCTCACATTCAGAAGACCTAGTTTAGTCCCATGAAGGTTCCCCAGCTGTCAGTCCAGAGACCATGAGCTCCCACTAGCTCGGGTCAACTGTCTCCGTGGTTTTCCCCATTATGATTTTGACTGCTCCACTTGCTCATATGATCCATTCTCCCTCTCTTCAACTGAACTTCAGGAGCTCAACCCCATGCTGGGCTGTGGATCACTCCTGCTTCCATCAGATACTGAATGTAGGTTCTAGGATGACATAGTGTAGTCACTAATCTGATTATTATAGGGGAAGGTCAGTACAGACGCTCTCTCCTCTACTGCTAGGAGTCTTAGCTGGGGTCGTTCCTGTGGATTCCTGGGAATTTCCTTAGCACCAGGCTCCCTCTAAACCCCATAATGACTCCCTCTATCAAGATATCTGTTTCCTTGCTCTCCGTCTCAGTCCCTCCCCCAGCTCAGCCACCTCAATCCCTCATGTTTCCATCCCCCATTCCCTCCTGCCAAACCCCCACCCAGTTTACCCAGGAGAACTTAATTATTTCCCCCTCCTTGGACCATCCATGTATGTCCCTCTTAGGGTCCTCCTTTTTACCTAGCTTTTCTGTGGTTGTAAATTGTAGCCTGGTTATCCCTTGCTTTGTCTCTAATATCCACGTATGAGTGAGTACATACCATGTTTGTCTTTCTGGGTCTGGGCTACCTCACTCAGGATGGCTTTTTCTGGTTCCATCCATTTGCTTGTAAATTTTAAGTTGTCATTTTTTTTAAAACCACTGTGTAAATGTGCCACATTTTCTTTATCCATTCTTCAGTTGAGGGATACCTAGGTTGTTTCCAGGTTCTGGCTATTAGGAATAGTGTTGCTATGAACATGGTTGAGCAAATGTTCTTGTGGTATGAGTGTATATCCTTTGGGTATATGCCCAAGAGACCCAAAAAGATCCTTAGCTAGTATTTCAGGTTCCATCAGCAAGTGTGTAATATAAATAGGATCAAAACATTTTCAACATGCTAAGGAAAAGATAGCCTCGGAGTATAAATACAGTAAAACTTACTACAAGAATACAGAATAAACATAGTTGCAGACACATGGATAAAGATTCACTAAATAAAAATCTAAAAAATATGAGGCTGGACATACCTCTGTGGCTAAAAGCACTGGCTACTTATGCAGAGGACTGGAGTTTGCTTCTCAGCACCCATATGGAAATTTGTAATTGTCTGTAACTCCAGTTTCAGGGGATCCAACCCCCTCTTCTGGTCTTTGCAGACACTGAACTGTGAAGCTACTACACAGACATACATACAGGCAAAATACCCATAGACATAAAATAAAAATAATTAGATTCAAGAAGAAAAAAAATAGCAAAGGACATACATTAGACAAAAAGAAAAATTCCAGCAAGAAGGTGAGGAATACACAAAAGAGGAGTGGCCAAACATGAGGAAAATCTGGGTAGGTCAGGCCAAGCATTACAAAGGCAATGCGTTTTAAAATATCCAGTTTAGGGATAGCAGGTAGCTATAAGCACAAAGTTCAAGGTAGTGGCTATCCCTCTGCAGGAATGGAAGGAAGCTGTATCAGAACAGGATCCACAGGGCTTCTCAAAGATCCACAGAACTCTAATTCTTAGGCTAGGTGGTAACAGTAGGGTCTCATCCATCTGTCATTCTTATTGTGAAAATTATCTTGTACTTATTTAATTTTAAAACCTAAAACTTGAGATACTGTCAGTAGACTCTTGGAAGACATTTATTTTAACCAGATGCAGAGATCTAAATTGCCTTTCTCATGAACTTCTGGGCAATGAGTGCATCACTGTCATAACCAAAACTCAAGTTCCCCAATTCCCAGGATGCTCAGAGGTTATGCATGGCGCCCCACAGCAGATTAAAACAGCTGTGATATATTTGTGACATGTTGGAAGGCCAATTAAAATCCCAAGTGTTTACACTGTGGAGTATTTTTAGCACCTAAAGTTTTATTATTTCTGAGTTAAAATACCTGGGATTCCCTGCTCAGGTTTCTCAACACCCTGGGGTTGCAGATGGTGCCTTAAAACTTCTAACAGAATCATCACCCTAAAATAATGAACCTGAGAATGAGATGCAAATTCGGGATGTGGCAGCTGACACTGTATGAGCTGATCAATGGAAGGCAGGGGCTGAACACCTATCACACTCGTCAAAGCTGTGTAGAGAGCTCTATCACACACTCAAATGGTTGAGGCATATTTGCCCTGCTGTGGAAGGCCAGTTAAAATTAAAAGTGCTGAGTCAGCCCAGCTCTTTCACAGAAGGACAAAGAAAATCTCCCAGATCTGAATGTGTGAGCCTTTGAGAGCAATGCAGTGAACCACCAGCCACGTTCTATGGCCCTGCTCAATAGAGTTTGAAATAACCTTTTCTAGTACATGTCACAACATACACATACACACACACACACACACACACAAATGTGCATACACACCTCTGCTTCTGCTGCTGCTTGAACAGTGTTGCATTTAATATCCCAACATCCTGTTAAGTACATTTCAATATGATGTGTGATTTCCCTTTGTATGCTGTGAATATGTTTTATTACCATTGGTTAATAAAGAAGCTGATCGGGTCTAAGGCAGGGCAGAACAAAGCCAGGAAGAAAATTCAAACAGAGATATATAGAGAGAGTAGGCAGAGTCAAGGAGATGCCATGTAGCTGCCAAAGGAGAAAGACACTAGAAACTTACCAGTACACCATAGGCTCGTGGTGATACACAGATTAATAGAAATGGGTTATTTTAAGATGTTAGAGCTAGCTAGAAATAGGCCTAAGACATCAGCCAAACAGTGTTGTAATTAATATAGTTTCTGTGTGATTATTTAGGTCCAGGCAGCTGGGAACGAGAGAGCAGTTTCCGCCTACATCAGCAAAATTTGGTCCAGTCTTTTCAATACAAATATTCTCATCTAGTGGGTGGGTGAGAACGAATTATGATGTGTGGTTAAAGAAACAAAAACAAAACAAAAAAATCACTATAGTTTTGATTCTGTCCAAGCCTTACCCTGGTATGTGGAGGTATGCCTTACATGGAGTGAAGCTGCTGCAGTTTCAACTGTGCTGTAGGCCTTTCCATACACCATTGTTCTTAGAGGGGTTGTGTGGATACTTTGTATGAAAACGAAGGCTCAGAAATAGCAACTGCCCCACATCCGGGATTTTCCAGCCTTGCCTGTCTGATTACAAAGTTTGCCCGGCTAACTTGCACGCTGTAGAGTGGCGCTTACAGAACAGAGCCACAAGCCCTCAGCATCCTGAAGAGTTTCACATTTACATTGCTAAATGGAGTTGGCACTTGCTTGCTCAAAACTTTCCTGTCACACAGGCATCTGCAACCCTGTGGTACAGATGGGAACACTGAGTTTCAGGCAAGGACTTGTTCATTTTAGGCTATAATCTGAAAAGCTCACTAAATGTTTCTGAATGATCACACATTTGAGAAATGCTAACTTGGCTCAGCTTGTCCACCTATCTGAATCTAAAGGCACTGCAACTTCAGCTTCAGTTACCTGGTCCTAGCTGACACCTATTACAAGGGTATCTCTCTTATTAGCTGTTGGTGCATTGCAAAAACAATGCACACCCTTCCGTCTCCATCTCTCTGACGTTGCTGCATTCAAAGCGTGGTATGAATAAATGAAGACCCACTCTTTCACTGTATGTTGGTTAATGTTTTGTCAACTTGACACGAGCTAAGATAAGGAACCTAAATTAAGAGACTGCCCCCCCCCCATACTGGCCTGTGTAGCATTTTCTTGGTTGATAATTTTTGATATGGAAAGATCCAGATCACTGGGCAGGTAGTCCTGGGTTATCTAAGTGGGCTGAGCAAGTGAGAAGAAGCAAACCAGTGAGCAGGGTTCCTCTATGATAGCTCCTGTCTCCAGGATCCTGCTTTGAGATCCCGCCATGACTTCCCTCCACCGTGTACAGTGGCATGAAAGAGCAATGGATTCTTTCCTCACCCAAGTTATTTTTGACCATGGTGTTTATCACAGTGATCGAGAGCCAACTAAAACACACCGTCCAGGTGAGATAGTTTAAATGGCTGTCCTCTGGTAAACACATCTTCAAGAAAGTCTCCATAGAGCCCTGTAGCATCTGTTTCACCCCTTGACTGGCCAGCAAGAGAGTGCACTCTTTACCCATCTCGTTATCACAGCATCAGAGGCAGCGAGAGTGGAGCCGACTCAAACAGATCCATCTACTTCCCAGTCTCCAGCCAGAGCCATCTGAAGGCTGGTAACCTTTTGCATCAGCCACGGTGAACAGATCTATGCCATGGGAATTGGCAAAGCCTACAAACGGAGGCATTTTCTTGCAGAGAGCTAGTTGTTAAACATTTATCAACACACCACTGCTCCTCCTTGTAGCCTTCCTGACCTAAGCAGTTTAATTTGTTTAATGGAAGAGATGCATCAGTACTCTACATCAAGAAAAATCAATCTCTCTCCAGCAAGGCATTAAAGGAAATAATGTAGCCTGTCCAATCCTATTACTAGAATGTCCTCCTACCAAAAGAATGAACAAAATCAGCTTCATGCAAACAGTTTCTTGGGGTGGTTTGGGGAACAAGTGTTCAACTTCAAGACAACCTCGTGCCTAATGCATTTCCATTAATATTCACTTCTGGAACTTAGCAATTTGCAGAGTGCAACTAGGAATGATGTAAGTTGTGCCCCCAGAGAACTTACGATAAGAGCCCATTATGAAGGTACCAGCTCCAGCTTCCCAGCGCCCATCACAGATGGATCGTGCCTGCCATGCGCCGCATTTGAGAGAAGCAAGGCCCAGAGAGAAGAAAGTCATGGCAGGAATGACAAGATCAGCCAAGCAACCAAAGGAGTGGACACTCGAGTGATTTCCAGCCACTCTCAGCTGGATTTTCAGTTTGTCTTACTAGCTTCAGCTCTTTGCCTCCCCTGTATCCATGGGCTTTGTAATGTCTTCCACTAAAGAGCTACCAGTTTCCTGCCCCCTTGACTTCAACATTACCCATGGGATTTATTTCAACTGTTAGATGGAGGTGGCAGTAACCTTTGGTGACCTCACCTAGTTCCCCTTCCCATGCTGTATTTCTGCTGTCACTAGGAGAAGGACAGACTTAGATAGCCCACTGGCCTAAGCTAAGACATGTGATGCAGACCAGAGACCCAGCCGCTGTAGCCTGAAGTTGAACTACCCTAGCCAACCTGAATGCATAAAGGAAGTAGTTCAATTACCAGGCCCCAGCTACTCCAGACCAGCTGAACCTGAGTACACCCTAGACACAAGAGTGTGATCAGCTGAGACCTTCAGGGCCACCTCCCCCGCCAGCCTGTGTACAAATTGCTATTTCATGTCACCAGGCTTTTTACTTGCTTTAAGAAAATGCTGAACATAATAGACAATGAGGACTACTGAGAACTCAAGAACAATGGCGATGGGTTTTTGATCCTACTGCACGTACTGGCTTTGTGGGAGCCTAGGCAGTTTGGATGCTCACCTTACTAGACCTGGATGGAGGTGGGTGGTCCTTGGACTTCCCACAGGGCAGGGAATCCGGATTACTCTTAGGGATGATGAGGGAGGGGGACTTGATAGGGGAGGGGGAGGGAAATGGGAGGTGGTGGCGGGGAGAAGGCAGAAATCTTAAAGAAAGAAAGAAAGAAGAAAGAAAGAAAGAAAGAAAGAAAGAAAGAAAGAAAGAAAGAAAGAAAATGCAGTATGACTGTAATGGTAGCTAAGCTCATCAAACATCAACAATAAAATTAAGCTCCCATGTCTCAAAGAACAACCTTTAAAAAGTTGAAGTTATCTTAAGCCATAAAGCCTTGGAGGGTATTCATTTTGTAAGTTTCAAGGTTTGTTCTAGTTCCTAGGATACAGTTGGTGCTCAATACATGTTTCTGCCTGTCTATCAAGAAGGCTGCTCTCATAAAAGCATTCTTTTGTAAAATGGAGAGTTTCCTGCTAATGAACATGAGGTAGCATCAGTTGCATTTTCCTTCTGCAATATAGCAAAAATGCATTTTCACTAAATGGATAAGCTAATCAGGACTCATTTGCATAAAAATGGCAATAATAAAGGTGATTCAATCTGGATTGCTGGCTTAAAATTTAAATATCCAAAGGTAGATTAGGATTGGACCACTCATATTGCCAGAGCTCAGAGCTCTGTAGCCCTCACCCCATCACTAGGACTGGAGGCCTCTAATTTGTGACCACAACTCATGGAGCCCAGTTCTATTTTCTCCAAGAATGAAGGCTTGGTACTTAGTGTTTCTAGCAACTCTATTGGACATAAATGCTATGAATGAGAATCAGCTCCCTCTCTTTCACAGAACATGTGAACTGATTTTGACTTCTTGCCTTTGGAAGACTAAAAGCCACAAACGAGAATTATCCACAAGAACAAAGATTGATAACTTACAGTAGCACAATAAGGAAAGCCTCACAAAGCTCCGTATGCCACTTCAAATACCTACGCTTATGGCATAGACGGGACACATATTGTCAACTCAATGTTATTGACTTCCTACCTGTGAAAGGCCCTTGGCTAAGCTCCCTACATGTTGACCAGCACATACTTCCTCCTGTGAAGGATAAAGCACCTGAACTGGTACTGCTAGGTGAGGGAGAAGCCAGCACCACCAGGATACCAGCTGGAGTTTAACACCAGCAGGGACACAAGAAGGAAGAGGGGCAGAAGTCTGCTATTCCACCGTGTGATGCCAAGAAAGGTATTTTATCCAGTTAGACTTCTTTAATGCACTCATGCATGCACTCAGTGTCTTAGGACTTGCCAGGCATCCCAGAGGTCTCTGTGCTCCACCTGATCTGAGAAAATCTGATGGTTGTGTTCCAACCACTTTAACCAAAAGGCTAAACCAAACCGTCAGTCAGACTGCCATACTAGCGCCTCAGCTGCTTTGAACATTTCACGGACACCTTGAGGAAAGCACATGGCAAGCACAGCTCCTTGCGCTAATGTACAGTTCTGGAAGGCACTCTGCCAACCATGACTCATTTGAATGGCTTGCACTGCACTTTTTTTCTGCCATTCAAATTGCAGTGAATTCTGCAGGATTCTGCAGCCATTTACCCAAACTATTGGAACAACAGTTTCTTATGCCCGGCACAAGACCTATGGTTGGTGCATACAAAGTCTTTCATTTGCATGAGCGATGGTGGCAGGTTTGGTAACCCTTTATTTGCATGAGGTTCTGCTTTGCTTGGTGGTCAACATCAGGCCGACCAACCAAAAGAGTTCTCATGAATGGCTTTTTCTTGCCTAGTTTTGATCATCATCATCCGTAGTGGAACAGGCTGATCTGGTGGGCAGAAGCATCAGAGGCAACAGAAGTAGTAGCAGAGGCAAACACAGTGTCAGTGGCTGCCACCCTAGTAGAGGCAATGAGAAAGTGGCTAGGACCAAAATGATAAGGGGCAGAGGTGGCAAAGATGAACGATAGTAGAAGTAGAGGAATAGAAAGACAGGGTAGAGAATATAAAGGGAATGAGTATAGAAGGCTATGGAGAGCCAGAGAAGTAAAGATGCATGCCCTGGTCACTGGAAGAGTTTAAGGAATGCATCAAAGTTTAAGGGCTAAGGGTCTCAGACACTCAGACATATAAAATATGTCACTGTCAAGCAGGAGACCCCAGCACTTACCATCTATCTGAGGTATGTAGCATCAGAAGACACTATCCACTGTTACTTATTGTGGCTTAGAGTACGATTAATGAAAAATCAGAATTATTGGGGTTCAACCTGAAGATCAGAAAAACAAAACAGCCAGTCACTAGCTCTTACCTCGATCTCAGTATGAAAAGACGAACTTGCCTCTAACAATCTCAGAATGAGACTGAGACTGTCTCCTTCCAGTTTATAATCCTCTCTAAGGCTGGGATTAAGGCATGTACTGCCTGGTTTCTATGGCAAACTAGGGTGGCTACTGGGATTCAAAGTGTATGTTACCACTGGCTGGTTCATATGGCTGACCAGTGGGGCTGTTTTACTCTCTGATCTTCAGGTGAATTTTATTTATTAGAATACAAATGAAATTCCACTACAGTGGCTCTTACCAATACTTCCTGCTATTGGAAACTGAGAATTATAATATTGGACTGACACCAGAACTGCTGCTGGCTAGAGCCCAGAGTGATCAACCTTAACCTGAGTTTCTAGAACCTAAATCTTTGGTATTAAAGCCTTGCAAGAGCAGGCGCTTAGTTCTCAGAGTTTTGAGCACTGCGCCTCTGAGTCTGCTGGCCCAGGGATTACCAGCTTCTCCTCACCTACCCATGATCTCTGTCCAGGCATATCCAAAGGACCTCAGTCAACTGACTGATAACGGTTGAGCTATACATGTCTGAGCATCCACAGGGCAGAGGGGGTAGGTTGTCAAGAGACTAAAACAACCAAATATACCGTTTACTGAAACTATACGTGGAATACACGGAAAAGCTGGGGGTGAGTTACTAAACCAGGAACCCACATTCTTCCACAGTGCTCCCTTACTCCTGTGCTCACCACAGAAAGAGGGTTCCAAGTGCTAGCACACACAGGCCGTGATAGCAGCATTGCTGGTTTAAATTGCATTTGTGAATTTCCAGGAATGGATGACCCCAGGTATGCAGGAAGCAGGTTCTTTCTGCTGGTGATGTGGGCTTACCTAGTTCACAGTGAACAGGGAGCTACTAACTTTTGGATGTTTTAGTCCCTGGCCTGCCTGACTGCTTTCCTTGAACCTTTGGCTTGGGGGCGGGGAGCATCCCGGGAGCTGATAATCTAGTTGATGCCAACACTTCCTTTGAGGTGATGCAACCACACCAAGCTCCATGGTGAAAACCTCTGGTTTTTCTGGTGCCATCCTTCAGGCAACGCAGTCTGTCTTCATCCTGTTTCCCTTCCAGTGTTTTACACATGATGCCTTTACTTCCAACTTAACATAATTTAATTTATGATGATGACAGTATGTAACAGCTGCCTTCAAGTCCTGAGTATTAACCAGCTGGCTCTCACTGTCTGCTCCATGTCTGCTCCAGCAGTGAAACTCATGTTCAACAACTAGGTCATGGGGAGTTGGTTTCTAAAGCGCCTAAGAGGTCGGGCCAGGCTGTGAACGCAAAACAGAAGCAAGGCCAGCAAGTAAACCCACAGCCTCCTAACGCTCAGGGTAGCACCTGAAAACTATTAGGGGCTGAGGCCCAGCAAGCATTAGCTAGGAACTGGAGCCTTGGCTTGCCTTCAAGAGACCGTGTCTCCAGAGGGTGTCCTTTTCGGCTCTTGAAGCAAGCAACCTCTAAGCAGAGAAAGCTGAGCTTATTTCTAGGTCGTGTTAGAATGTTCTATCTTCCGTCCCTGGAGCTTTTCTTTCAGGGATACGGTGATGGATGAAGTAAGAGCAAAACTTCATAATTCTCTGGGGATGCTATCTGGATGGCAGTGTCTTGAAGTGAGAGCTAATTAAAAATCAATACTTAAACCAGCATGACCCATCAGTCAATTACACACTAGTTTAAAAACCTGGATCGTCTCGCTTTCCTCTTTTAGGGATAAATGCTCCTGTTGCTTTGGTGTGGAGATCAGATTGCTGGGGCTCTGTGTCAGGTCGTCACTCTTTGGGTATCTGCTTGTAGCTGTGTAAGAGACCAAGACAGAGTCCATTCTGAAAACTGAGCCATTGTGAATTTCCTCCTTTACCCTAGATCCCTTCCCCTGTAGGGCCAGCCAGGAGGAAAAATGGAGAGATCTTGAGATTCTACATGCTTTCAGGGGTAGTCTGGGAAGCCAGGAGGCCAGAGCTGGCTGAGAGGCATTCCACTCGGAAAGGAGTGTTTGAAACACTCTTTCTTATGCCACAGAGGCCTGCCCAGTCCAAGGTACCTGTGGTGGTCACAGAGAGTCTGAGAGAAAATTCTCTCTAAATCTGCAGTAGGACCTGGACTGCACTGGACTTGCCTGGCTGCCTTGCTCTCACTTTATATTGATTTTGATAGAAGTATGGCGTGGACACTGGATGGTTTGGAGGGGGAAAGCTGGGTGACTGCTGAAGGACATCCCATTGACATTGAAGGGACAAGAGAGAGCCTTTTTCTCCAGGCCATGCTTCTCAGGTCTTGCTCCCACGCCCAGAGACTCCTTCCTGATCTTTCCTCTCCTCAGGATACCCCCCGTGCTGTGCTTCGTGCCTCCTCTTCTCCCTCCTCCTCTCCAGTCCTCCCACACAACTTTGCTTCTGTTGGAACAACATTATTCAGCACGCGCACATGGCTCTTCATTGAACCTTTTTTTCCATTTTCTGTTCTAAGCAGAGATAATTATGCATGTCAAGTTCACATGCAGAGGTAAATATTGTAATTTGGCTTTAGAGGTATTACACATAATGGGGTTTTTGTTGCCTCGGTCTCACCAGCTAAACAGAGAACACTGTATATTCTCCTGGAGGGAGGCTTGGAATATTCTAGAGGACGCATAAATAAGGTTTTCAATTTAGAAAAAAAAAATCACTCTGAGTCCTGCTTCTAGTGTCCCTCCTCATTTGAATAGCAGCATTATTTGTGACATCCAGTGGCAGGCAAACGCATCCTGTGAGTCATGCTCCAGCAAGACACACGGTCCAACACCATTATGAGACAACAAGCAACCCACCATCAAATGCAAAATGCTCTATTTGCGGATTAAAAAGGGAGCTTTCTCTAGAGGCTTCTAAATCAGCAGGCTTATCAACTGGTTATTACCAATTAGCACTTATGCTAGAAAAACACAAGGATTGATTTACATAAAAGCACAAATTCTCACCTTGCTCCAGAAGGAGACCAAGGTCACAAGCCTCTGACTTATTTCCCAAACAGGAGGACAATGACCAGTGTCAAGTTAGTGTGATTTCTTAAGACTGCACCACTACATGGCCAGGGGCACGGACAGACAAACCTGAAATTCTGGGCTGGTTTAGAATTCATGAGCTCCTACTGAATGGGTTTTGTTTGCTTCATTGTACACTATTAGCTAGGGTTTAGCTCCAGGATCAGGAGAATAAATCGTGTTTCTCTCAGGCTCTAAATGTAGCATAGAAGACTTCAACACTATGATTCTGAAAGTGTCCTTGAACCCCAGGACTAGGAATAACTTAAAAATTGACTTCTGTTCCTTCTCTCCGTATCTGCTAAAAAACTTAAGTGATAATAACCAAGTGGTCTGGATATATGGGTGAATTTTATGGTAAACAAATACTGCAACATTTCATGGGTGCCAGGAGCTTTGCACATACAAGGGTATGTCTCCGTGAGTGACTCAAAGTGAGGGATACACTTAACATCCTCTTTTCACCACTGAGCGCCTGCTGACCCTTGCCTAACAGTCAGTGATCCAAGTGAAGGCCAGCATCTCTACATTCTCCCTCCCCCACTCACTTAGAGAAAGTCTCTGCCTCTCTCTCCAAAGTCCTGTCCTGGTTTAACTTTCCAGATGCCAACCCCAAGGACCTAGCTTTAGAGTAAACAGGAAGCATTTGCATTGGAATTCAGGAACTGTTGTGATTAAAAGGAGAAAAAAATAGGTTATCTGGGAAGGGAAATTAAAGTTCATTAAACATGTTTTATTTAGTACCTGCCAAAGGCAGTGCATTGAAGGGAATACAGTCTTTAAATAAATCTCCCAGCTCAGGGGGTTTATGATCCCAGACAGTAAAGAAATTTGCAGCAAGTAGATGGAAGGTAGACCATGGGAAAGGAATCAGATACCCTTAACTGTCTCGGTTCACTCTTACGGAGATGGTTCCCACAGTGGGACTGGTAAAGACTCCAGAGTGACAGGGATTGAGGGAGAGCACCATTTATAAGTGGCTTCTCCAAAGCCATCCAACCTGCTCTGCTTCTGTTAACCCACTGAGAGCTCTATGTCATGAAGAGGGTGCCATCTTTATTTTCACCCCATAGATGACCAAGGAAAGCAAAAAAAAAAAAAAAAAAAAAAAGTGCCCTTATAATCTGCCAGAAAATCATGATTTACTAGACTTTTTTCTCTTCCCTTCTCTTCTTGTGACTCCTGACATATCCATGTCTTGTATTTACAATATAGTTCTGTAAATAGGTGTAAGATATCACATATGTCCAAGACAGGACATTACAGAGATCAAAGAAGGCCATCCAGCCATCAGGATGAATCTGGATAGAGGAGGATGACAGAAGAATGTACTGGGGGCTGTGAGGAGCGAAGGGCAGTTTAACTTCAAGAGGTTCCAAATCATAAGTAGGGATGTGTTCAGCTTTCTGCTCCTGAAACAAAAGATCTAAGATGATTAACTTGCAAAAGGAACAGATTCATTTTGGCCCACAGATTTAGAGATGCTGGTCTATGCTAAATTGGTCCTATTGCTTGGGTCTGTGCTAAAGGGACCCACCACTGAACACATTCAATCTTTTGGGAGAACATTTTAGAGATCAGAGAGAACAAGGCATTGTCTGTCACCTAGGCTTTAACAAAACTGTACTTTTCTTCTGATCAAGGAAGAAAAATTGCTTTGTGAAAATACAGTGAGGATAAAAAGAAAATTAGAATCCTTCATAATCACACCACTCCAAAATATTATATTTGGCATATTTCATTTCAATCTCTTTTATCTACAAAGGAAAGCTTTAAAACTAAGGGTAGAATTCAATTGTTTGTGTAAGTTTGTATCAACATTGTATCTTGAACACTTTGCCTTGCCACTAAAGACTGTTTGAAATAAACATTTTCAAGTCTATACTTGCTAGAATTCACCCTCTCCTCGCCACTATTGGCTATTTGCTTTTAGCCAAGTTTTGCAGTTAAAACAGTGATACAATACCTACTATTGCATATTTTTGCCTTCAGCTCTCGCACTGAGTCTGCCGTCTGTGTAAATGGTTCAGCCTTTGGAAAAAGCTTCAGGGTTTCTAATCACACCATAATCATTCCGGTTATTTGGACATTGCTGCTGTTGGCAAAAGCAAGCTTTTTGAGCCACGGACTCAAAGGCCCCGGGCCCTTGGCCACCATCTGAGCAGGACAGAAGCTGCCTCCTGGCCTTGTTACTGTCTTGTTAGGTCAATACAAAACTCACAGCTCTTGTACAAAGTATCATCCCCCACAGCTCCCTAAACCTCCAACCCCCAACCTCCCCAACTCTGTCTCCTGCACTGCCCATGGCTGAGACCATGCCCAGCCCCTTCTCTGCAGGACAGCTTGACCTTTGCAGCAGTAATCCCCATTCTTGACAAACAATAGATGGAATAAACAGCCCCCATGCAATTTGAGGTATAAGCACGGATATTGTTTTGTAAAACCCAAAACACATTTTCAAGATGGCCTGAATTTTGTTACCCCAGAATTGCAATCCTGACAAGTCACAAATACATGTCATTCTCCTTTGTTCTCCATAGGTTGATTTTTTTTTTATCTTAGCCAGTGGAAGATTTCATTTTCTTGTTCCAACCTGAACACATAACACCACTTACTTCTTGAAATGGCTTTTCAGGAAAAATTCTTCAGCAATCATCACAAAAGTTTCTAGCTACACTTTCCACATGTCTTTCACTTCCCCTAAGAATACGAAGAGATTTCCAAGTGCAAACCACATCTCTGATTGCAGAAACGAACTCAAGGTTTTAATCACTCACTCCTGTGTCCCTAAACCCTGCGTAGATGTGTGACCAGGTAACATAAATTCAAAGTCCCTTACTTCTAACCAGCTGATACCTGCTCCTCCCAGGATCTAAACAGTGAATGTTTAGGACTTGGTCACTAGGCAACTAATACTCGGAGATAAGCAGTTTTCAATCGTGTTCATCCCTCTGGCATCTTTCTAAACTGCTTAGACTATAACATAGCTATTCATGCAAGTCATTCCATGGGCTATGTGAGCAGCACGTTGCTCGCAAGACTCCATATAAACAGGACGGTAGGATTTTCCTGTCTTGGAGCTCTGCTCTCTGCTGTCCCACATGCTGAGTCCTCTACATTATGCTGGTACCCTGGACTCCTTTCCCCACTAGAACCTGGTGACACACTTGGGTTCTCTGCTGAAGATGGAAATCGCTTCAAGCCCCACAAGAGGAAACAATTTCCTGTTTTGAGACTTTCCGTTTATTGTGGAGTGACCATGCTTAAAGGTTAACAAATATAAAAGCGAAAGCTCAGTGTAAAATAAAGGTGTGAGGTCGTCTCCCAATACACAGAGCCGTTTAATTAGTTACTCAACTATGGCTCCCTGAGGACTGAGAAGCTGATGTAGCTGAAATGCTGTATGCTAATCGGATTTGCACCTCTCTCCCCATCAACTGGGGCAAATCTACCATTTCATAATTACTCTGAATCGAATCAGGGGCAAGGAAAAGGGGTTACCTATGAGAAGCCAGCCATTCCATTTTCCGGGAACCTGTGGGTACATTGGGGATTGTATAAAAGTGGTTCCTTGCTATTTTACAGCTTAAACGTTTGTGTTTCTCAGAACTCAGATGCAGGGGTAATTTGAGGGAGGTGATTTCCTCCAGCTTATGGAATGCCTTGGGAAGGACACCAAGAGGAATAACAGCACTCAGAAACAGTTTCAAGGAGTCTTAGTATCATCCCGGCCTCCTCTTAGGTCTCAATTCTGCAGAGCCTGGTGTCCAAACCCCAGAAAGATGCCTCTGTGGATTGCACAGGAGCTGGCAAGTGTCTCCTCTTCTGCCCTCTAGTGGTTAACGCAGATCAGCATTATGCCTCTTTGGGTAGAGCATCAATGACTGGTCAAGGGCTATCTGATGCTTGCCCTGATTCAGATAAGCGGCCTTTCAGCAATGTTATTACTAATCCTCCAATACCTAGCACTATACCTGGGGCAGAATATAGACTCAATGATTATCTGCCCAATTCCATTTTAAACACCGTATTTGTTGCCTATACATGGAGACCAGATAAATGTAAGACAGTTCCTAACAGGAGCAGACTAATTGGTTAGAGAGGTGCTGGTGACAATCATACGCCAGTATTTTTTCCCAAGCCCATATATCTTGTGAGCTCAGTGATGAAGAATAGTCACTGGTATGCTTCACCAGCAAATCACCGGAATCAATCTCTGCTGGTTCCCTGTCTATTTTCCAAGGTGGTCCTGTCCATCCTCTTAGGGATATCAGCCATCTCCCCTCTCCTGCCACTCATGGTATAGAGCCAGTCATGAGGTGCTCAGGCTGTCTTTGGCTAAAGTGAAGTCACTCTTCTCCTGCCCTCATCAACTCCCATGATCACCAAGGATGTTTCTATTTTGTGCCACATCATGGCCAGACCATAGTTTCAGGTTGTCCCATTCGAGGGGCTCACTTGGTTCTCTCACTTGGCTAGGCATTTTAGTTCACCGAATTTTCCCATTACTCTAAAAACACGGTGTGCATTCCCTTTGTTTAACCAGGAAAACTGACCTGCATCCCTGTGAAAACCTGCCTGACCCCTACCACCTGCTAGAGCCCTAGACAAGGCCTGAGCACTTTAAAAGCCTCTTTAGCAGGGACATCCCAATTTATGGCTCCAAATCAAATGGTTATAAATGGCTCTTGTTAAGACTTTAAATGCAGGCAGTTCAGGATGCAGTTCAGAAACCCAAAGATGTCCCCTCCACAGTTGCTTTGAGGGCCCTTCCCTCCTCTGCAACACATCCTATGCATGGTTTCCATGAGGAAGACTGGAGAAGAGCTTCTGTGTTAGTGTGCTTCTCCCTTATGAGAGAGGAAGAACCCTTCCCACAGCCCACCAACAGGCCTCACTTTCTACCCCATTGTACAACTCAGTTTACCCACCCTGCTTAGCATGGAGGCCTGACTCAACTTCCCAAGGACAGAGGGTCTCCTTCTCAATACGCAGATTTGTGTTCTTTTTTCAAGGAAAGAGGAGGAATGATTTGAAAATATTGTTATCAAATGCTGGCAACAATCAGAAGTGACCACAGCTACAACTAAGGGCACTGATTTCTGTGCATCACAAGAAGGTTGGAGGGAGGCGATGCCAGGACTGGTTAGTTGACCAACTAAACTACAATCTTAGTTCTTTTGTTAATAGAAATACATTCTGAGACGGGTTTCTTTAGGTGATTGTAGTGCTGTACGAACGAACTTTATACAATGTACTTACAGAAATCTAGATGATACAGGTTTGCAACAATGTGAACACTTGATGTGATCAAGGAATAGAGTAAATACAAGGTGTTTGAGGCCATTGCCAACGTAATGGGACATATTGCTTTTATTAAGTAGAAGGAGTATACTTACTGTGATGGTTTCCATTGACTGTAAACTTGACAGGATCTAAAGTCATCAATGGGGACGCCTGCTAGGGAGTATAGAGACTGAGATAATTGAAATGGGAAGCTGGGCCATGGTAGCACATGCCTTTAATCCCAGCACAAAGGAAGCAGAGGCTATCCTATAGGCAGGAGCCCTGACTAAATGAAAGGCAACTGAGCTGAGCTAGCATCCATTTCTTTCAGCTTCCTGTCAGCATCTGCAATGTGACCAGCTGCCTTGTGTTCCTGCTGCCATGTCTTCCCTGTCGTGGTGAATGGTTTTCTCTGTGGGAGTTGTTTCCTTTCCACTTGACGCAAACTATGGTCACCTAGGGAAAAGGAAGCTCCTCTAAAGAATTGTCTCCACCAGATCAGTCTGTAGCCATGTCTGTGGGTGACTTCCTTAATTATGTCTGATGGGGGAGGGCCTAGTCCAGTGTGAGGGGTGCTACTCCTGGGCAGGTAGTCCTAGGCTGTATAAGAAAGAAATCTGAGCACACCCTGGAGAGCAGCCCAGTAAGCAGCATTCCTCCACGGTTTCTATTTCAGCTCCTGCTTCCAGGTTCCTCCTTCTGGCTCCTTCTCTAACTTCCCTCACTGACAAACTGTTAACTGGAAGCATAAGATGAAATAAGCCCTTTCCTCCACAAGCTGATTTTGGTAATGGTGTTTATCACAGCAACAAAGAAGACACTAGGAGACCTTCAGTCTACTGAGCCAAAATGCACTCCTCATTCCTTAAGCTGCCTTTCTCAGGCACATTATCACAGTAATGAATATGCGTAGAATCTAGCTATAAACTTTTTAAATTTGCTTCTTTCCATTTTTATATTTTTGTGAGAATTTCCTACATTCATACTGTAGTTACACCCTTCCCTTCCTTCTCTTTTCACCCTCAACTTTCTCCTGTACTCCTTCAGATTCATGACTGTTTCTTCTTTGAACACACGTGAGAGAGAAAGACAGAGACAGAGACACAGAGAGAAGCTACTGAGTCCATTAAATGTGCTCCTATGTGTATGTGCTTAGAGCTGAGCACTTGAGATTGGATAACTTCTTGGGTGGGGGAGGGGGGGTTGTCCTTATGCACGTATTGTTTAGCGGACATTTTATCTCTTAGGTATAGACTTCCTATAATATCTGGAAGACACTAACTGTCCCTCAGCAGATACACTGGGCCTCCTACAATCTTTCCACTCCCCTTCTACAAGGTTTTCTGAGCCTTGGGGATAGGGCTGAGTTGCAGATGTATCAACTGGGGTCGAATGCCCCCACACAGTCTCCTGTTCTCTACATTTTGACCGATTAAAGATTACGGCAATAGTCCCCATCTGCTGCAGGAAGCTTCTCTGATGAAGGCTGAGAGCTACATTTATCTGTGGGTATGACGGTAAGTTTTTAGAATGGAATTAGAAGTCATGTTGGTTTAGCAATGTGGCAATTGTAGGTTCTCCTCTAGGTTCCATGACCTCATCAGTCATGGGTAGTTGCCTAGGTGTACAGTATCAGGTGTGAATTCCCCCACAAAGCAGGCCTTATGTCCAATTAGACAGCTGTTGCCTGTCCTGAAGATAGAAGCATCATTTGAAGGTACTTCAGAGGGCTAGTCATTATTATTACTATAGGCTTTACAGGTAGATAGGACTATTGTTTGCTTTTCTCCCTAGGTAGATGAATAGCAGGTTTGAGTATTATTTTTGAAAAATCCATAGGGAAACCACATTATTTTATCTTAGTGTCATATATTCCCTATCTCTCTCTTCCTTTATATTGCCCTGCCTCTCCCATCACCAGTTCATGCTATTCTCCCATCTTCTCCTTGCTTCTTAAATAAGTAGACATATATTCCAAAATAATAACAAAATATATAGTATAATAGATACATAAACTAGGAAAATACTTATCTACTATTATGAAGTATAATGCACTATAAATAACTGAATGTGCAGAAATTTCTTTCTTCAGTACAACCAGTAGCACAGATTTGTTCTCACTTTCACTACCACAAACATGTGGGTGATGTTGTGTTTGGTAACTGTGCCATCAGTAGGTGATGCTAAAACCATTGCTGTAATTTTAGGACACCATAATGACACAAAAGTCTATCAGTGACTGTCCTAGGGACTGTTCTAGCTTCTCTGTGGTTATCTGTCCTATATTCCTTTGGTCATGAGACTGCTGGTACTGTACCTTCATGAATACTATGCAAACACAAGCATGGGGTGTCCATCTTTTAAAATCACAGAGAATTTCTAAAGCTCTCAGATGACTCCCCAGTCCCATCCCTGATTCCAAAAGTCAAGATCAGTTGTATGTTCAAGTCTCAGCAGAAAGGATGTCTGAGAAAATAGTAACTGGCCTTTTCAGGGCACTCTCTGTCATCCCTACACCATTGAGAAGAAGGTCAAGGTGTGGCTGTAGCAGACACATGAGCGATTATGGAACTGCAGTGAGTATTAAGATAATTCAGAATAAAGAGTTCTTCATGAGGCTGGGCTGGTCAGAGAAAGGTTCATGTAAAAGCCAAGCATACCATCACAAAATTACTCAAAAGAATTCTCTGGGTAACTGGTTAAACTATATGAACGTAGCATAAAGTTCTCTCATTCAGTTCAAGCTATCATAAACCATTGGTCCATCCATGCATCTTGAAGGATATCAGAGTTTATCTCCTCTCCTCCTTTGCCTATTTTTCTTGTGGAATGAGGAAAGCCTAGTTCTCAGCTACAAGCAAAGCTGTTCATAATAGAAAATCACTACATAAGTACCCTTAAGATGGATTTGAGAATCGCATATGTAGACTAGATACACATGGATGAGCCTGAGAGCAAGATGAATAGCCCAAGCCGTGGGTGGTTTTGACCTTAGTCCTGGAAGCTCTATTAGGTTTCGTTGCTCAGAAGTTCCCGTCAGAGCATTAAGACTAATTACAGCATCCTGGAGATAATGAACCACATCTTCACAGAGCGACGCGGTGGGTTTCACTGATAAAAGCCACAGCTTTGTCTAACATCTCTGCTGTTTAATGTTCAGCTTCCCCTTTGAGGCTTGGACCTTGGATACCTTTAACAAAACACATAAATATTAACTCTAGGTCAGTGAAGGGACAGGAAATGGCACAGCAATCACAAGAGGGAAAGATGGGGACCACAGGGACGGTTACCATTCACTTGTAACCACACTTAACTTCCTAAGTCCTGGGGGACAGTCACTCTTGTCCCTAGATTATAGGAGAAGAAAGTTGGATCCTGACTATCTTCAGGTTTTCCCAAATCATACCTTCTGGGAGTTAGGAGAGTCTAACTTTGAACACTGGGTTTCCTGGTCCCACAGGCCTGATTTCTCCACTGCTCATTTTATAGAAATTAGTTGGCAATGTCTGTAATTCAGTATCCCTCAAGTTTCTCTATGACAAGATATTTGAAATAGAAATTCTAAGAGAAAAGAACCCAAATTAAACGCCAAGGGAATGAGCCAGACAGACTTAGGGCAACTGTTATTTGCTTTTGTTTTTAATTGGTGTGCATATTCATTATACACAGTGGTGGGTTATAAAAAGTTATTTCCATAAATCTATGTCATGTACTTAAACCACTTGCACACCCCACACTCCTTTCTCCTTCTCCTTTGTCCCACTACTAGATATCCCAATATCTACCTTAATGCCATATATTTTTTCTTTGCCTTATCAGTAACTTGGTTATTGTAAATAATGCCATAATAAGCAGGTATATGCAGAAATCTGCAGAACACTAGCTTAGACAGTTCCTAAGAATGGCTTGGGTAGACCATACGACAGATCTATTTTCGGTTGTTTGGAGAACCGCCATACTGCTTGCCACAGTGGCTGAGTTGGTTTACCTTGTCCCTAGAGTGTACAATGATTGCCAGTAGGACTCTGGCGAGAAGGGCTCTGCAGTTTTAATTATGTTAAACATATTTCATATCATCATTGGCCATTTGTATTTCCTCTTTTGAGAACTGTCTACTGCTATCACTAGTTTATGTATTGGTTGGATCGTTTGTTATTTGGTTCTTTGACTTCTTTGTATAACCTAAAAGCTAAATATCATATGTCAGATATATAGCTATTAAAGATCTTCATTCTGTGAGCTGTCTCTTCACTCAATTGTTTCCCTTGCTGTGCCAGAGCTGTTAACTGTATGCATCCTTTCTGTCAAGTCTTGCAATTGTTTCATGGTATTGGAATCTTTTTTTAGAATACCTTTGCCTGTGTCTATATCTGGAAGTCAAGACTTGGCTGCAATGGTTTACATTGTTTATTATGAGTGTTTTGAAGCTATTGAAAATGGAATTGCTTTTATTATTTCTTTCTTGGCAGGTTCATTATTAGTATATAAGAAACCTACTGGTTTTATATGTTGATTTTTGTATCCTGCTGCTTTGCTGAAAGTTCTCAGAGTCTGCACATAGAGATAATTTCACATCTATTTTTGTTATCTGTACCTTTTCATTTCATTCTCCTATCTTAGTGCTCTAGGCAAGAATTCAAGAACTATGGTGAATAAGAATGGGGGCACCCCAGTCTTCTTTCAGATCTGAGGAGGTACTTTCTTTCTCCCATGTAATATCACACTGACTAGAAGCTTGTCAAATACGGTCTCTATTAAGCTGATGTATGCTCCTTCTATTTCAGGTTTCTTTAGGGATTTTTATCATGGGAGGATTTTAGACTTTGTCAAAGGCTTTTTCTGCATATGTTGAAATGATCATGTAATTTCTGTTCTTGGGCCTATTTATATGCTGTATTGTATTTACAGATTTGCATGCATGGAACCATCCTTACATCCCTAGACTGAAGCCAATTTGGTCATTGTGAATGATCTTTTTAATGTGTTGCTGAATTCAATTTGCAAGTCTTTTATTGAGAATTTTTGCATGTCCATTCATCCAGTAGATTGGCCTGATTTTCTTCCTTTGATGTGGTCTGACCAGTATTGGTTAAGGGTAATCCTGGCTCTATAAAATGATCTCAGTGGTATTCTCTCTTTTTGTGATTCATGGAACAGTCTGAAGAATATCAATGTTTTTCTTTAAAGGTCTGGTAAAATCCAACTGTGAGTCCATCTGTGCCTGGACATTTTTCAGTTAGGAACATTTTATTACTGTTTCATTGTCATTACTCGTAACAGATTTGTTTAGGTTTTATATTCCTTTCGTTTACTTTTGCTGAGTCATAAGTTACCCATTTAGTTTAGGTTTTATAATTTATTAGAAGAAAGTTTTTCAAACCTTCCCTAATAACACTCTGGATTCCATTGGTACCTATTATTATATCTTTAATCTCATTTCTTTCTGGTTGTGTCTAGTTTGATGAAAGATTGTGAATCTTGTTTATCTTTTCAAAAAAGGAATCTTTTATTTCCCTCATTCTATGTTTTGGTATTATTATTATTTGTTTCATTAGCTCCTACCTTAATCTTTATTATTTCTTTTCATGTACTGACTTGAGTTTTGGATTGCTTATAGTTTTCTAAAATATGAGCTGTGTCATTAAGTCATTTACATGAGATTACTTGGTATATGTGGTGTGTGTGTGTGTGTTTGTGTGTATGTGTGTGCTGTATGTGTTTCTCTGTGTGTATACATGTGGAGAAGTTTTGGTGTCCATGCAATTATGCTCAGTGATAAAACTAGCATTAAGTGTGTTTTCTCTCTCTGGTTTTTATCCCTCATTGCTACTCAAAGATTCTGTCTGTTGCATCCCTTCTCTCTCTTTTTCTCTCTCTCCATCCTGTTTCCCCCCTCCCTCCCTTCTTCTCTTCCTTCTCCCTCGCTCCCTTCCATCCTCCTTCCCTCTCTCCCTCCCTTCCTTCTTCACCCTGTTCTGGTCTCTAAATTTGCTGGTACTGATAATACAATGCCTATTTTCCTGAGACTTCACTTGGGCCTTAGGCCTCTCCTATGGAGTTGCTGCATATGCCCCACTTGGTGCCGGGCCTTCTTGAATAGACTCTCTGGTTCTCTTCTGCTTTCTTAAGCTTTCTTTTTCATTTGCTATGAAAATGTCAGTATATTTCCTCCTTCACCCACCTCAGAGGATGGCTGCTCCCCAACTATCCCCACTTTATTCCAGCAGTTGGTACATAAGTATGCTATCTCCCATCTTCCAAATGATCAAAAAAGAAATTCTACATACAGCAAAAATACACTTGTTAAATGCAAACACACTCAGAAAAGACAAAGAATCTTCCATATTCTCAATGAGATGAAAAGTATCCCAGGAACTTTCAGTTTTGACAACAAAAAGAGACAGAAGAGTCTAAAACTATAGAAATATCACAGGTGTATGTATCTCAGTGGTCTGAGAGCAGGAGCCCGTGGTTTGTGAATTGATATCCAATGTTCAATTCTCCTCCCTTCTTCAAATGGCTCCCAATTTGAAGGCTGCCGTGTATGGAAAGGAGTAATACAACTCATTTACCCCTTGGCTTCCACTTGGCTTCAGCTAGTGATAGATAAGGCAACTACTTTGTGACAACTTGATCACACTGAACTGTCCCCTAATGGTGAGAACAGTGCTCTGTTCTGATGGGAACATGTCCTTAAGGCAGACAAGCATCTTCCTTCTTTTCTGGCAATGTATCTTCTAGTTCCCAGACTTAGGAAATCTGTTGACAATGACAAAGGTTCCTATACAGTGTTATTTGTGCTTAGAATACAAATTTCATTGCAGGGGTGCCAATGGCTACACACACAGGATTCCATGGTTTCTCTACATGTCCCATCACGTAGATGTCAGGTTGCTATGTGTTGAAATGATGCTCATGTGTACCAACCAATTAGGAGCCTACATTATATGAAACTGGGGTAATGTTACCATGATCTTATTTAAAACAACATCTAAATGTAATATTCCCTCTATCCCAGGCATAATGGGAAAAAAATGTCCCATCTCACTGTTCCTCTTCACAACCCACTTGAAAAACTTTTGCTTATTAGCACCATGTTCACAGTCTTCTGGGTTTAGAAGCACCAAAGGAGGAACGATTTCTTCAGAAATGCATCATGGTCCTGCTGAATTGAAAACAGATACAAGCAAGTGACTAACATTTAGGATTTCAACTGGGCATGTAGCCAAATGAATGTCACCTCATATAATGTAATTGGCAGTAGATGCTGTATAGTCTTTGAACACTTCACCCAGATGACAGAAGAGAATGTGTGTTAAGAGACAAAAGAGTGCCTTGGTCAAATGCCTTCTGCACGCTTCTCTAGATTCTCTCAGCGGGCCTTGTCTTAGTCCTTGGGACTGATACAACCAAAGTATCAGGCTTTATGGTTTAAACTACAAGCATTCCTTTCCCATGGTTCTGGAAGCGAGACGCCTAAGGCAAGATGCTGGCACATTTTGGGCTGAGGAGGACCTTTCTCTAGTTCCTATGTGGTACCATACTAGGTTGTCTTCTCATGACAGAAAAAGTCAAAAGAGTGCTTTTGGGACCCATAGTTCCATTTTGAAGGTCTCCAGTGTTCTGACCTAATTGCTTCCTAGAGGCCCAAGTTCCCAATAGTATGAAATTAGATGTTAGTATTGAACATATATTTGGGGGATATTGTCAGTTGGCACATTGCCTCCAGATCTCTGTTCTAGAAGATGGACCTCTTTGGATCAAATCTACTGACTCTTTTCTCCTCTGGCTCTTTTGTCCCACAGCCTTGTGTTGAACAGTGAGACAGGGTCACTATAAAGTTCAAACTGACTTCAAACTTATAATGTGTCTCGGGATATCTTCGAACTTGCTATTCTCTTGCCTGGGACTTCTGAGTGCTGTGATTACAGGCATGTGCCACCACAACCTTCTGTCCTGTGTTATTGCATTTGACCATCATAGAAGCTCAGCAAGATCTTATGGGAAAAGAGTATCAAAGCCCTCCCTCTCTGGTTGGCTTGTCTTCCCAGAGGTCGTGGCTTCTCTTAGGGTACCTCTCTGCACAGACCTCCTTCCAGTTTCTGGAATCTGCTGTTCTCTATGTCTCTCAAGCCAAAGGCTGGTATAATGCCCTGGCTTTCTCATCCCTCGACCTTACACTACTCTTAGGGCCTTCCCTACCCTGGTCTCTTCCTTACGCTCTTCCCCAACACCCTTCTTAGAATGATGGATGCTGCAGAGAAATGGGAAATAAAATAAATTGTAGAATTGCCTTAAGATTGTAAACTTTCTAATTTCTAAAAAAAAATAGTTTAGTCAAGGGCTATCAATTCACAGAAATAATTGAATACGCTTTATTTAAAGTATGAGATTCATTATCTTCCACATTTTTAGTTTCGCCACTATGAGCCAGTGCTTTGGATGAAATATTTGTGTCTCATCAAAATTATAATATCGAAACTTTAACTCCAAATACGCTACTTGGGGTAGGTTGGTCCAAAAGATCATACAGCACACTAGTTAACTCTAAGACTGAAGGGAAACCAATTTTAATTAACTTAAGGAAACATGTAAGCAAAACTTTAGAAAAATCACAGAGAACTCAATAACTGAAAGAATGGTTCATGGGAAGTGTAGGAATTTTGTTTTCAGAAGCGACAGGGGAAAGGTTTGCCTCCATCAGCCTCTCCTCCAGTTCTCACCACATTCAGACTGGAGGGCTAAAGCTGTATCCTCAGTGCTGCTCAGAGCGCCTCGGTCTACCCTGAGGCAGCCTGTGTTCAGTGGAGACCTAGTAGGACCCCAGCCTGGAGGCTCTCACGGCAGGAATAGGCTGGACTATAGCAGTCCCTCCCATCATTTTGTGATGCTCTATCAAACTACTACAAGCTAAGTAATTTGTGAGACCAGAACTTTATTTCCTGATGGTTCTGGAGTCTTCAATGTTCGAGATTAAGTTGCTGATATCTGATGGAGCAGAATCCCTATACAGTGGAAGACGTGGAAAGAGAGGGAGAAACTTTGCATCCCTGAGTGGTAGGAGAGAATAGGAGAATAAGCCAACCCACACAAGCCCTTTCTATAAGGCATCAATACTTTATGAGTTCCAAGTCCTCATGACCTAATCATTTTCTCTAAGGCCTCATCTCCCAACACTGTCACTCTGTGGATAAGAGGTCTACCACATGAATTCTGGGACACTTTCAGACCATAGCAAAGAGGCAGACAGGGTCAAAGCCAGTACCCTTTGGCTCAGTGTCTTATTCCCCCAAAGACCTTGATTCATAAATGCTCAACAAACACAAACTAAAACTTCCTCAAATATTTTCTTCTCTCCACTCCTTGGTTCTTGCCCTAATCAAATAAGAAGAGTTATTTCTGTTTGATGAAACTTTGTAGACCCAAAACCCCTTGTGGAGAGGCTTGTCTTTCTCACAGCTATCAACTGCTTTCTACATAGCCACAAGGACAGCATGGGAGAGTACAGTGTCTGTGCAATGCCAAGGAGGTCTTCTACCTTCCAGTGTTCTTTGTGATGCATGAGCACAGATCCAGCTTGTGATCACTATTTACATATGTAATACGGTAGGAAAGACCTCACCCACTAGGAGCTCCCAGCAGTTCTATGCTGAACAACCAATAGCAATGCTCACTGGAACCGTTGAATAATGAAAGCCATAACCCTGGTGGTTCTCCAACTTCAATTTACAGCTACGTGAGATCCAGTGATGCTCCTCTGACCACTCTTGATATGAAAAAGCCCAACCAACTGGGCCTGCTACCCCAGCTTAGATCAATAGACTGAAAAGCAGGGCTGGCAACTCATTGGCAGGCCTGGTGAGTTTATGACAGATAGCACTTGATGCTCTCAGAAGGAAGGACAATGGCAGAGAAGCTGTGTTAAAAACAGCCCAGAGAATAAGCTTTTACACAACTAACCTGAAACACTCCAACAGAGGACTTAAGGGAGGTATTGGTACTCTACTTAAAAGGTGGGAGGGGGGCTGTGAATGATGACACACACCTTTAATCCCAGCACTCTGGAGGCAGAGGCAGGTGTCTCTATGAGTTCAAGGTCAGCATGGTCTACGTAGCAAGTTCCAGACCAGCCAAGGCAACATGCTAAGACCCTATTTCAAAACACACACACACACACACGGTAAAGTTGTACTAAGTTTTATGGCTTGTGCTGTAAAAATGTATCCATGTAAACCCATACATGATGTAATGTCAGGTATATTGTATCACCACCATCATACTTACACTAATGTTTTTGCTGTGTTTGACCTATTCACCCTACACCCTCTGCCTGATCCCTTGGTGACCACCATGTTCTCATTGCTTTGTCTTTCCCAGAATGACGTATAGTAACAGTCATATATAACCTTTCAGACTGTCTTCTTCTACTTACTCGTGTGCATGTAAAGCTTCCCAAGATTCTTTTCCTGGCTGTCCTGGAACTCATTCTGTAGACCAGGCTGACCTCGAACTCAGAGATCCACCTGCCTCGGCCTCCCAGTTCAGGGAATAAAGGTGTGGGTCACCAGCTTCCAGCTGCAGATTCTTTTTGAATGAATGAGACTTTTCACTCTTTGGAGAAATGCACCATGACTTCTTATCTCTGAAGCACCCGAAGGAGGTCCAGTTACTTCCAAATGTTGATCATTAAAAGCAAAGTTGATCTAAGAATTCAGGAGCAGGTTTTCTGTGGACACTTTTCAATATACTCAGGTATATTTCAATAATCATAATTGATGGATCCTAAACAACCTTTAGCTTTTAACAAGTAGACAAATTGTTTTAAAGCAGCTGTATCATTTTTCAGTCCCACCAACAATTCATGTTGTTCCATGTGCCTGATTTTGGATTATAACCATTCTAATAGATACACCATGACACATCATTGATCTTTTGACTTTAAGCTCTGTAATAATACATATTATTAAGCTTCTTTCCACAGACTTATTTGCCATCTATTATCTTCTTTGGTGAGATATTTGTTCAGGTCTTTTGTTCATTTTAAAGGAGTTTTTTTTTTTTTAATTTACATGGACAAGACTTGAGTCCTTTCACAGTTTAGAAACAAGCTTTTAGTCAGATATTTGCATTGCAAAGGTTTTTCTCCCTGTCTTATATTCTATCAGCAAGGTCTTTTATGAAACATTTTTTTTATTTCAACAAAGTCCAATTTATTGGTATTTCCTTTAGTATTAATATGCTTTTGTTCTTTTATCATAAATCAAACAATTTTTGGTTCTCATTTTTTTCTTGGAACTTTAGGTTCTGTGCTTTACATTAAGACTATGATTTGTTCTGAGTTAATTTGGGAACTACTTAAGATCTGTGTGCATATTAACTTCTCTGTGTGTGGATCTCTCTCTATTTCTCTGTCTCTGTCTCTCTGTCTCCAACTCTGTCTCCGTGTGTGTGTGTGTATGTGTTTACTATCTTATTTTTCATGTACTAGGGTCTCTGCCTCTTTTTTTCTCAGCCTCACTCTGTGTCTCGATCTCTGTCTCTCTGTCTTCATCTCTGTCTCCATGTGTGTGTGTATGTTTATTTACTATCTTATTTTTCACACCCAAGCTTCTGATTGTTCCTGTATCAAACAGACTAACTTTGTCCTACTTCCACTTACCCCACTGCTTTCATCCATGCCTTCTCTTTAAACAACATCACATTTTCTTGTTGTAGTTTTATAGTCTTCATCTCTGTCTCCGTGTGTGTGTGTGTGTGTATGTTTATTTACTATCTTATTTTTCACACCCAAGCTTCTGATTGTTCCTGTATCAAACAGACTAACTTTGCCCTACTTCCTACTTACCCCACTGCTTTGATCCATGCCTTCTCTTTAACCAGCATCACATTTTCTTGTTAGTTGTAGTTTTATAGTCAGGTAATAGTAGTCCTCCATCTTTCTTTTTCCTCATCATTGTGTTGGCTATTTTGCTGTATGTTGGTTGGTTTGTTAGTTGGTTGTAATTTTTCCAAGCAAATTTAGGATCAGTTTGTCAACATCTACAAAAAAAATAGCTTTCTGAAATTTTCATTGTGATTACATCGACTCTGTGGATCAATGTAGATTCAACACAATTTCAACATTGAGGAAAAATGTACTTCTTTATAGTAAGTTTTATAATGTATAGATACAGTACATTTCTCCATTATCAGTGTTAGATTTTTAAAAATTCTGTGGTGATCTGCATTTTCTGTGTATAGTTCCTGAATATATTTTGTGAGCACTGAAGTTAAGTTTTTGTTTTTATTCAGTTTGATGCTAGTATAAGTGGCGATATTAAAGTTTTCACAAACACACTAAACAAATGTCTTTCAAAAAATCAAAGTGGCTGGAGCTGCAAAGAAGGTTCAGCAGTTAAAAATACAAACTGCTTTTGTAGAGGACCTGAATTCTTTTCCTGGAACCTATTTGTGGCAGCTCCAGATATCTCTGACCTCTGAAGGCAGCTGCACTTGGGAACACACACACACACCACATACACACACAAACAAATAAAGTGTATAATAACATGATACTCTGACTTTGAACTAAGGGTATTTAGTGGTTTACCTTGTGTTTTGTGTGTTTGTTTTGTTTTTCTATAAGATAAAGGTGTTGGATGCTTTCACTACATTTAACCAAAAAGGAATTTTAGGCAGAAAAATAGTGATGAATATTTAGTTTAATTGAAGTTTCTAAAAGCCAGAGAACACTGGGCTTATCAGAGAGTGGGAACATGTCTGAGTCACCTTGTGAAAACCTTACAGAAACTAGGGAACTTAGTATATTATAGGGATACCTATTGCTTCTGGCACCATTCACTATATATAACCAAGTTAGGGAATCAGCATGGGTGTCCATCAACAGATTAATGGATAAAGAAAATGTGGTGTATAAGCAAGCTGAATAAGTTTTATTCAGCCGTCAGTAAGAAAAATGTCACTTGACAGAAAATGGATTGATTTGAAAATGGATTGATTGGCAAAGTAAGCTAGACTCAGAAAGACAAGTGTTTTATGTCTTTTCTCATATGTGTAATATAGATTACTTTATATATACATATGTGTGTATGCACATAGATATGCATTTGTAGGGCATAAAAATGGAAGGGGGAGGAAAGAGGAAATGGGGGAAGAAGATACAGAAGAGAGCAATGGGAAATGAATGTAATCAAATGGCATATGTGTGGTCAAAATGACATCATGAGCCAGATGGAGGGAGTGCATGTCTTTAATCCCAGCACTCAAGAGGTAGAGACAGGCAGATCTCTGTGAGTTTGAGGCCAGCCTGGTCTACAAGAGCTAGTTCCAGGACAGCTAGGAATGTTACACAGAGAAACCCTGTCTCAAAAAAAAATGACATTATGAAACCTGTCACTTTGTACAATGTACCAATAAATGAAATTTAGTAAATAAATAAATCCAATACAAAGAGAAACTTAGCATGAAAAAGTAAAAATGAGTTTCTTACCATCAATTAATCCATGGGTTCTCAAAATCGTCTAGAAAGTGGCTGCCACCAAACCTAATAAACTCCACTTCTTTCTGCATCTGTTTCCTAACTGTGGAGACCCAGGGACACAGCATGGGCTAATGGAGAAGAGCTTTGCAAAATGTCTTCCAGTAACTGAAGCTGAGTAAGACTGTGCTCTATGGGCACCCATAATTACAGCTTTCTCATGGATTTCTTCTCTCTCTTAGAGTTGGTTCACTCACAAACAGAAATCCCACTAGGCTTCACTTAGACTAAAAGTAGAACTCTATGTTCGACCCTAAGCCTGAACGCATGGTATCCTCACAGGTTTCGCAGAACCTGGGATCCAGTTGAAAAAAAAAAAAAAACACATTTAAAATTGACCATAGAAATGAATACATTCTTGTCGTACCTATATAAACAGAGATAAGAAGCCATGGGAAAGATGCTTGGGTCATGACAGATTGTTTCAGACACTGCCCCCTAAGCCACTACTCCAGGGAGAAAAAACTGTGACTTTTAAAAGTGCTTTTCTTAGTTATTACTCTATTGCTGTGAAGAGACATCATCACCAAGGCAACTCTTACAAAAGAAAGAATTTAACTGGGGATTTGCTTCCAGTTTCAGAGGGTTCATTCACGATCATCACAGCAGAAAGAAGACAGGTGTGGCATTGGAGCAGAACTAAGAATATTACCTCCTGATCCATAGGCAGCAGGTAGAGAGAAAGATACACTAGGGCCTGGCAATGATTATTGAAACCCCCAAATCCCACTCCCAGTAACACCTTTAATCCTTTCCAAACAGTTCCACTACCTGGGGCCAAGCATTCAAACATATGAGCCTATAGGGATCATTCTCATTCAAATCACAGTGTCGCTTTACCCGGTATCTTACTTACTTTCATACTGCTATAAAGAGACACCATGAGCAAGGCAACTTCTAGGAGAGTTTATTGAGGGTTTGTTTATAGTTCTATGACTGCAGTGATGTAGAGGAGCCTGGCAGCAGGCAGACAGGCATGGGATAGGAGTGGTAGGTGAGAACTTACATGCTAAGACAACAACCATGACGCAGAGGAGAGAGAGAGAGACAGAGAGAGACAGAGAGACAGAGAGAGACAGAGAGAGAGAGAACTGGAAAAGGTTTAAAGGTTTAGGCTTCTGAAAGCTCAAAGCCCACCCCTAGTGACATGTCACGTCAAGTGACACTCCAACAAGGCCACTAATCCTTCGCAAACAGGCCCACCAACTAGGGACCAAGTATTCAAATATATGAGCCTACAGGGGCTATCCTAATTCAAATCACCATACCCAGCAGCTGACCATAAAGCAGTCTACTGTGACATTAAGGCTAACTATAGTCTATAGCTGCTCTACCTGTCAATCGGGAGTTGGCAGCTTCTGCAAAGCACTCCAAAGAAAAATAAGTCTATTTTTAAAATATTCCGTATTGGTCCTCCTCATCTCAACCCTCTTTTCCTATATTATTCAGGCATATTTATAAGTCATTTTGGGCTCTCTATATAATCTCAGATGATACTCTTATTATATTATACCTAATAAAACCTTTTGGTTTGAAGATTTGTCTCTACCTATTTTAGATAGTTTTCTGTTTCTGTAATAAAACACCCACCAAAAACAACTTGGTGGAGAAAATGGCTTATTTGACTTATAGGTTACAGTCCATCATCTAGGGGAGCCAAGGTGAGAACTCAAGGAAGGATCTTGGAGGCAGGAACTGAAGTTGAGACCATGGAGAAAGGCTGCTTACTGGCTTCCTTCCTCTGGCTTGCTTCTCTACCCTCTTACACAACCCAGATCCACCTTTTCAGGGAATGCACCACCTTCGGTGACATGGGTCCTCCTACATCAACCAGCAATCAATAAAATCCCCTCAGGTATGCTCATAGGACAATCTAGTAGAGGTTATTCTCCAGTTGAGAGTCCCTCTTCCCGCGAATGTCTAGATCTGTGACAGATTGACACAAACTCATTGTGACACTTCATCAGTTTTGTCCCTCACAGAAACGGGTATAGCGGGAGACCTACCAGTAAGTCCTCTCGTATGGCCTGAAGCCTCTTCATGCTACACGCTGTGTTTTTCTCCTCAGGACAAGAACAGAGAATAAATAGGCTTGGCTGCTAGCTATGCTCTGAACTGATACATAGGCCATGAATACACACCTTCACAAGGTACAGTAGTGCCCAGTACTGAGGAGCCCTGCACACCCACAGCAGAGGCTGCCAAGTTTATAGAGCACCTAAATCATCTGAAATATTTGTGATGGCTCTTGTCTTGATGCCAACTTCACAGTTTCAGATTCCCAAGGTCTTGGGTGAGGTCTGGTAGTTTGTATATCCCACAGGTTCTCAGGTAATGCCACTGCTTCTGTCTGTGGACGTACACCTTACCCCTCTCCTTTCTGGTCTTCATGACTGTTCACAAGTCCTAAGTCCAGGCCAACTACAACCTTCCTTCGCCTTATTTGCAGATCAAAGGGACAAATTTCTGTCTAATTCCTTGACTAAAGTTCTTTTAGAGATTGCATCACCTGTCATCCCTGTCCCCCCCCCACACACACACTGAGAACTGGGCTTAACTCCTTCATTCTAACATGTGGAAACAGGAGTTCACATCTTGCTTTACATCATCACCATTTAATATTTGTGATGGTGAAGACTCACCAGGGAGAAGAACCTATGAGCAAACCGGGGAGTAGTTATCATAGATAAGGAAAACTAAGGCAGTAAGTTCCACCTTGTTTGGTTTAATCTTAATAAAAGCCTCTTCACTGATGCAAGAAACTCCAATCAAACCAGATTAGACCAAATTAAATGCCCGTGTTTAACAAATGCGGCACTCTCGGGTGGACAGAGACAACACGACGGGGAGAAAAACCCACACAAACCAGAAACCTAAATAGCCTGTGGGAATGGTCCTGACCCTCCCTGGGGTGGGGTCAGTGGTAGGCAGGCTGGGACGGGGAGACTCCCAGGCCAGGGACTTTCAATATCCCAGACTTCTTGGATATAGGGGTGTAAGAGGGCTGGGGTGACACCCCCAACTTAATATTACACACTTTAACTGTGGGTAGCATCATTCCATGGGCAGGGTCCTGGACTGAATAAAAAGGAGGAGGAAGGATGAGCATGATCATCACTCCTTGTTTCCTAACTGTGGATGCAATGTGGCCGGCCACCTCAAGCTCCTGCTGCCTTACCTGCACAATGCTGGACTTGACCTTCAAAGTGTGAGCCAAAACAAAAAACAACAAACAAAAAGCAGAACTCGTCTGCCCTTAAGTTGCTTTTTGGGGGGACATTTTATCACAGCAGCAGGAAAGTAACTTATACAGTCAAGAAATTTGCTTACAAAATTAGAAACCCAGGTTTCTGCTCCAAAGCCCCTAGTACCATCAGGGACATGGGGATTTAGAAATATAGTAAAGAATATGAAGACATGGATGAAAATAATAAAAGGGAGAAACATAAAGGATAGTATCCGGAGGAATTTCTGTGAGTACTGAAAATTTACCCACATTTAATTTCCAACTGCTTAAAATACCCTTGACCCCAAAAGATAAGAGTAAGGCAGAAGACTGCATTAACATGATACAAGGAAATTAACATGCCAGTTGAAAGTCGTGGGCTACCTTCATAGTGAAATATTCTGTTGCTAGAACAAAACAAGTCACCAAGTCCCACTCATGCCCTAGACCAAAACACTCTGTAGGCAAACCACTCTCTGGGTGGAATCCCAAGTTATTTCCATAAAGAAAATTGGAACTTATTAGGTCCTTAGACTTTTGTTTGAGGTAGGAACAAACTACTTCCCTATTCCAGGAGCACAACAGCTGGCAGTTAGCCACACCTGTTGACAATAACCTTAAGAGAGCTGGACTCTGATTTACAACTAGGTGAAACCTTTGTCTGAGGTAGGAGCACAATAACCTTGAAGGAACTAGAAATAAGTCCCAGCTCTCTGAACTTTGGTCAAGGTGGAAATAGACCTTTTTCGGCCTCCATACAGTACTAATCTCTATGTAGGACTGCCCTTCCTGATTATATGTGCTCAATATACTATATCAAATATTGGCATGCAAATTCTATCATTTAATAGAATACTTGCATTATATATGTGAATGAATATAGACATGAATACAGCAAAATATGAGTGGAAGTTTAAAAATGGCCATTCATTAACCTATAATGAGATAATAAAGCCCTTATAGGTTACTTCTTCTGAAATTATTGGCCAGAGAGCTCACAGACTCTCAGAGAATTCGTGCCATTGCCAATACTCTTGCCCACCCTCCAGAATTTAATGGTATGTTCTTATTGCTGTAGACACCACATGCTTGAATCACCAAACATGATGATATGAAGCTGGTACTCATCTGGGAAGCTTCATCCCTTTCAACTCTGACAGTGCTGAAAGGTGCTATCCATGCAGCTAGAAGGGGAAAGTATTCATCTGTTACACCCCGCTGTGAACTCAGAGTTACAATAGTAACTGGCCTGGTAAGACATGCTCGCTGGTACAACAGTGCCTCAACCATCAGGAGAGAATCCAACCCCTTTCTGATTTGGCCTAGTTCCAAAGATAAAATCCATAGCTGGCACTATTGCCAGGCTAAGCACCTGTGTCTAGACAGGTAATGGGCCCCAGGGGGAATCACCATTGCTATGCTGCTAAGTGGACTTGGTGTTAAACTGGTTCCTGATAACCTACCATTCTACTCGGAGATTAAAGCATTTCTCAACCCCCCAGCAGAGAAGCTTCTGTTTGCAGTAGATGGTGATTGATTATACAGTGGTCCATGACTAGCCAAGATACAGAGAATAAGAGACAGCAGAACACTCAGCCCTAAATGGAACCTATGCCACACGAACTCCTCCAAAGGCTCCAGGATCTTTGTGGAAGGGGGAGGAGTGCTGAAAGAGGCAGTGGATGATGACAAGGAAACGATGGCTTCTGAAATATCAGCTGTGCATATGAACTCACTGCAACTGGAATGACATGCATAAGGCCTGTGCCAACTCAAAGACAGACCAACCCCGAGCCTGAAAAAGGGAGTTAGGAGTTAGGCAGGAAGTCCCACCCCTAGTCAGGAAGCTATTGATAATTGTTAGCTTCAGGGAGAGTGAGAGTCAGCTTTGTCCAAGAGTATAAGCCCTGGTAAGTTGACCGTGCTTCAGTGGAAGATCACACATCAAGAATATTTGGGCAGCACAAACTGGTCTTGATGGGATAAAAGGGTAAAAGAAAAGACACAAAGTTGGATAGGTATGAAAGAAGGGTGGACCTGGGAAGAGCTGAGGGGATGAATATAATCAAAACATCTTGTAGGAAATTCTCAAAGAACTAATACATTTTTTAATGACTACTCAAGTTGACACTAAACAGTTGAAAGACCCCCGGAGCAGGGAGACTCTCACTCAAGTCTCAGGATATCACGACCCCCCAGGAACTCACGAGAGACCGTCCTTGCTGCAATCACATGAGGTTTATTGACAGGACAGGAACCAGTGCACTGGGGCCAAAACTCATTTCCCACGCAGGGGTAGAGTTTGACCCCGAGTAGCTGGGAGAAGGGGTATTTAAGGGAAGAAACCATAACCCAATAACCCAAAGGGGGTAGGGAGGGCATCATTGGAAAATTCCAAAAATACCAGTGATCATTGGAAAATTCCGAAAATACCAGTGATAATGACAAGGGGGTAACTCCCTGTTTCTCAAGATTATAATCTAACTTTATGGTCACTGAACTGTTGGTTCTTTTCTCCCTGCTAGATTTTTTTGGCTCTACTCTTTCTGCTAGCGGGGTCTGAATTTATCCCAATCTTTCACAGCAAGTGAATTGTGATGCTTCCAGTTGAGTACAAGCAAGTTTCATAAGCAGTAAATAACACTCAGAATATGTTTCTGGATGACCAGGGTGAAATACAAGAGCCTTCTATAATTATATGTAAAGTTAATTAGAGATAAGGACATCCAGGGACCACAAAATTAACCAATAAGCATCTTCTGTTCCTTTTTATCAAAGATAAGTCCCATTTAAAACCTCAGGTTGCCTCGGTAACAACCGCCCCGATACCTTCAACATCAGAATTGTTCCTACTTCCTGATAACACTCAGTCCAATATTAGTCTCAGCATCCTCAAGCCCTGTATATGAATCACTTCTCTTATCGCTGTGCAAAATAACCAACAAAAACAACTTGGGATGGTGGCAGGAAGGGTTTATCTGTTATAGCAGAGAAGACAGGTCAATAGGAGCACTAGGAAGCAGAGAGCAATGCTGGCGCTCAGTTCATTTTCTCTTTTTCTCTTCTTTTTGTTTCAAAGATTAGTATTATTCTGTGTGCGCATGAAAGGATGTATTGAGTGCATATGGCATGTATGCATGTAGGCTAGAGGACCCTTTTCAGGCATCAGCTCTCTTCTTCCACCTTTACAGGGATTCCAGGGATTGAACAGCCATCTCCAGACTTGTGCAGCAAGCACCTTCAACCTGCTGCGCCGTTTGTTGACTCCCACTTCCTCATTCTTACTCAACTAGGTACCCCAGCCCAGTGATAGTATCACCTGTATTCAAGGTGATCTTCTCTCCTCAGTTAAGCCTTTCTGAAATTATTCTCATTCACCCATTCAGAGGTAAGCTTCCATGGGTGGCCCTAAAACAGTCAAGTTATCTGAACGCAAAAAGCACACATTCTCTAGGAGGCCATGCCTGAGTCCTTTTTCTGAGACACCTGATTTTCCTATGTGTTCTTGTCAATGCAAAAGAACTTGCCTAATCTTGTTTTACTCCAGGTGTAATTGTGGAGGTTTTGACTAGTGAGGCCTTCAAAATACACACGCACATGCACACGCACACACACACACAAATGCATGCGTGTACACGATGCACATATGCACATGCATGCATACTCACATGCACAAGCACGCACATACTTCTATGGTAGTAAGGATTGGACCAGGGTGTTAAGATTTTGATCACCTACCCTATCACCTGGCAGGATAAATCCAAGCAGAACCCTGTCCCTTTAAGAGACAAGCTCCACTGACTCCCAGTCTCCCTCTCTCTGCCCACTGAAGTAAGCTCACCTCGCCCCCCTACCTACCATTCTTCTGAAGAGACAGCTTTCTCTCTCTCTCTCCCTTCCCTTTATCTCTTTCCTCTTCCCTCTCTCTCTCTAGCCCTCTATTTTTTTCTCTCTCTCTGTCTTCCCTCCATACTCCCTTACCTTTCCATACCCTCCCAATACCCATTAAAAAAAACTCTCCATACCCAAGCTCTCTCTGCAGGGCATATTTGCCTGTCCCTTACCCCCGACAGTCCCCCACCCACAGTTGGACCTGCCAGGGTCACCCTCATTGTATCTTACATTGGTACAGACTTGAGAGGTTCTTCCCCTAACCAAATGGTGCTGCCACTGCTGCCCCCACAGCCAGAGCTTCATGACCTGAACCTTTCACATCTGTTCTGTGTATGTATATGTCTATCCAACTTAAATTCAACTGTGTGCATATGTACATGTACTTACTGTTTAAACAATGTTTTCAGCAGTCCTAATGAGCTCTGTTCATTGTATCTCCTTCCAGACAAAAACAAAATCAATAAGCCTCAAATATTTTAAATTAGTCCAAGAGACACTGGACAGTTTCACACCTAAAAGCCTGGTGAACAGTGAAACAACCAACTACCCCAGGACATGGCCAGCACCAGTTTTATCAGGTACCCCAAGATTCTGACGTCCACAAATCAGCAGGAAGCAGTCTCAAGAACTTGATGCCCTCACCCCTTAACCTGCCATGCCTAACTCCTCACCTTTTTATGATAAGAGAAAGACAGGAATGCTATGATTATGCTGGCCTTCCCTGTCAACATCCTGTCCCTTTAAGAGACAAGCTCCTCCCACTTCTAATCTCTCCCTTCTATCCTAGGCAAACTGTTCTTGACTCTCTTCCCTTTCTCTCTCCCCACTGTTCTTCTGAAGAGGCAGCTCTCTGCCTCTCCCCCTCCTCTTCTCTCTCTCTTTCTCCCCTCCCTTCCTTCCCCTAAACCCCCCTTTAATAAAACTTCACCCTTAATCTCCATCCACATAGCATATCCTGTTTCCCGCATGGTTTCCCATCTGCAGTAGGACCTGCCAGGGTCACTCATGCCATAAATCTTCCATTGGTGCCATGAACTCGGCAGGCTCTCCCTTGCAGCTGAGGACCGCCGGGGATTCTGTAACCAATAACCCTTCTATATGGTCACTTTTCCAACTCAAAATCACTGGAATTCTACCCCCAACATCAACACTAATGGTAGGTCCCTCCCCCCTGCTCTGGCTATGATTTCATGAGTGTGGATTCATCTTGGCAGTAGTTCCCCACTTTGAAAGACCCAGCACTGGTTGACCACTTGCCTATAGAACTTAAGGTCCCTTGCTTAGGTCCTCCAACTTCACATGACAATGTAGGGATTCAATTTGTGCCCACCCATTCCCATGGTCCCTGGTCCTTATGTGTAATGACTCAAGGCCAGCCTGAGTGGCAATCTATGCTGATCCTCTGGGATGCCAGAGTTCAGTCTCTTGGACTTTCTTCTTTCTTGTCTCACGTAAACTGCACCATCCCCTCAAATCTCAAGCTACATAGCAGCCTATCACCAGTTTACATTCTGTCAGTGATTGGTAGCTGGAAGTGCAGTCTCTACACTTTGTCCCTTCGCTGTTTGTCCATCTGCCTTTCATTCCTGGCGTGTAAAAGAGCTATGCTAGACTCTGTGCCACCGGCTGCCTCCCACTGAGGCTAAGCCTAACTGCACTGAAATCTGTCTCTCTTCCATTCATGGAGCCCTGTCTCTGCCACCACTGCCACCACGTGTCCCTCTTCATGCCCACAGGGTGGGCAGTCCAAGAATCGCAAAAATCCTGGACCCGGACAGACGACACGTTCCAATTACCCACCCACTGAAATATTCCACACAAAACTGGCTATGATTAGTAAGATCCCCTCCTTGGTCAGCTTTGGCTGACAATGGCCTCCAGTACTTCCTATAAGCACTGTTATGGGGCCACTGAGAGGGCCTCACAAGTCTCCTGTCCCCATTGCCCAGCAACCAATCTCTCTTAAGTGTTTATTCTTTTAATTTAGACAGCAGGGTTTGGGAACAATTTTTTTAAGTTTGAAAAACCACGGAACTAAATAAGTGTCTTGTTTCAAGATTTTGTGTCAAGGAATGATGGAATATGATTATTAAACCACAAAGGAAAACAAAATGATTGATCCATTCTTCAAAAGTTGAAGGTCAAGTCTGAAGACTACTCCCAAGGGGACATTGGGTGAAGTTTCTGTGGCCCACAGGGGACCTTAATAAAAGGTCTGCTTGATGGATGGATTATGAGTAGTATTTGTCTGTCCCTTCAACTTTAACACTGTAATAAGAATGCAATCACCTAAAAGTACTAAGCAAGCTAGAGGTCTCGGGTACCAAAGAGGAAGATGAGATGCTTTTGGTTAGAGGCCCAGTAGGAACTAAATGCTGCAGACGCGTGGCCAGCCCTCTGGAGGCTTCTGTGTGCAGGGGACAGCAGTCAGAGCAATGGATCTGACGTGGGCAAAGCATCCAGCAGGGGAATTAAAGTGGGAAAGACAGAGAGGGTATGGAGTTTGGCTTGAGGATTAAGGACTGTGTGTGGGGTGGGGGGGAGTGAAACTCACTAGCTGGAAGATCTTGTCAGACACCAAGAGCAAGTGGAACGCTTGTCAACAATTCCTGTTGTCAGTTAAGAGACAATCTGTGAAAAAGAAAAAGAAGGTGGGGAGGGGCAGGAAAGTAAGCTGGGCTGTCATAGACTTTGTGTTTTTATTGTTTATACTCTTTGTTAGTGGAGTGTAACATTTTCGCAAGCTTGTACACAAGTGAGAATGGATTTACATAAAACAGACATGCAAGTGTGGCTGCCATCAGGACAAAAGGACACTGGGATACCCCTCCTCTGAGTGAGCTGCTCATGCTCCAACCCACCCCCCCACCCTACCTTACAAACAGCACACACTGTTTCTTCCCTCAAACATTTCATGATGGACTCAATCACAAAAATACATGGATGACACTTATATGCCTGGTTTCCAAGTTTAGCGTTATGGTTTTAGAGTCTTTCCTGTTGTGACATGATACGTAGCTAAGTTTTATTCAGCATCTCTGGGGGTAGTAATATGGTACATTGCTAACAGCTCGGATAATCGATCAAGTCTACTGTTGATGAATATTTATACTCCTTCCAGATGGGGCATGTATTAGTCAGCTTTCCTTTATTATAACAAAACAGCCAAGGAAAAGCCTTTGGCTACAGCTCCCAATTTGGGAGGCTTTAATCCATGCCAATGAGCTCCATTGCCATTGGACCTGTAACAAAGCAATAGGAAGAATAAGCAGAAGAGGCTACTCAGAGCAGCCAGGAAACAGAGAGAAAGAGAAGGAGCTGGGGGTGGGGGGGTCCCAATTTCCCCTTCAAGGGATGCTTCCAATGACCCAGTTCCTTTCACCGAGCCCTGCCTCATAAAAATCCCATTGTTCACAACAGCACCATGGGACAGAGGTGCCAACTCTTCAAAATACGGGTTTGGGGGATAGTCAAGATCTAAACTAAAGCAGAGAGGCTATGAATACAGCTACTAAGGTCATTCTGCTCTACAATGTTGGATGCTCACTGCCACAGGCTCTTCTTGCCCTGAGTCATACACCTGGAGGGGGGATAAATTGTCTGACTTTGCTGGGACTATCCTGCTCCAGTAACTGCTCCCACATCCAAGCCCATAACAAAATGCAACCCTGCCCTCAAGATTTCCAATGACTCTCTGACAAATACTTGAAGCAAATGCTCAGCTGCATCCACGAGTCTTTATGGAGGCACCATTGTCCACGATGCCACATAACTCATGCTAAACTGCCACATTAGGCTAACAGAGACAAGGGACCAAGAAAGGAAGGCTGAAGGAAATAGGTACCCTCAATAGTGGAGTCAGCAAATGGGGCTGATCCAGAAGCCCAGGCTAATGATGATTTGGAGGGTTGCCTGGGCCCAGAGACTGTGGAGCAGGCAAACCTTAGCAATTGTCTCAGACGGCAGGACTCTGACAACAGTGGGGATTCATAGCCTTGCCATGGTAGCTTCTACCAACATAGGGCAGTCAGAGTCAAGGCCAACGGTAAAACATTTCACTCGGCCGGGAGTGTATACATTCTATTTTCTTCTCAAGATGAAGCACCGTCTCCCCAGTGCCTCTGCTGACAGCTTTCTGGGAGTGTAAATAGTGCGAGATGTCTGTGTTCTGCGTCCGTTTCAAGTTGAAAGGAGAGCAAAAATAAGAGTGTATTTTTAGAAGCTGGGAGAGACAGATTGGACGGGTTGCAAGTAAAAGCAAATTCCAGCAACCAGCCCAAGAGGGCTTCTCTTAAATGCAAATATTCCACCAGATCACAGGGAAGTTGTGTGAATTGGAAATTAGACCACTGCCACAACGTTGGACCACTATCTCTTTTCTTTATGTCCTCAAGCAAATTCAAGGGAAAGAGTGAAATCTTTTAATTTAAATAAATAAGTAGTGAAAGATGATCTTCCATCTGGTTGGAGTGAAGCCCTGCCTGGAGTCGAGGAGACAAACCAGACCCGTGCCTCTCAAGGAAACAGCTTTGATGAGAATTACAAGAATCCCTGATGCAAAATATGCATGACCTAAATGCCAGGGGGGAGGGGGGATCACATTTATGTTTTTAGTGTAATTTGGTAAAGACCTTCCCAACCCCCTCTTCTTCTTTCCAAATCAAAACAAGTCAATTTAAAAAAAAAAAACATTAAATTCTTTCTATGTACAGATGGTATACTAAATTACACAAAAACCCTAAACTTTGAAAAAGCACAGATAGATAAAAGAGAGCTCCCCCATCCCCAGGAAATCTGGAGACAAATGGAGGAGACAGATGTGAGAACTATCATGGCACCACATGCTGAGGAGGAAATTCCATGGTTCACTGTGAGCTTGATGGGGCTCTGGACATCCTCTTTGTCACAACTAGCTAACATCTGAGTAGATCCAAAAACCTTTAATGAACCAAACTAGGTCCACAAAGCCTTGGGTTGGTGCTGGTGGACTGAGCACAGAATACTGCAGGGACCATCTGCTATCTGCTTGCACCACCAAGAGCTCTACCTACAATGTAGATCCTCATTTCTGAGAACTTCCCTGAAAGCCTTCAGATTTGCATGGGAAATCTGACCACAAGAAGAATGTGGTGGGGAGGCAGCAGTAAAAATGAGGTTAGAATTCCTGGGAACACGTCTGTAGTAGTGTTATCAAATATGAGTGCTTAGCAAACCGTGTCTGGATCTCACATGCTAGATACGAGTCTTTGCAGGCATCCTCATGAGTTCTAGCCTTTTCATTCCGAGTTATGACTGTTTCTTCCATCCTGAAGCTTCAGCTTCAGAAGATTGGTCTTCCATTTCTTTCCATGTTCATGGAAGTCTCAATTCCTATATGAATCCCTCTATTTCCATCATGTGTTTTGTAGCTTTGTTCTCTGATCAACTTCTCATGTATCCATTTTCTACCCCAAAATTGTAGATGAAAAAGAATGGTGTATTTGAGGACTGGTTCATAGAATGTAAGGATTATCTCATACAAACATATTTGGGGAACAAAGTCACAGTCAGGCAATTTGGGGCAGAATTGTTTTGGGAATGTTCAAGTGCATCCAACTGTCTATGTTCTTAACTCTGCACAGGAGTTAGGGTAAGAGAACACTGTGGTACCTGAAGCTAATGAAAATTCATAGTCACATGCTAAAGTTTATTTGTCATGAAATGTCACTGATAATTCTGAAAGTCAGCAATAGCTCTGTTGGATTCAATCACACTCAACTACAGGCTATAGGTTGAGCTTGGTTGAGGTCTATGTTGATATTTGCTATAAACTAGGATGATGGACCTACAGAAACCTGGGCATGTCCTCAAAATTAGTCAGACTTTGCTACAATAATGCTGTGTAACAAAGAGAACAACCTACCACTGCCACTGAATTCTATGTACACTGAACCCATTTGAAATCATCATATAAATTAGGCATCATAACCATCCCCCCTCCACAGTTCCTCAATTCTCAATTAAAAAGCTATGCTGTGATCATCTCCATAGTAAGTTGTCCACACACAGGAAACAGGATGGGTACTTCACTGGGGTAAAAAAAAAAAAAAAAAAAAAAAAGTTTAAGTAATGAAATATTAAAATCTGTATTTGCATTTATTTTATCAAAAATACATAAAAGAACCTTAGTCATCTGTAGACGGAAGTTTCTATTATGCCCAGTCCTATAACCATTCAGTTCAACAACAACAAAAACAGAGGCTTATACTGATTATAAACTGGTCTATTAGCTCAGGCTTATTATTAACTAGCTCTTACAACTTAAATTAGCCCATAATTCTCATCTATGTTTAGCCATGTGTACTTCATTCAATACAGCATTCTCATCTGGCTTCCTCTGCATCTGGCTGGTGACTGCAGACTGAGTCTTTCCTCTTCCCAGAATTCTTCTAGTCTGGTAGCCCCACCTATACTTCCTGCCTGGCTACTGGCCAATCAGCATTTTATTAAACCAATACAAGTAACAAATCTTTACAGGGTACAAGAGCTTTATCCCATGGCAGTGTTTTTTCAGTTAATAAAGGGAATGGCACAGGGTTACAATGAATGCATAAGCTAATTATATTGTCTAGGTAAATGAAGGAAGACTACAAACCCTGTAATGCAAAGGGTTTGACAGTGACTTCTTTCCATAAACACCCCCTTAATTAGAATGCCAGGATATTAAGCCCTAATGACCTAAAACACCATCTACTGGATTTAATGTACTATCTTCTCCCCATGCATTCATTTCCCTTAGAAATACAAAGGAAATATTCAAGATACTTTCCATAGGACTACACTGTTGAGAATAGCTACACAGAACCATTGTGTTTAACAAGACAGTTGTTGAAGAAAAAAAATCAAAACCAATGAGTGAACATGAAGGTTTTGTTTCTTGTGGTATTTAAAATCTCCATCCAGTGCTTCACAAATTAAAAAAATACTAGTCCCTGAAGAAAGTGTAACTCAGCTTGGAATAACTTTGCCTTTCTTGACAAAGAAAAAGTGGCTAAGAGAATATACGCAAGACAACATGGCAACCGACGAGCGTGTCTCCTTCGGTCAGCAAATACCACTGGTCTATTTACAGAAAGACTGCGGAAGAGTGGAGCATTTGAACCGGCATTCTGTGTGGGAGATTATAAGCAGATCAAGTACAGATGTTTCTAACAAGTTCTAGCTTATGAGATTTTCCAGATTGCTTTCAATAATGAAATCCACAAAGAGACACTTTGGGTGAATCACTACAATAAAGATGCGCATAGAAAGATAATCTTAACAATTGATGTCTTAGTTAAATACACAGTCTTATGAGATTAAGCAGGAATTCTGGGGTAAAGCTACCAAGAGAGTATTTGATATAAAACACACACAGCATTGCTCATAGGCAAAGGATTGTGACAATACCTTGCTTCTAAAATGTACCAAGGATTATAAGATGTCAACAGTGCTGGATAATTTATCAATGAATGACCTTGAGATCAAATAGAATTTGTACTCTATCTCATAATCAAAGAAGACTTCCCATGAAGCTTTTTTGTGGGTTATATAAAGATTGTAGCATTGCTCACAGCAAAGTACTTAAAATATATGTCTGATCTTAAATTATTTGCATAATTTCCTATAATATCACATGAAATTCTCAAAAAAATAATAATATTGCTTTTTAAAAAGACAAGTATATCAAATTTTCTCCTCCTTCATGTGGAGACAAGTGTCTGTCTTTATTTTTCCATTTAACAAGTATTTTCTTTTGAGAAGTGTCTTACCTGCCTATTCATGGTAAAGATGACATTTTAAACAAAAGTAAAAAAAACAAACAAACTGTTGTTTCAAAAAGGCACACTTGGAGCTAGAGAGACGGCTCCATGACTAAGAGCACTGGCTGCTCTTCTAGAGGATCTGGGTTCAGTTCCTAGCATGTACACAGTGGTTCACCAATGTTAATAACTCCACTCCCAGGCGATCCAACACCCTCTTTTAGATTTTGTGAAGACTGCACACACATGGGGCTCAGACAAACATGCAAGCAAAACACCCATGCACATAAAATAAAATGAAAAAAAAAATGTTAAGGCATTCTATGAAAACAGCTTATTTTTCAGTGATTGGGATGGAACTGGGGATATCTTCATGTAAAGAAAGCACTCCACCACTAAGGAACACCTACCACCGAAAGAGGGCATTTCCAAAGATGTTCCCAGTGTGTGTGGAGTTTCCTCCCAGACTGAGTGTGTTACCTATAAATGCGTGTTGTGTGGTAAAATTTGGGAGCATGTTCCTGATGTTGAACAATCTTGAAAATGAAGGATTCCAGTGGTTTAGCAACAATTGCTCTGCAATATTCAAATTCACCTACATATCAGCAGGAAGGAATGGTGACTTTTCTAAAAACAATTCAACATAAACTTTGCAAAGTTGGTGGGTTTTATGGCTTGATAGTATAGCCTACTACTACTACATACACATATACATACACACATGCACACACTCGTGCCAATTTATTATAAACTAATGAACCCATTTTAACCAACAACAATGATGACTTAGTATGGTTCAATTTTGACATTATGTTTTCAACAGTGGCCAAAATGCCTGGCACATACTATTTAAGGGAGGAAAGATTCATTTTGACACATGGTTGCAGTAGGTTCAGGCTGTGGTCACTTGCCCCCTACACACTTGGGCCCATGTGGTAGGAATGTGTACAGAGGGACTTCTTTTCCCTTGTCTGACAGCAGGAAGCTAAGAGACAGTTACACAGGAAGGGCCAGGGCAAGAGACTGACCAAAAATCACATCCTAGCAGCCTGCATCCTCTTACTAGGCTCCATCCTTTTACCACCACACCATGCTATACTATGATTGTGTCATAGCCCTCAGAGTCCGATTGTCTCTGAAAACACCCCCGGTGACATACCCAGTGGCATGCTTTACTGGATTGATAAGCAATTTTTCCACCCAATCACACTGGCAGTCAAGAGTAACCATATCACAGGTAGTGACATAGACTTTAATGACTGCTCTAAGAAAGGGATTTAAAGCCCCAAATTTCCCCATTTTCATTTGGCTAGATTAGACATTCAAAGTACTACTGGGACCTCCAGGGAGCCAAGAATCAGATGCTTCAATTTCTGATGACCCAGAGCTACCCAGAACTATCCCACACCTTAGGGATCTAAGATAGAAAAGATGCCTCAAAGGGCTTCTAAAAGGATAAGTTAAGATAATCTCAGAGATTGGAAGCATAAAGGCAGAGAGAGCCAAAAAAAAAATGTTTCTGAGTTGCAGAGAGAGGGGATAGATTGACTGGGCTGAAGAAAAATATAATGGTGAAATTAGAGAGGCAATAATCTGCATGAGTGAATGACCCAGATCTGAGATCCTTCTTCAGGCTGAGAGTCACTTTCATTCCTCAACCTATGAACATGGTCCTTTGAGGCTTCTCAGAACTTAGGTGCAGCTCTGAAAAAAACAATGAAGAAAAAACCTGAAACAATAACAAGCTTCTACTTCTTCATCAGAATAAAACAAAAACCTTCCACCTACAGTCTGACCTGCCTACGAGATGTGTTGGAATAAGGGTGGCACAGAGATTGTGGGAGTGGCCAACCATTGACTGTTCCAGCTGTAGACCCATGCCACAAGAGTGAGCCCACCCCTGACACTGCCTAGAGTGCCAGGATCCAGAGGTTGGATGGCCCAGAGACCTAGGATAGAACCAAGCACAACTGGAAAGAAAATGTCAATGTAATGATGCCCAATGATATTCTGCTCTACTCATAGATTGGTGCCTAGGTCGACTGTCATCAGAGAGGCTTCATCCAGCAACTCAGATGCAGAGATTCATAGTTAAACATTAGGCTGAGCCTGGGGAGTCCTGGAGAAGAGGAAGGATTGTAGGGACCAGAGGGGTCAAGAACATCACAAGAAACCCCACAGAATCAACTAACGTAGGCTCATAGGAGTTCACAGAGACCAAACCTACAACCAGGGAGCCTGCATGGGACTGATCTCTGAATATATGTTACAGTTGTGTAGCTTGGTCTTCTTGTGGTATTCCTAACAGCGGGAGCAGGGGCTGTCTCTGACTCTTGCTGGTTTGGGGGGCCCTATTCTTCATACCAGGTCTCCTTGCCCGGCCTCAAAACAAGGGGAAGTGCTTAGTCTTACTGCAACTTGATGTGCCACGTATTGTTGATATCCACAGGAGGGCTCCTGCCCTTTTATGAATAGAAAGGAGGAGGAGTGAGTGGCGGGGGGGGCGGGGCAAAGCCCAGGGAAAGTGGCTGCAAGGAGAGGACAGAGGGGAAATTGTGGTTGAGATGTAAAATAAATTAATTTTTTAAAAGACAAAAGTAAATTAGTATAAAAACAGAAAAAGTGACTTCCCACAGGCCTGAAGGTGCAACCAGGATGGCGACATTTTAATGATTTCCAGGAGTGATAAAAGCCCTTCTTCCTAGAGGAGGTGGCCCATCTTTATTATTGAAGGCAAATTCGTTGAGAGGTGCACACATTAAAAGGAAATGGGACACTTCCTAGCTGTACCGAGTGCTTGTACAGGTACCTTGGCCCGTCAGTGAAGGGAAAGAGATGTGACTGTGAAATAGAGGGAGGTGACGGCTCCTTATTTGTTCAGAAGAGCTTCAGAGAAAACGCCTAAAAATTATCATCACTTTCTTCTTATCCCCCACTCCTGCCTTCAAAGCCTTGAAGATAAATGCAGCTTTTGATTAGAACAGACAGATTTTTCAAGAGCTAAAATACCAGGAGACAGGAGGCTCCCCTACATTTTCCCATCTTTTCTGGCAGGGTTTCCACCGGGGAGAGAGGAGCACAAAGGCAGCCATAATCAGAAGTATTGATTCTAGAGCCGAGGACATTTTTCATCAGTCTCTGAAATTATATTGTCAAGCAAAGAAAGGAAAGGGAGCGACTCTTCTGGTTGATCGTACCTATAAAAATGGATGCGATGCTATGGACCATGGACTTCCGTCTTCTCTAAATATCTCCCTCCCTCTAGGTGTCCACCACATGGGCTTGTAAACTCAATGCTGTGTCCATCTGCTTGGTAAGCCAGGCAGCACACACACCCTAATGCTATCTAGCGTGAGGGTTTTGCAATTAGTACCAAGAACACTTCACGATTTGATGTGTTTGTGTATGGGAGCAAGAGAGAGACAGAGACAGAGACAGAGAATGTGTGCTTCTTTGGAAACAAGCCCAGGGTCTTGGGCATATTAGGCAAATGTTCCACTACTGAGTGGCATCACTAGCTTGTTTGTTGATTGTTTTAAAGGGACTTTCAGGAAAATTTCTGAGGTTGTATTTTCTGGTGGAAGGTAAATAGGATTTTAAGTTCTAAACAAGCAATCCAAACAAAGAGACAAGCACCTCAGAGTCACATTAGGAGGAGTGGGAGAAATACAACTGTGGTGTCAAGAGAAACACGGGAGACTCCTACAAGGAAATGGCTGCCGACGAGAGGTGGTATTCAGTCCAAAACACAACTGTTAAAGGGGAATTTCTTGGTATAGCCCATGCAGCGGATAAAAGTTGAGAAGCCCAAAAGGCTTTAGGGGCTGTCGGGTATGGTAAATAGAGGAAGTGCGTGAGTTTCACTTTCTTTCCCAATAGAGCTAAAGGTATAATTCACATGTAGCAAGATATGCCATTTTTAATACAAACAGTTCTATGAATTTTGACAGATGCATCTAATGTATAACCACTACCACAATCAAGATATAGAATTTCCTATCACCCAATTTCCTCCAGTACCCCTCTGTGGCCAGTCCCTCCCTCCGACTCTAAGCCTTGGTGACCACAGATCTGTTTTCTGTCCCCATCGTATATATTTTCCAGAATGACATAAAAATGGAATTATACTGCATTCGGTCTTCTGAGACCGGCTACTTTCACTTACTATTTTACATTTGCGATTCACCCGTGCTGGTGTATCGATGTCAGACAGATTCTCCGTGCACTTGATTTATGACTGTGGGCGATTCACATTGATACTGGTGATCTGATCCACGCAAAGCTTAAATTCTGACCAAGTCTTCAGTTACCAAGTGGAGTCTCAGAGGGGACTCTGGGACTATGCACGGCTGCTTCGCATGCTTGCCTACTGACTTCCCCTTCCCTCCTCTCCGTCTGGAACAACTCCACGACGTGAAAAGCACAATTGCCTAGAAAGAGCTCTCTGACTTTCCCTGTTCACGTTTCTGCGGGTGATAATTCACACCCGTGAATGGGCAAATGAAATGAGACCCATTTAAGAGAGCAATGCCTACCTGCCGCTGCTTTGCTGGAACCATCTGGGGAGTTTTCAAATCTACCAGTGGCCAAGTTCTACTATGAGAAATTCCTTATTAATTAGTTGTACTGGGTCAGAGGCACTGAGACCTTAAGGCCCCCCCTCATGGGTTTGTTCTTATGTGGTTAGGGTTGAGAACCTCTAAATTAGGGAAATTCAGCAAGAGATGTGGGCTCACAGGGCTCGCAGATGACTTATTAAAGTGAAGTTAATGGAAGGGACAGACAAACTTACACAAAACACAAATGAGAACTCCCAAAGCGCACTTAATTAAACATGGAACAAAAGGCTTTGTCTAGAACTGAGATACTTATTTCTTAAATTACAAATTCAAAAGATTTCAGTGAAAAGAGAGAATTCCTTGCAAAGGACCCAATGACTATTTAAAGGTCAAGTGGAAGGAATACCCAAAAAATAGTGTGGAATTGAGAAAAGAGACTGAGAAGACAGATCTAGGGTATCATCTGAGTGTTAAAAATAAATTTTTAGTAAGTGGGGAGGAGACACACAGAGGAGTCATAAGTGAGGAAATCATGAAAGAAAAGTTTTCTTAGTAGGAAGAAGTTTGTCATTTCCAGGTTTAAAAAGTAATGGAACCCAAACAGAATTAATCATATGTTTAAAAAACTAGACCACTTCATGACATTTCCAGATGAAATTCCTGAATTCTAAATATTATATATATATATATATATATATATATATATATATATATATATATGGGAGAGAGAGAGAGAGAGAGAGAGAGAGAGAGAGAGAGAGGTGTTACTGCAATGGGAAAGCAAGGAGTTAGCCATGATACTTTGAGGTAAGATTGTAAAAAATGCTTAAAGATGATTGAATGAGGCCAGCATTCCAAGACTCCCAACCCAGACACAATATCCATCACCTGTCGAGGCAAAAGAAAGATATTTTTAGACATGCAGAGACTTGGTCTGTAGAAACATACAGATAACTCTGTATTAAACTATGTCAGACCATGAAAAATGATGGAAGCCTTTCAAATCCACATCGCGAAGCTAGTTTAACCATAACTGGGAAACCTGTGTATAAGATTTAAAAAAGGAAAAAGAAGAAAACTAAAGTTGAGAATAAAAGATACTACTCTTAGTTAGCTTTATATATCAATAAGTATGTTTAAAAATAGTTTTAAAAGATAAATTGAATGCACAAGTATATTAAGAGGATCACATTATATGACCTGGCAAATTTTACAAAAAGATTGTAGAAAATTCAATTCCAAGATGAATATATCTTTGATAGTTACAATTTATGAGGTTTCCTCAAATAATTTTTATAAGTACAGTTTAATTTCAGTCTTTGTATACAGAAGCCAAAGGAACTGAAACAGTTAACGTGATTTTTCTAATGAAGAACAAAGTATAGAAACTTTAAAAACTTTCTGACAATTAGTCTTACTTTTTGTTTTGTTTCTTTGGCCAGAGTCTTGCTATGTAGACCATGGTGGTCTGGAATTCTTGATTCTTCTGCTTTAGTCCTGAGTGAGAAGATTACATGAATGTACCGGCTCACCTGGCTGACTCACTTTCCATAAAACTACAGCGATTAATACAGTAGAACAGAGTGAATTTTCAAATAGGTTGACACAAACATGGTGAATCAATGCTTAAGGAAGGTTCAACGGAAATTCAGAGGAAGAAGGGCACTTTTTTAAAAAAATAACAGTTGGACTTCCATTCACAAACGGTCAACCTCAACCTAAACACTATCCCTAATATAAAATGTAACTTCAGATTGATCATAATTCTAATCATAAATTGAATGCTTGGAGAAAGAGACTCAGTTTTCTCTAGGGGTGTGGCTCTTGTGGGTCTGTCACCTGCCAGTGGATGGTCACACAGCCAAGGGAGTATATGAGTAGCTAACATGGACATAAGGGGCTCTGGGAGGGAAAAGAGATAGAAAAGGAAGAGAGCACAGAGGTGAATGGGTAGGGAAAGGGGGCAGATCTGGGTCTGGGAGCAGCTGAGAGCAAAATATATTGTACAAAATTCCCAAAGAACTAATTAAAAGTGTAAATTTTTAAAAAGCATAAATCTAAAACTTTAAGAAACTAGAGACAAAAATCACCAAAATCTAGGGTTATTTAAAATTTCCAGGCAGGGAACCAACAGAGAAACTTTAAGAAGTATACAAAGAAACATATTAAGGAGAGTCAACTCAATACAGTAATTCTTGAACTAAATTTGTTGAATTATCAACTGTACGTTATGATGTAAGAGATAATTGTATTTAACATGTAACATACTACATTGTTACCATATATCATCATTTACAAAGCATTGTTGGAATATGTTTGTAGTGACATTAAAATGAGGATGTCTTTCAGAAGTTCCAGAGAAATGTTTTTCCTTTCATCCCATTTATACCATCTTAGTCCAGTTATCCTCAGACCCTTTAAAGGGCTGAGTGTAGAAGAATATAAGTTGCCTTTGCAGCATTGGCTAAGTGTAAGTGATGAGCACACCATTTTCTCCTTTACAGTGTTCATGTAATAAGCTGTGTTAAAGATCCTGGAACGGGAAATGCTTGTCTTCTACTGAAACTGTTCAATTCTCTTCTGGAACTCTTCTAATGCTAGGAAAACAAACATAAAGATGGAGAATTGAGTAGTGGCGATGTTGCTAAGTCATAGAGTATTTTCCCAGTTTATATAAGCACCTGAGTTTGAGTTTGGTTCCAGCACTTCAATGGGGAAGGGAAAAATTACTTTAACTTCAGATTTATATGTGTTCTTTAAAATCTCAAAAAGTTTGGGGCTGGCGGTACATGCATTCATAATCCTAGCATGCCAGAGCTTTAAAAGAGAGGATAGTGAGTTGCAGAGAAGACTGCATTTCATAGGAAGTTCAAGGCCAGCTGGGGATGCTTAGTAAGATGGTACTTAAATAAAGAAAACAAAAAGAAAAGAGGGAAAAGGAAAGCAAGAAAACCTCTGTTCAAAACTATTACATAATGTAGCAATGTCAAAGATAAACACGTGTTATTAATGGAGACTGAGTGAAATACAAACATGAAGCATTTTTATTTTATGCGGTTGTGAGCTTTGGTAATACTTTGGAACTCTCCTTCCTATGTATTTAATTTGGGTTGCATCTCTTCTAACACAGAGAAATGTGAAAACTGTCCGGTAATAGAGTATTGACCCATCAAGGTGTTGCAAAGATGCTCGCATCCCCTTCACATGCTTGAATATTAATTTTAAGTTGCTGCATCCCATAACACAATATTTATGAGCCTTAATTTAATAAAATGTTCCTCAGTGAGGGAACATTGGGCTTGATGTCTAGTATCTGATGGCTAGAAATGATCTTTTAAGAAATCCCTTTGAGCATATGACTTCATTTTAAAAGTTATTGTCTTAGCATAAATCTCCAAGTTAAGTATGCCTATTTTAGTATTTATTTGGTGCTTCTCCCCTTCCAAATTCATTTCCTAAAATGTAATATCAATAAGTACTACAATTATTTAAGCAAATTCTGCTTGAGAATTTCTCTTTACCTCGCTAATTGGGCAGTTTATCACAGCTGCATTTCATCATTGCCCTTAGTTTGTTTCTATTATCTCTCTAAAGAGTTGGAAAATCCTCAGTCACCAACAGAGCCTCTAATTTCTTATATTTATATGTATGGTATCATGCTGCCTATATAAATTTTGCTGAGGAGATGTTAGGCTCCGGGCCTTGCCTGACAAACAGTCACAGGGGAAGGACCTGGAGATCCTGTCCTACCCTGAGCAGAGGAGAGTCTGTAGCTCTTCACGCTTTTGTTGACCTTGACTATGTTTCATTCTCTACTAGAATTTAGTAGTGGTTGGGTGATGGTTTGGATCATATGAAAAGACCAAAGCATCTTTTTAAAGGAGAAGGGTATGACTGAACATCACCCTTGGAAGACATAAAAGTTCCAGGTCCTGGGTAGGTATAAATGGAAAAAGTGCACGCAGTCTGTGTGAAAGCAGTTGTCTGCTGTACAGAATGAATGGAGCAAGTGCTTATGGATTTCAAAAGCAAACAGTAATTGGCGGACTGGGGAAGAGGACTGGAATTCAAGTGCCATCAAACTGGTAGTTCTATCTTGTTTCCCTCCAGTATTTCTTGATCTGAACTCTATCATCCTGAAATCTGAATGCACAAAATAGCATGTATATTAAATACTTCTCTGCTTCTGTGGGAAAAAAAAAAACATGACCAAAAACAACTTAAGGAAGAAAGAGTTTATTTTGACTTATGGCTCCAGAGGCATAAAGAGTCCATCGTGGCGGGAAAGCCATGGTATGGTGGAAGCAGCAGGAAGCTGAGAGATCATGTCAGTTTTAAGTAAGAAGCAGAGAGGAAGTAGGAAGGAAGAACAGGAAGTAGAAAGCAGAAAGACAAGAATTACAGGAAAACCCATCCCCAGTGATGTGCTTCCTCCAGCAAGTCTCCACCCCCTAAAGGTTCCAATATCTCCCCAAATAGTATGAGCTACTGGGGACCAATTGTTCAAATACGTGAGCCTATAGGGGTCATTTCTCATTCAAACCAACAGGGCACGGCTCACTCTAGGAGAAGCTCTCTAGAATAGGGAGCCTTCTACCAGTTTCAGAATAGCCAAATGCCAAGAGTGGTACCAGTGGAAACAGAGACCTGCAGGAGCCTGGAAGTCCTTCCTAGTCAGACAATTTCCTTACCTGTTTTAAGAGCTGTATAGTCCCAGGATGGGGAAGTTAACCCCGTTGGTCTATTTCTTTCTATTTTCTTTTCTATTTTCCCTTCTCTTCTCTCCCTCCCTCCTTCAAATCTTCTTGACTCTGCATAGGGGTTCTTTCAGGAGGCGGAAATGGCAGAGCAAAATAAACACAGTACCAGGGGTGGATTTGGGGTGGACTTGGGGGTGGGGAGCTAGAATTAAAAAGGTAATCTCCCGGTAATCAGGAAATACTAAGGAGGTCACAGAAAGGGCAGAGTTCATAAGAGCAACTACATTAGGTACTTTTGTTTGTTTGTTTGTTTGTTTGTTTGTTTTTGTTTTTTCGAGACAGGGTTTCTCTGTAGCTTTGGTGCCCGTCCCGGAACTAGCTCTTGTAGACCAGGCTGGCCTCGAACTCACAGAGATCCGCCTGCCTCTGCCTCCCGAGTGCTGGGATTAAAGGCGTGCACCACCACCACCCGGCCCTACATTAGGTACTTTTAACTCTTGGGCTCAGTCACAAGCTGCCATGCATAGGTTAACCCTACTAGTACACCTTGGACTTGGAGAACTGAATTATGGGATGGACTGCTAATCAGATAACCAATGGATGGAAAATTAAACACGGGACAGACACAAACAACACTTCAAGGATCTTAAAATATAATAGACATTGAGATCTAGAGATAGATCTTTTAGCCTCAGAAGATTGATTTCCTAGTAAAATAAATATTAAGCATTGTGTACACAATAAAGCTAAATCCAAAAGACCTGACCTTAAAACTTGAAATGCTAAAACTGCTGGAAGAAACATGGAGATACAACCAGGTTCTAGGTTCAGGTCGTAATTTTTGGAACACAATCTCAGGACTCAGCAAATGGGACTCCATGAAATTCAGCAGCTTCAACACAGCAAAAGAAAGTATGAGCAGAAAGAGCAGTAGCAATTGGGATGAGGAAAAAACCTCAGGCGGGGGTTGATGTCTAGAAGATTTAAAGAACTACAAAATTTAAACACACAAAACCAAAGCCTGCCAATCAATAAACGGTCCAAGGAAATGAACAGACGATTCTCAAAAGAAGAAAGGCAAATGGCCAATAAATATTCTTTTAAGTGCTCAACATCCTTCACCATAAGGAAAATGAAAATTGAAACTACTTGAAGATTTGATCCCAGCAACGTTAAAATGACTACATCAAGAAAACAAGTGATGGAGGTGGGCAAGGATGTGGAAAGACTGTGGTGTGGGGGGAGAAGAGTATGGGCAAAGCATATTATGTGAATATTATCAAAGGCCAAATAAAAGCATCATTTTAAAAATTGAAAGAAGAAAGGGAATGACAAAAATGCTGACAACGTGGTGTGAAAGGAGCCCTAAGTCACTGTAAACTAGTGTAGCCATTATGGAAATAAGTACTCAGGTTCTTTAGAAAATCAAACGGCAGAGCTATCATACAACACAGCTATAGCACTGCCGGGCATATACCCAAAGGACTCTGAATATTATCACAGAGACACTTGCATATACATGTTTGTTGCTGCATTATTCATCAGCAATTCTGGATAATAATAATAATGGGGACCACATACACAATAGAGTCATTGTTCAACTCTTCAAGAGCCCGAACACTGCTGAAATAAATGGGAAGGCAGGAAATCTCAGCAAATAAACAAATGAACTAGATGTGAGTTTTATGACTGGAAAATAAAATAACCAATTTAAAAACCTCACTGCATGGGATATATAGTCAGATAGAGACGGCAAAAGAGCTAATGACCTTGAAAACAGACAAATAAAAAATATATTTTAAAAGTCAAGTACAAAGAAGAAAATAATGAGAAACAAGAAACTAAAAATGAGGAGAGTCTTGGGGAGTTGGAGAATGCTACTCAAAAGTTTCAAGAAGATATTTGGACAAGGTAATACAATATATAAATATATTAAAAGAAGACACGGGAAAGGGCAATAAAATCCCACTCTAGACATAATATACCCATGCAATCATGAACTCTCAGTATCTGCAGTTACTTACACTGGATCTGTACAAGACAGGTTCTCTCAACAGTTAGTCATTAATGGGGGAAGGGCTCATGGTACCCTACCCCTAAAAGCTGAATTGCAGGCCGCTGACAGACTCTGGAAGATGGAGGCCACTGCCTTCAGTTATATAACCCCTGGTGTACCCATAGTCCAGTGTATAATGCCATACCACATATGGCCCTGGTCTAAACCAGAGGAACACAAACAAAAGGTGTGAATGTAGGAATGAGATCAATAGAGATGGGATGGAGGTGAGATTCCAGAGGGGCAGAAGATGAGAAAGGGTGGACCTGAGAACAATAAGAATGCATTGTGCATATGTTTGGAATTGTCAAAGAACAAATTTAATAAAAATAAAGCAACTGCCATTTTAAACAGGAATAAGATATGAAAAGAAACAATTGCAAAATGCAATGAAAAAGTTCCTTTCTGGTCAGTAAGAGCATGAAACCATTCAGTTAAAACACAAACACTGGCAGGACAGATTTTAAAAACTACAACCCAAGTGTATATAAAGACTCTCAGATATGTTAAAGATATTACAATGGGAAAGATAACACTGTATAAGTAACCAAAAGAGAAGAAGTGGGTATATTAACACCAATAAATCAAATATTACCATAAGAGTCGATGAAGAAAATTATATATTAGTAAGACATTAATATACAATTTATATGCATGAGTTATAATAGAAGATAGTAACAATTATAAATATACAGACATTTAAGTACAAGCATCAAGACAAAATATCAGGGTTTAAAGAAAAAGGGCTGTTATTAAAAGATTAACAACTTCAACATTTTACCCTTCGCAGTGAGTAGAACCACACCAAGAGTCAATCTGGAAACAACTTCTGAATATGTATTCAGAATGGTACACATGAAACAGCAGAATATACTGTCTCCTAAAATTATCTTGGGACAATCTCAAAAGTAGATCTTCTATTAGATCACAAAACAAAACTGAATGCATTTTAGAACTTAGAATTATTCAATGTTTCTTCTCTTACCACAATGCAGTGAGACATTGAGAACAAAGAGGAAAACTACCCAGTTTGTAAATAAGTCCAAATTCAACAGCACATTCTTAAGCAACTGATGCAACTAAGCTACCAGTGACTAAAGCTTGCTCCGTGGCTCCTCATTCTCATTACGTGTGCTGGGCAGATGTACACAGATACAATATGGAACATTCCTATTCCTTTGTCCCAGATGACTTTATTGAGCCTGGTATTGACACACACATCTGGGGTCTCTATCTCCTTCATGGCAAATTTTCAGATTTTTTTTGAGTGCCCAAGAGGCATGCATCGTGAAGCCCACAACATGAGTGCACTTGTAAATGTCGATGGTGTATTCTCGGGTTACCACCTTGCTGATGGAAGAACTGTCCTTCTTGCCACCCTTCATTCCGGGAACTATTCTGGAATAGTTGGAAAGGATGAGCACAAGGGATTGTGGGTCATTTTTATTCTTAATCAATAAGTATATTGAGTTAATTGACTTCATTTATTCATAAATATTTCACTTTTGGGATGCTAGTTATTGTGAATGTTATTTTCCATGTTGGAGTGCTCATTGGTAGCATAGGGGTAGCTGTATAGCTTCCATTATTTCTTGAATCCTGTTCCTGCCATCATAGCAAGCTTGGAACAGCTTCCCATTGGATTAGATGAGTGATAATACAGACTGCTCAACACTGTGCTAGATCTGCAGGCAGCAGCTGATCCTGAGTGGATGACATTCATGTAATTGTGGCTGACATTGTAGAGAAAACAACCTAAAGAAGGAAAGACTATTGTGGCTCATAGTTTTGGAGTTTTGGTTTGTGGTTGTTTGGCAGCAAACACTGGGGTAGGACATCACAGCAGTGAAAGTGTATGGCAGAGGAAGATCTTTACCTTGTTGTTGCAGAGAGCAGGCCAGCTTGTTGGTCCCTGTTGCCCAGCTAGCTTAGCCCCGTAATAACCACACAGAAACTGTATTAATTAAATCACTGCTTGGTCCATTAGTTCTAGTTTCTTATAGGCTAATTATTACACCTTAATTTAACCCATTTCTATTAATTTGTGTATTGCCATGTGGCAGTGGCTTACCGGGAAAGATTCGGCATGTCTGTCTCTGGTAGCTCCATGGTGGCTCTTCCCCTACTCCGCCTTTCTTTCTCCCAGCATTCAGTTCTGTCTTCCCCACCTACCTAAGTTCTGTCCTATCAAAAGGCCAAGGCAGTTTCTTTATTCATTAACCAATGAGAGCAACACATACAGAAGGCCCTCCTATACCAACTGTGGTGAACAAGGAACAATAAGCAAAGAAGGTACTGGAAAACCCCTATTGACTCACTTCCTCCAACAAGATCCCATTCCTAAAGTTTGCAGAACTTCCCAAAATAGTGCCAATAGCTAAGGATAAGACATTACACATGTGTGTCTGTCTAGGATACTTCATACTCAAGACCACACCAAGCAAATGGGAATATTCAGCTAGGGTCATATGCACCATCTATCCAAGCTGCAGAAGATAGATAAACATGTGAGGCCTGAAGGCTCATAACCAAGCCTTGGCATGACTTGTTTCTCACCTATAGCTTACTGGTACATGGGGAAGTATTAGGAAGAGATAAGCCCTTAGAAGAGAGAAGGGGGAGAGGGAGAGGGAGAAAGAGAGAGAGCGCTCCCAGAAAGGAGACACGCTGACTAGTTTTTATCGGGTTTCCCTTTTTTTTTTTTTAGAGAGGGAAGGAAAGAACTGAGCTGGGGTTTCTCTTGATGGCTATACCCTTATCTAAAAACCATTATTACCTATAAGCTGTGTATTTCCTGACAATATTTTCTCAAACATAGATTTGGGAGTTAGTTTTTTTCAGCCTCCCTCTATGGGAATTTCCTAGGCTTGATTTTACAGAGGAGACAGTCCAGTGCCATGGAATTTCTACAGTTTCATTTTTTCTGGGGACTACTTCCATAAAATCGAAGGCAAAGATGCAGGTTGTATACGCAAAAAATCAAACACCAAGGCAGGCCCAGCAAAGCCTGACAGTCTGGCAGGGAGCTCCGGAATAAATGGTGCTTGCAGAGCTGTCCCATTGCTGGTTGACACAGGCCATACCCAGAAAGGTGAGTCTCTGAAGCTGAAGTGAACTCTGACAGACTGAGAGCTTATGGCCACCTGCTGGTCATACCCCTCACACTGAGGGCCAAGGTCTGGATGCATCTCCATGTCCTCCACAGATATGCATAAGAGCTCAGTAATCACGTAGGGTCCCTAGTCATTATTTATAGATGCCAAGGGTCTAAAGACAAATGTCATGTACAGGGTCCCTAGTCATTGTTTATGGATGCCAAGGGTCTAAACACAAATGTCATGTATCAAGCCAAACAGTATTTGTGAGGTATTCTTGACACTGCAAGGTTTATAAATACTGTGACCTTATTATCAAGCATGCAACAGGGGAGGGAAGGAATACACTCAAATATTCTTAATAAAGAGAAAGTAAATTATTACTAAATGGAAGCAATGGTGCTGTGTTCTGGATACAGAAGTATACACACACTTGTGTGTATATATGCACACACACACACACACACACACACACATATATATATATATGAGTATTTATACACATTCATGCACATCAAGAAATGAATGCAAAACACTGTAATATACTGAGGTGATATTCAGAGCTGAGGACAGAGCCACAAAGAATTTTGCATTCAGAGAAGGACATGAGTCATCAGAGACTTAGTTGGGCTATGAAGGAGGCACAGAGTGTGGGTACCTGAGCTAGAAAGTGGTACCCCTGTAGTAGGAACAGCTTCTGTTAGCATCCATAAACACTCTAATTCCAATCTCTCATTGCCCCCTTAATTGGCATCAAGATCCTGCATCTCGGGAACCATATTCTTCAACATCTCCAAGGACTAGAAATGACACATCTTCACACCCGGTCTAGCATGGTGTGCCTTCCCACAAGGAGCTACACTGAGTATTATTAATAACCAAGAAGCAAACAAACAAAAGACAGTGATTTGAGAAGTTATCCAATATGACTTCCTTGAGGGTTAGTTAATCACTTGCTTTTGCTCTGCAGAGCCATGACATGAGACGCTTTCAGGATTTTGTGAGCAGAGAGATTGGACACAATTAGAAAGAACACTAGTGACCTCCACTTAGAACATCCTCAAGAGCCTGCAGCATTAAATAGGTTTCTCTTGCAGGGCTGACTCTCACCTGTCCTTGGGTTCCCATGCTTCTGCAAGGCATCAAAGGTTTGATTAAAAATTCAGATCTGAACATTAATTCCTATGACTCTTTCTGCCACCACACTGCCTCCCCTAGGAGCTGAGAATATGCTGGGGGGTGTTCATTATGAGCAGCCCACCCCAAAAGTCCACACCTGTCATGTCCCTTGGCATTCTTTCTAAGGAAGATTCACAGCCCATCACATCCTTATCTAGAAGCTAAGTGAGCTTACTAAGCTCTTTGCCAACCACTGAGCTAAATCTTTTGTACCCAGTAGTTAATTTACTCATCATAACAAAACATTAGTATTTCCATTTTACTGTTGAGGAAACAGTCTTCAAGCAACTATACAGCTTCCCAACTTCCCACAGCTCATATGTAGCAACAAAGACTGGAGCCTGGGCACGTTCCTGCCTTGTTCTTAACAGATGTGCCACAGCACAGTACCTCTGTCAATCCCTACCCTTAGCAGACCTGATTCACTGGTGTATGTCTACGGTGCCTACCAGGTGCCAGTCTAAATTACCCTCAGGTCAAGGCATGCATTGCCTGTGGCCTCAGCCTCCAGAAGCTCCTGCTGTATGCTGCTCTCTGCCCTGCTCTACCACCACCAACCTCGATGAGGTGAAAGTATGAAACAAAGCCCAGCCCTTTGGCTTCTGTCCAGATGACCCAGAACCCCCAGAGAATTGACAAAGACCTTCAAGGACTTCAACAAGATCAATACACCCCTCTTTCCAAGTCCATCCCTGGCAGGAGCTATCCTGGAAGGACACTTCCCTGCTCCCCAGAGCTGTGTCCCCAGTACAGTCTGAAGACGATGCTTATGCAAATGATCAGTCCTTCTCTAAGGCTGACTGGGAAGCTGACCATCTGCCTGGGGTTGTTTCTTACTGGACCTGAAGAGGAAACAATATGTCAGCCACAGCTAGGAGCCTGCCCATTACAGGCAAAGCTGCTGGATCCCATGACCTCAGCTTCTGAAGACACATTTACAAACTTCACTTTGCAGGTCTTAAATAGTAGATAGCCCCAGCAGTGATCACCCCTTAGCCTGGAATCTAGAATAAACCCTGAAGGTAGCAGCCTGATGGCTTGTGAAGGAAAAGCTAAGAGGCCTTGCCCGAGATGTAATGTAGTACAATCAGCCCACTGGGACCAAAGATGTTTATGAGACTTGAGTACTGATTCAAAGTACTCAAGCTGTATGGACAAGCTATGTGATCCTGGGTGTCTGGCCTGCTGTCACTGGCCATAGCCTATCATGAGGAAAGGGAGTTGTGAATACCACATATACCATAGGCAATTCATTGTGAGGGTGGGGGAAATTCAAGTCCCTTCCAACTTCTATACAATTAGGCTGCAGTTGGGACATGGGAAGACAGTGATAAGAGATCTATCCCAGTAAAATGGGCACCAGACAAAAAAAATAATAATAATAATACGCATCAGCGATTTTAAATAGCCAATATGTACATCGGGGACTGGAAGGTAGCCTGATGGTTTTGATGATGGACTATGATATGAAATTGTAAGCAAAAGAGACCCTTTCTTCTGGCCCGCATTAGGGTTTTATTGCTGCAGGAGCCTGGATGCAAGAACTGAAGCGACAACGATGAAAGAATGTTGCTTACTGGCTTGCTCCTCATCACTTTCTCAGCCTGCTTTCTATACAGCCCAAGACTACCTGCCCCAGATTAGCACCACACACAATGAGCTGGGCCCTCCCACATCAATCATCAATCAAGAAAACGACCCCACAGACTTGTCTACAGCAATCTGATGGAGACATTTCCCCAATTAAGATTCCTCTGTCCAAAATACTTTAGCTTATATCAAGTTGGCAAAAAAAAAAAAATAGTCAACCAGGATGACATATTCATTCCAGATGCCTAGAGTCTCACCTTGTACCTGATCCATAATAGGTACATCAGGCATGGAATCTAAAAAGGCAGACCTCAGTAATGGCCTATAGACTGGCTCATTTGTAAGAACCCTAGCTCTGGGAGGTGTCTCATCGGGGTAGGCCTTCCCCCACTCTAGTATATGTTTGAAAACCATCAGCCACCCTGTTACCTACCTGCTTGGCCAGTACACCTGCAGCCCTCACCACCCCCAACCATGTTCCAACTAGTCTCCCACCTAATTCCCAGACTTTTTCTCAGATACCCTGACCTGGAAAACGCTTTCCGAGTAGAGCTGCCCAGGCAGGATCCCACGGGGAGCAGTCTCCCCGCAAGCTATGAATCACTCCACCTGCTTCTATTGTTGTTGCAGGCAAGCAACCAAACAGATTGTTTTCTACAGCTATTTCTGGGCCTCTTTCAGAAACATCCTTATCTTCAAACAGGAGCTGCTAAAACTGCAGCAAATCATTCTGGGTAAATGCTAGTCAATTGGCTTCCTGGGGGAGAAAAACACATGGTTTCTCGGCAGAAAATTAAAGTCCACATTGTTCTGATCCTCATGTGGGTGTAGATGAGTTGGGCATGGGCCCCGGGAGACAATACCAGAGCCTTTAAAATTGCCAGAGCCCTGTACCTTTGAGGTAATCCTAAATTCGTTCTGACAATATCCCTGATATCTGACTGAGTTTGACTTGCATTTACGACATGGTATTGATGTTCTAGGATTCCACACCTGAGTCCATGTGCAGGTTTCCATAGATACACTTTCTAGAAAAAGGAGGGGCCTCTAAAATAGACCTTCTTCCTCAGAATGTGTACATCAGTTATACTGGTGGATTACAAGGGTTGGAGTTGGAAAGGTTTTAGAGACAGAGATAGTGACCAGATAACAGGACCAACTGCTGCTTTGAGCAGGGACAGCCATGATGTGGGACCATAATGTCTCAGAGCCAGCCAGGGTCTCAGAAACCATAAATCTGACTATCTACCCTGAATCAGAGAACACGAAGAGGCCCAGAAACAGTGAGAAAGAACCTCTACAAAGGGGACCCATGAAATACTCTCCTCCCAGGCCTCCTTCTCAGCAGGTTTATTCCATGACTCACACAGGAAATATTACTAGTCAGCTTCTGCTTGTGGACATAAACAAGGGTAAATAAGCTCCAAATGTAGCTCCCACACTGCCCCCAAACACCAGCATGGAAGATTCACTGCTCTGAAGGAGCAGAGACTGCTCAGAAGAAGCGGGGCTCTGATACGTTACTGAGATTTCAGGTGGCACCTTCCTCAAAACTAAACTGGGATTGGCGGTGTTCAGAGGAAGTAGAGAGCACAGGATAAGTTGTGCAGAGTCCCTTGTGGAGCACAGTTAACTAGGAAAAGAACTAGGAGACTTACCACCAGGGAATAAACAAAAAGGTAACTGAGAGCAGGACGGTGAACTTCCTTATCAGTGATGCAGCCAGTTACTGACTTCAAGACCATCCTTCCTGGCACCCATGCCCCGGCCTTGCCAAATTCTGGTCCCTCACACTAATGTAGAGATGATTCCCCTCTACCTCTGGATTTGGGCTCCACTGTGTGCCTTGCTGTGGTCACGGGGCTAAAGCAGAAACGTGTGTTTGTTCACAGCCTTTACCACGAGAAGAACCATCCAGGCATCTCCTATTACCTAACAGCCATCTAGAGTAAATCCAGGTGGACTGGATTCACATACAAGCAAATATAAGGGAATCAAATGCAGCCAGACCCTCCGAGTCGAGCTGACACTATAGACATGTTAACAGTGTGAGGCATGGAAGCCAGGAGGAGGGGGATTCAGAGCCTGCGATGGTACATTCCCTTCCCAAGGAATGGTTAGGATCTGAAGAATGGAAGCAACCATGAATGATGAACTGAGCTATAAGGCCATGAACAAAGGCCTGGGTGGGAAAGGATAACAAATATCCAAAGAGCAATGGGATCTCAGAGCGGCAGGTGCAGGGCTACCGCCCAGAATTAAGTCCTGCTCCACAGGAGGAAGCACATGCCTGGTACTGGAAATCTAGCAAAGAAGCTGTGGTTGGAGAGCTTACAGGACCCAGGGGTGAACCTACCATTATTGTCTTACTTAATAAACAAAGTATCGATCTGCCCTCTAAATTTAAATCTCCATGATAGATTGATACCACTTTCGGACCTTATTGAAGAAGTCTCTTTAGACAGTGGATCATAGTGCAGAAACTCACAACTGGTCCAAGTATAGAGAGTGTCAGTAGAGTCCTCAGCCACAAATAGGACATCTATCATGCCCCCATGGCTCAAAGTATAGAGAGTGTCTGTACAATCCTCAGCCACAAATGGGACCTCAATCATGCCCCATGGCTCAGAGACCCTTGGGAAAGAGGAGGCAGAAGGATTGTAAAAGTCTACGGTTGGGAAGGACCAGAGCAAAACGGTGTCTTCCGGTCATGACAGGACCACTATGTCCATGAACTCACAGTAGCTGTGGTTGCCTGCACAAGACCCGAATAAGGTCAAGCCAGTCAACATGGAGAGGGAAGTGACTGACCAGCTCCCACCCCAACTGAGGGACTACTGACAGTTTATGGCTTTGGCAGGAGGAGCGGTCAGTTTTCTTTAAGGATGTGGACCATGGTCGGCCAACCACACTCTGCTGTATATGGACAACACAAAAATTGGAGTCAATGGGTTATTAACAACAGAAGAGGACAAGAAGCAGAGAGGTGGAGAGGTAAAGGTGCATCTTGGAAGAGTTAGAGAAAAGAGTTGGGATGAATATCATCAAAATATAAAGCATTAACAAAAATATTTATTAGGAAGAGTCACATGGAGCCAGAGTGGCCACCAGACTGATAGTATGAATCTGGATTATTAAGAATGAGGAAGGCCGACATGAAAGTATCCAGAAACCCCTTTGGTGAAACCTTTGGGGTTCATTCATTAGGATCACATGACACTGATCCTCAATCCAGCACTGCCATGTACCCACTAAACTTCCCAGTGTCCTTGTAAGTGGCCCCTGGCATTATCCCAGTCTATTAATGAGCAGACTAAGGAGCAAAGAGAATAGCTTAGGAAAGTCACTGAGAGGCGGAGCTAAGTTTGAAGTAAAATCCAGATCCTAAGGCCTTTTTTTCCTCTCCCATGGCAAGCCTGCCCCAGCCACCAAACTGCAAAGGCCACAGAGCCCTTCCCAAGCATTTTACTGGCAGACAGTCTGAGGAGGGAGGCATTATTTGCAGTAAGTTGTGTTGTTAAGTTGCTTGCTTTCATCTGGGGCTAGAAGAAGGTTCTCACAGAACAGGGTTGGTGGGGCTAAGAGGGAAGAAAGAAAATCCAAGGGTGATGAACTGTGGGCTGGTCACTTCTGGAGCAGCCAGCTCTTTGCCCAAGGGCCTGTTAGAGGACTTGTGTGAAATAAGGAAGATGGAAAGTCATCCCTAGCCTGGGGTCCCGCTGCTCAAGGGCTGGCTTTGGCATGTTGAGCACCTAACAGCTGATCACCTCCTGGTCTTCTCTCATAGAGCTATGGAAAGTGGCTCGTGTATATTATATGGCTCCACCTATAGGAAACATCCAGAATAGTCAAAGGGAGAGGTTGCTGATGAGTGGAGGCTGCTTGGTGAGGGATAGGCATGAATATAATTGGAACAATGCTCTTGTATGAAATTAGATGGTTGTTATAGTGAGAGTGAATTTCACGTTACATGAATGTTACATCCATAAAAGAAAGGTGAGTGGCTAGGAACCTTAATGACAGAAGAGAGCACCTCAGGTCTAGGCTCTGAGAGTCCCCAGCACAACCAAGGTAAACATTTACTCTAGAAACAGACCTTTACTTGGACTGACACCTCAGGATCTCTAGCCGTGATGCAGGGCTGATGTGAAACAGTGTGGCTGACCTCTCCAGACTCCGTGGCCAGATGCTGCCTCTCTCTGATTGACTCAGACACAATGAGGTCACTGCTGCTGTTCAAGGCCAGGATGTGAGCGGCTTTGCCTGAACTCCAGGCACAGAGGGCTCTCTCCTTCTCCAGCTCAACTGTGCAGAAAACACATGGGCTCCAGTCCCAAGGGTCCTGCCAGCTACAGGAGTGGACACAACTCTAAATCCCCCAAGGTAACGGAAAGTGAGCTGACTTCTTAGCACCGTCTTTTCTGGTTATAAAAATGTCATCACTTTAGGAGGCTTCCTCCTTCCATGTTGCACCTGGACCCCAAGCTGCTTCTTTCCCTCAAGGACAATGGAGCCCTGAAAGATCCCTTGTCCTCTGTGCCTATGAGCCCAGCGTACAGATGATTGAGCCGTCCTTCCTCCTGCTGGCCTTATGATATAAGCACTCCTCCAAGAAAGGACCACAGCAGTATCCACAGAACACAGTATGGACACAGCAGAACCCAGAACCAATCTACTACAACCAACTACCAGGGATGCCAGACCCATAGAAACCCTACTCCTTTTTGGATAAGTGGTATTTATATCTGGATGAACTGGTGTGGTGGCTCAATTAAATCCTAGAGCATCTAGTAGTGGTTACATAGGGCACTTCCATGATTATACACTGCAAGGACCCTTAACTCTGAAGCTTGAGCAGTGTGAGGCCACTGCCTTATGAAGAAGCCCAAGCTACAAGGACAGGCCACATGTACATATTGTGGTTGGTGATTTTAACAGACAGCCCTTCCAACAGCTGGAAATTAATGGCTCCAGATGAGTCCAGACACAAGATTTTGGTTCACCTTGACATGAATTCTTCCCAGCTAGTGACCACCATATGGCAGATAAGCCTTCTCACTATGGCCTGCCTAAATTCTCAAGCGCCATGATGAGTGAGCGTGATAAGGTACTAAGCTACCAAATGAAGAAATGAACTCTAAAATTCCCTCTAGTCATAACTATTTTTAAAGATTTATTTTGTTTTAAATTATATGTATATGTGTATGTTATATGATAATATGTACACAGGAGAATAGATACCTGCTGAGGCCAGAGGCATCAGGTTGGCGCTAGAGTTACAGAAGGCAGTTAGCTGCCCAGTGTGAGTTCTGGGAACTAAATCTGAGTCCTCTGCCAGAGAATCAAGTACTCCAAACTCTTGATCATCTTTCCAGTCTCTGGTCATAACTGCATATTTCTCCAGCCCTTTTCTGTGCCTGGCCCTATTCTGGGCATTTGGAATATAAAGATGAAGGAAAAAAAGCCTGTCTTCAATGGCAGAGTCCTGAGGTCATGAACGCTGTCATGTCACACACAAATGGTGGTAACTGGTGTTGTGTGCACAGTATCTTGGCAAGGCTGGTTCCAGTAGAGGAATCCAAGCTTCTTCCAGAAAAATGGGACTCAGTAAGTACAGCAAGACCCTGCTGAGATGTCCCTGCATTAAGAGACCACCTATGTCCCTGCAATATTTCCCTCCTCTGGAAGCCTTCACCCAGTCCTTAAACACATCAACGCTCTCTGCCTTCTGATATCACTCTGTCTGCTTGGAGCTCCACACCTTACTCAGTCTTATTCCACCCCTATCAGAAGTCCCCGCTCCCAAGCCATGCCTATCAAGTCCTCCTCTCACGAGGTGCACTGTGATCACATGCTTGTCAGCTTGTTAACTATGGTTCCAGTGCATGAGGAAATCATTGCCATTCTCCTCGCTCTTCTTTCTCAGTGCTAGTCCAGAGCCGGGCATGTACAATAGGCATTCAGTAAATACTCACTGCAAGAAAGGGTGTGTAAGAAATGAGGCCTTTCGCTGAGACCTCAACTCTGCCTAATGTGTTCTAATCTTCTGGTCAAACCCCATTCTGTGCCCCATCCTTGCTTTTGTGAATTTTGCCCCCTTTGCCTCAGAATAGCTTACGGCCATCATAGCCCAGCCCTGGTGAGCCACAGCTCATGCTATGGCCTAGATGTGAAATATCTTCCGTGGGCTCATGTGTTTGAACACTTGATCCAAGCTGATGGCTCTTCTGGGTGGGGGTTGTGGGAACTACTAGGAGGACGTGGAACCACTGGGAGACAGGCCTTATGGTTGATATCCCAGCCAATCCAAACTCTTTGCTTCCTGGTCTACAGGCATGTGATAAAGCAGCCTCACAATCCCCAACATGGACAAGACGTGGTCCCACAACTATGTCCGCCATACCTGAACTGCAGAGCCAGAATAATCCTTCCTCTCTGAAAGCAGTGAGAAACAGCTTCCATTCACCACCTCCTGTCCCCCCACCTCTGCTCTCCCAGGCCTCCCGGAACACCAGCAATACCTTCAGGCCATTGCTCTATGCAGCCTTGCACTGTGGGGGAGGGGACAGTGGGAAAGAAGAAGCCAATGACAGTCTGCAGAGAACTTCTACAGCTGCTGGAGTCTGGATTCCCCATCCTGAGGAAAAACACATGCCCCCAAAGGCAGAGGAAAGAGTTCATCAAATTTGACAAGGTCACATGATGTCATACCGCTGACGAATTTGCAGGGATGACAGGATAAATGTGTCCAGGGAGTTTGACATTTAGAATGGAGAAGAGACAGAAGGGGCAGGAAAGGTATGATTACAGACGCAAGGCTCTGCCCGCATGGGGCATTGTCCCTCCAGGTATGTCACCCACTTAGCAAACACAGAGACCGCGGATCGTGTCTAAATATAGCCAGGAGGAGATTAGCCGGAATTGTTCAGCAGTTGTGTAGACGGCTGCTTTCGCCGCCCATTGCTGTTCAACCTGGCTGATCCCAGAGTCCAGGGAAGAGGCTTTCTCATGTCCCAGAGTCCTGCACTGACTTCCAGGGGCCAGCAGCACAAACACAGAGGCAACACTGTCACCCCTCAGATTTTCCACTTCATGTGTCTTTTCTCAAAATAGATCTTTGTAGGGAGAGAAACGGCGGAGCTGAAAGTGAGATAAATCCATTGCAGGAAGCTTTTATTCCCGCAGCCAACCACTGCTTTCGATTAAGATCCTAGGAAAGGCCACATAGACCACTCTTGGCAGGACCCTCTTGTCACTGAATTTTCTGCTGGTATCAAACTTGTTCATGACCTTGAAAATACATTAGAAAGACCTGGGTTCAAACAGTAGCTCTGTCCCTCAATAACTATGTGATTGGGCAAATCCATTGACCTCTTTCTGCCTCATTGTCTCATCTGTGAAAACGAGATAGTAGAAGCTCTTCAAAAAGCAGTAGGGATTTAGCAAGATAAAGGATCCAGCAATGATCAATTGGGTGCGTACAATGTTTCACTCCTGATTTCTATGGGCTCATCAGGTCCTTTCACGAGGAATGTAATGCTCCATGCTCTCATGGAATTCAGTTCAGGTGTGGAAAGGTTTGCAGAAAATCAAGTATGTAAATGAGCTAATGGGGAGAGAAGGATGTGAAGCTAAAGATCAGCTATAAAGCAGGCAGAGAAGAGGGAAGATGGCCACGATGCCCCTTTCCCACTCCCTTCAGCGAGAGGCAGGACCTAGGTCCTCTGCTTTTGTCATAGGCTCTCCTTAGAGCAGCAGGGTGATGTTCTGGGAGCCCAAGGCAGGCCCAGAAGACTGGCTGCTTCTTTCTGGAGCTCTCGGAACATCCTTTCAGGAATCCCTCAAAGTCCTGTGTAGTAAGTCTGAGTTCTCAATTCTGCCATGTTAGGGAGACCACGTGGAGGTCTCTGCTTTACCATCTGCTGAGCCCGGTCCCCCAGCCATCTGCCAAAGCTCAACTAATAGTGTCAAGCCACAGGGCTGGACTGGCCTACCCATCAACTGAACACAACTAAGCAATCTGAATGGTGAGCGTGTGTCAAAAGATTAGCCAAGCTGAGCTTAGTCTCCACTGACCCGCAAAATCATGAGATATAAAATGAGTTCGGCTTTCAGGTGCTAAATTTTAGAATGATTTGTTACATAGCAGTAAATGGTATTATGAGAACCTGGACATAGTGCATAGAACACCCCAGGCCATCTGCCATAGGAAAGCATCACATCCTAGTATTCTTTGTTAATTTATAATTTAATTTTTTTTTTTTTTTTTTTTTTTTACTAATCTTGCCTCCTTTCACTAGGGACCACTTCAAAGGCACAGCTCTCATTTGTGAGGAGCAGGTTCTACCATTCTTCTTGGTGAGGATGTCCCAAGGAAGAAGATGCTGAGGGGCTGCAACTTCAAAATTTGAGGATACCACAAAGAAGGAAAGGCTATCAGTAGACACTGGCTGATGTGATCACTCTTTCCCACCTTCTCAGACCCCAGGGTTCACAGACTGCTCTGGGAAAGGCAGAGAGCTTTCACAGGTAAGCACAATCCTGGGTTACTCAAAAAAACAATCACAGTGCTCTCTCTCTCTCTCTCTCTCTCTCTCTCTCTCTCTCTCTGTGTGTGTGTGTGTGTGTGTGTGTGTGTGTGTGTCCTTATTCTCTTCCTTTTTTTCATTCTCCATTTTGCACATTTCCAATCATAGGAAAGGAATTCAATCTCTGGAGGGCTGGAGGGGAGACAGCCAAAATTTGCAGACCAGCAAATTCTAGATATTTTTTGAAGCAAGTTAAATAATGTTATATTAATTGATTAAAGAGTCCACAGAAAGCAAAATCTTACTAAATGACCCACAGAATTAAGTAGAAAGTAAATAGACTCAAGTAGGCATCCCAAGAAAAGGTTAAGGGTCATAGGATAGCGAAGGATGTTTGTAAATGTAAATAGGATAAAAATGAAGGAAAATGTGGAAAAAATTGATTTAAAATATTGAGTGTAGTAGGAGCAGTGGTGCATATCTGTAATTTCAGAGCTGAGAAGGCTGGGACAGGAGCAAATTTAAGTTTAAGGCTTCAAGGCTAGCATGGGTAATGTAGAGAAACCCTGTCTCCAGAACATATACCACACACACACACATACACACACACACACACACACAAATTCTGGGTGAGCAAGGTTAGCATTTTTCTAACATACACAAAGCCCTTGGTTTTATCCCCAACAGTGGAGACAAAAATAGAGGACTGAGGGGAAAGAGGGAAAAAGGGAGAGAGAAATTGATTCTAAGTTAGGTGTAGTAGCACTCACCTGTACTCCTACCTACTAAAGCAGGAGGATTGCTTAAATACAGGAGTTTAAGGCCAGTCTGGGTAACCTAGCAACACAGAAAAATGTTCTACTGCTTGCTCTATCTTTCCTGGTAGGTAGGTAGGTAAGTAGGTAGGTAAGAAGGTAGGTAGAAAGGATACCCAAGTTCTAGGCAGAAGGATCACAGGTTATGATGTTGAGGATTGCTTTAATGTTTTTACAATGTAGTTTTGATAAAGGGTCCTTTTCCCCTGTTCCAGATCAAGTAAATGATATGCCATCAGACCCTTGTGACTGATGAGGCTGGCAATAATTTCAACAGCATTTCCCAGTATCCTACCGCCATCTAATGGCCAGGATCTCAATTGCAGGGAAAGGACCTGAGAGAATCTCCACTGTGGAAAGCTGGCACATATTCAAAAGTTAGGGTTATCACTGGAAATATTGAAATAAATAAATAAATAAAATTGAAATAAATCCACAATAAATAAATAAATATTGAAATAAATAATAAAATATTGAAAAAAATTAAATGGGTCTCTCTTCTAGCTTGTAGAGTTGACATAAATCTAGCAAACACACAGACCAAAACATAAATCTCACCATGTGTTGAAAATAAGATTTTGGTTCAGTTAATATTTTTTGTTTATCTTTAAGTTATTTTTTAAACTCTTACAGGAAGTCACCATTAATTCAGTTGCCTTTGAAGGCAAAGATATCACAATTGTATTATGGCAGAGAGGCTAAGTATCTAAATCATAAAAAAGAAATTTTATTGCTCATTTATGATGGGCTCATAAGGAGCTTAGGAAGTATGGGAAAGGGACAGCCCTTTCCTCAAGAAGCTTGCTGCAGAGCAGTGACTACATAAAAGAAAGATGGTGAAGACTGTACACTGTCAGAGTTTGCAGAAAGGAAATACCCACAGCCAGCAACCAGATCCTTGGCTCAGTGCGAAAGAAAATGGATAAAGAAACACAAAGCTACTTGGAAATCCAAATAGGTCTTGATTCTGTCTCCTCTGCTGGAATCTTATCTCACCATGGAAAATGAAAGGGAGAAAGAGGAAAGGGTCCTGCTGAACATTCAGCTTTTGAGTACCTACTACGTGCTGGGTCAGCTGAACGTTCTGATTTGAGTGTCTACTATGTGCTGTGCCTGAGACAGCTTCCATTTCATTTGCCTTCTGTAGCAAAAATGCTACGTAACTTGGAGGTTAAGTATGAAACCATAGTTCCTAAGTGTGGATCCTCATAAAATCCTGGTTCTTAAAACCAAAGGCCCCTGCCCTTCGCTCTCTGTCAAGCCACAATGCTTCATTCACTGGCCTATGTCATAATTCCAAAGTTACTATGACTTTTGAGGGCAGTACATATAAGTTGGTGCTTTTCCAAGGGGCAGGTTGTTCCTCCTGGAGCTTTCCCATGTGGTGAGGGGATAGTTCCACTTTTCTTTAAATAATGTCTTAGAGGAGGAGTTGTAATTGAACCCACAGGAAGTCCACTCAGACCTCTGTGTGGTCAGTGCCATTGGTAAATCTATAGCTACACGGTGATACAAGGTCGGATAAAAGTGGAGCTTTGGAAGAATTACTTTACGTTTACAGTTTCTGAGCCAGAGAATTCAATCAGCTGGTAGAGAGTGGCAGCCAGGAGTCCCTTCACAGGCGGTAAGGACTGCCTGTTAAAGGTCCTATTCTGGACATTTCCGATGCAGGAGGAGAACATCATTTTCCAGCACCCTTATGTTGCCTTCCTGATACTTTGTGTACCACCTCACTAAGGATGGGGAGTTGCTATGTTACCAGTATCATTAATTACATTGGACTCTGTCAGGTGAGCCTCTGGAAAATGGGAACCACCACAAGTACTTTATTTCTAACAGAGCGAATTCATTACAGGGGGCTAGTTACAGGTGGTGGACAGCTGAGAAGGCCACATAAAGGTTAGTGACTGTCCTAGTTCCTGTCCATTGTTGTGATAAACTCCATGTTCAGGGTGGTTGCTTTTGCGGGGGGAGGGGGTGTAAAATGGGGTGGTATTTTTCTTCTTGTCAACCTGATACAAACTAGAGTTTTCTAGAAAGATGAACCTCAATTTAGAAAATACCTCCATCAGATTGCCCATTGGCAAATCTATAGGGCATTTTCTTGATTAATGACTGATGTGGGAAGGTCCTGGGCAGGTGGTCCTGAGTTATATAAGAAAGCAGGCTAAGCCTGCCAGGGTAACAGATCAGTAAGTAATGACCCTTCATGGCCTCTACTTCAGTTCCTTACCTGAGTCCCTGCCCTGACCTCCCTGGGAATGGGGTGTGACCTGAGAGTTGTAAGATGAAATCAACCCTATCTTCTGGAAGCTGCTTTTGGTCATGGTGTTTATCACAGAAATACAAGCCTAAGATACTCCACAACCCAAAGGAACCTGGTGAGGAAAAGGGTTAACTTGGCTGACGTGTCCTGATCCCAGTCCATCCTTGAGGGAAGCCTGGGCAAAGAAGCCAAGGCAAGAACTTGCAGACAGGAGCCAAGGCAGGGGTCATGGAGGAATACTGCTTTTGGCTTGCTCCCAGTGGCTTCCATGGCTTGCTTTTTTGTTTTTAACATTTTTGTTTTTATTGTTTGACAATTCCATACTTATACCTAAAGAACTTGTGGTTTTCTTTTAAGATAAAAATTGGAAAAAATAAAAGGATAAGTCATAAAATAAAGGATCTAACTTTTCCTCTTTTTTCTCTTATTTTTTTGAAGACTATAATTGCATCATTTTCTGTTTTTTTTCCTTCTTCCAACTCCTTATGCCCCCCTTGCTCTCTTTCAAATTCATGGCCTCTTTTTTCATTAACTGTTTTACATAGATATATGTAGATACATATATATTCCTAAATACATAAATACAACCAACTCAATCTGTATAAAGTTATTTGTATGTTTTCAGGGCTTTCCTTTTGATATTAGATAACTGATTGGCATGTTCTTCTCTGGGGAAGACTATTTCTGCTGCCCTCAGCACTCCTTAGATTCCTGTAGTCCTCTGTATGCAGGTTTGAGGCCTCATGAGCTTTCCCCATGCACTTTGGCAGTCTATTGGTGTCCTTGTTCAGCTTGTGGTTGGGCAGGCATGTTGGTGAGGCACGTGTATAACCTCTGACATTACTAGGAGACATAGTCTCACAATGAACTCCTCAGTCCTCTGACTCTTACAACCTATCTATCCCTCTTCCACAATGTTCCTGAGACTTAGATGCAGGAGTTGTTTTGTAGATGTATCCATTGAGACTGGGCTCTACAACTCTGCATTTTGATTGGCTGTGGTTTGTATCTTTGTGTGTTGCCAAGAGAAGTTTCTTGTTGAGGGATGAGGGCTTATTTGTGGGTACAAGAACAAATATGTAGAGTGTGGTTATGAATTATGTTCATTTAGCAAATTAATAGTTGTAGGTTCACCTCCAAGACCCATGACTTCACTAGAGCTAGGTGGTTGGCTATATTTCTAATATTGAGTATGATTTCCCTCTTGTTGAGTCAGTCTGAAGTTCAATGAGAGCTGTTGGTTGTCACCAAGGATATGTGCCATCACTGCACCCTTAGAGTAATAGTGCCGTACAGGTCATTATTGTGTTTCATGTGTCCTAGCAGAGTAGAAGAGTTGGTTACCTCACTTCTTTGAAAGTTTACATGGAGCCTTCTGGTACCATGAAGGCCAGTCCTCAGGGAGGAGGCATTCAGGTCAGTTCCACCCCAGGGGCCTCTGGGCTCAGCTTCTGAAGTGTATAGTATCTTTAGAAATGGGGACTTACCTTCAACCTCGTTTGGTTGTCTTTGGGCTACTAAAGACAATAGCAATAGTCTGTGTGTTTTGGAAGTCTCTTGGATGACCCTGATCAACAACTCAAAAATAAGGCCTCTTATGCTTGAATTTTGTTAGTTGGTCTTTGGCTCTTAGAGTAAATATTGCCAGCCCAGATGAGAAACCTTCATTTAAACAGTGTGAGTGTGTGTGGTGTGTGTGTGTGTGTGTTTTATAGGATATTTTACATAGTTAGTACTATGATTCCTTATGACGTTTTTAGACCCCTATCCTCTCCTTCTGTATTGTCTCCATCCACTTTCCCTAATTATAGACCCCCATTTCCCATTTCCCAGAACAGATCACTTGTACCCTGCTATCCCCCTGTTGCTTCCCAACCCTGCTATCCTGTCATTGTCCCAGTTTATGTTTCTGGTTTCCGTAGTTACTATATAATATGTACTCACATCTGACGATTTGAAGCTAGAAACCTCCAATGAGAAAGAACATGAGAGGTTTGTTTTTCTGGATCTGGGTTATCTCACTCAATACAATCTTTTCTAGTTCTATCCATTTACCTGCAGAGTTCCTGATCTCATTTTCTTTCCCTGTGGATAGTATTCCATACTGCCTATGCATTTTTATTATCCATTCATCAACTGAAGGACATTTAGGCTGTTTCCATTGCTTACATATTCCGAAAAGAGCAGCAATGAACATGGCTGAACAAGTAACTGTTGAATGAGATATCGAGTCCTTGGACATACACCATAGAGTACAGTAGTTGATTCCCAGAGTGGCTGTACAAGTGTGCATCCCACAGCAAAAGGATTCCCTTTTCCCACACCCTCCTCCAGCATTTGTTTTGATCTTTGCCATTCTGGCTGGGGTAAGATAAAATCTCAAAGACGGTTTGATTTTCAGTGTGCTCTTTTATACCTGCCCAGGTGTAACACTACCCACAAGGGTCTGAACCCTTCCACAGAATCACTAGTCATGAAAATGCCCCCACAGACACGCCAAATGCCAGTCTGACGAAGGAAATTCCGGAACTGAGGTTCCCTCTTCCCAGATGAGCCTTGTTTGTGTTCAGATGACAAAAGTCAACCAGCACAGTGACAATGTGAGGCCACCCTACCTGCAGTGACAAAGTGCAAAGGGGAAAACGATGCTACTACAGCCGCAAAGGTTAAACTTGTGGCTGGAGTGAAGTCCTTCGGGAGCCATGGGAGGAGCTGTCCAGCAGCTGTCGGAGCTGGCAAGGGGATGCTACCAGGGCAGAAACTGAAATTCAGGTATGTTCCAGGCCTCCCTTGCAGAGCCGGGTGGGGTTATAAGGATCCAAACAATAGCAGCGCATAGAAGGTGACCTTGCTCAGTTCTCAAGCCAAGGTGAGCCCAGTATCACCTGGATCCTTATTTAGTTCTGAGAGTCTGATGTAATCTGGCAGAGAACCTAGATGAGGGTCTGTTGAAGAGGCTTTATCATGCAGATAGTTTTCCAAGCTGATATACAAGGTTGTAAGACACAAAAGAGCAGTACTGTATGGACCACTCCTGTTGATTCTGTGTGTGCTGGTTGTGAAATAATTGCACAGATAAGTGAATGAATGAACAGAAATAACCCATGGGCCTTGGTGAGTCGTCTGTAGATAACACTGTGGGCAAGGAGGAACACGCAGCGGGTCAGCAGTTTACCATACAGAGATGAATGTGGGTGTCAAGGCTAATCCCAAGCAAAGTATTCATTGATGCGAAATGAACCAATGGCCAGGAAAAGGAGAGTTTCCACCAAAGGTGGCACAGGTAACAGTCTAGTCAGGGAGATGTTAGCAGCAGGTCTGCTTTTGTCTGGTAGAATTACCCCTCCTAGGCTAATAGGAGAAGAGCTTGCGTTGCTAGGAGCTGCTGGTGGGAACTCTAAGTCACGAGAGCCTTTCCACGCCTCACTCGCCCTCTGATCCTTTTGCACCCTCTCCATTCCTCCCTCCCTTTCATTCTTCCACACTCGTCTTTCCCCCTGCTGCATCTTCTCCCATCTTTCCCTCTTTCTTCCAAGTTCTTCCTGTCCTGGGACCTTACCTCTACTTTGAGTAAAGCCTTCCTTGGTCTCTGTTTCTATTTTTTTTTCAAGATGAAATAGGGCTAAGAGCAGGGATGTCCTTGAACATCTCATCGGGGAGGAGGGATGATAAATGACTTTATAGAAGAAAGGAGAGCAGTCACCTTGATTACTCCCCTGAGAAACTTTAGAACTTGGGGCATTTCAAGTTCATATGAAAAAGCTGCAGGCAAGGTCTTTACAGCTATTTCCGTCCAACTGGGCTTTTGCTGGCTCTTCTGTCCCTATCAAGGGGAGTTCACATTAGAGATTTCTGGTCCTTTCTCCATTTTACAAGCATGTGGGTTGTTGTATCTACAACCCCAGAGGGATTCAGTGTACTTTTCTGGTTGTCCTTTGGTCTTCAGTATGCCAGAATTAGCCACAGTGTCTCCTGCTGGGAGTGCCCTACTGTGCAGGCCAATGTACGCTAGCATGGGAATACCATCCAAACAAAGTAACCTAAGGATAACATAAAAAGCATCCAGATGCCAGGATTTACCCTGAATATATTGAATTAGATTCTCTAGAGGTAGAGTCTAAGAATGTGACCTAGAAATCTTCTCCCTGATCACTGAGAATCAGTGCCCTGAAGGAACTTAGCACCTAAAAATGACAAGGCATTGAACTCTGACTCACAGGGAGTCTTTTTAAACTTCATCCATATTTTCTACATAACCATCAGTGTATAAGCGTGTGTGTGTGTGTCTTTAATAAACAGAACAAAACACAAACAAACATGTATCATGGAGAAATCCCAACCATTCTGCTACTCACTCGGGCAGACTTTGCTAGGTCCAAGTTAGAAAACAAGGTCTACTCCCTGATTCTGTGTTTCCTCTCAAAGTTACTCTATACCACTTTTAGATCAGAGAAAGCATTGACAGTTCTTTCCTGGCTTCACCCAATAGGACTGGCTGGCTCCATGCAATGCCATCACTGGGCCTGAGTGATGTCGTGAAGCTGAGGGCCTCAATGTCCCATCTCTATGCCCAGAGCACTGTAGGGAGAAGCACAGTTCATGCGTGTGAAAGGATGTGCCGCTCACCCTTCCTTTGGGAAAAGGCATTAGATCCTAACCCAGTAGCTTTGAAACTTTCTTAGCAAGAGAATCATGTTTTAAATTTGCTTACCAAAAAGTCCCCCGCCTTTACTAGATAGAGAACTTCCATGAAGATATTAGATACCTTCTGTACGCTCTTCCCCCAGCCCATTCCAAGCCAAATCCTTGAGCCCTTGCTTAGAATGTAGTCTTCCATAAAGCCCAATTCAATACATTGTTCTCACTTTGGGTGACTTTCTCTGCTACTCTGTGACTTTTACAATGTTCGAAGATTTCTCTGGAGAGCTAATGATGGCTCCATAGAATGTATTGTTGTGGGCTGTGACTACTCAGAAGAGAACAACAAAAGAATCATATCGCACCTCTCAGTGAGTGCTTTTGTAGGAACTTGAGTGAGGGCGCCAATTCTTCAAGAGGGTAATTCCAAAGAAGCAGGGGGCAGGAGTGTGAGATGGAGGAGACAAGGAGGGAATTACAGAAGTCAGCACTGGGCAAGCACACAAGAACAGCTGTGCTGTGCCTTCCTTATCTTGGTCATTTCTGAGAGGTTCGTGGGACCCGCTGAAGACAAACACAGGTTTTCCAGGCAGAATGCTCAGACTCATTTCCACTTCATTCAGAGGAAGTCAAAGCTCTTTTCCCCTTCAACACTGTCCTCAAAGAGAAAATAAAAGTCACTCTTCAAAGCTGGAGAACAACCATCACTGGGATATGCTCCTAAGAGTAGGTTAAGCCAACAGAAGGCAAACCTGTATGAGTAGCATGATGCTGGCATGCTTAGAAGGTAAATGGGGGATGGGGACTGGGACAAAGAGACTGAGCAAGGTGTGCTAGAAGAATAAATAACATATGACATTTCATCAACGGTCCATACTTAACGTAGGTCAGTGGTATACAAGTGTGGCCTCTGGTCCAACCACATCAGCATCACCTGGGTACCTACTAGAAATGTCAATTGCTGGTCTCTAGCTCACGCCAAGTTTCTGGACTTAATCAGGAAGCTGGAAAGCGACCCAGATGCTCTCTGTCCTCTGGGATGTTAGGATGTGGCAATGATGGTAATGCTAATGTCTACAGCAACAAACTCCCGAGAAGAACAAGTTATAAGGATAATCTATACTAAAACAAAAAGGGCGGGTCTCAGTAAAGTGAATGCTAGAAACATCAGTGACAACAGGGCAGTGGGGAATCAAAGCATGAGAGAGAAGCAAAGGAAAAGGATGGGAGAGCAAAGGGGAAGAAAAGCAAGGTAAGAGAAAATAGAGGAGTAAGGAAGAATCTCTAGCTACAGTCCTCTCCAGCTCGGTTCTCTGCTAGTCCAGCTAGCTCTGGAATGAGCCCCAGGAAAGAGGGCAGAGCAACCCCAGGCAAGTGGGTGGGGCCTAGTTTGCACAGCTGAAGTAGCGTGAAGTAGCCAGAGGTAGAAAGCTGAAACTTCCCTGTAGTCTTTGAACTCTTTCCAGATAGATAGAACATTGGAAACCTAATCATACCAGCTCAACATCTGCCAGTAGCAGGTAGCCATTGATTTTTTGGACCATTCTGTACCTTCAGAGAATATTCTGCTGCCCAGGGATGCTGCAAAGCAAACATATAGGTTTTCTTAAGCAAGTGTCAATTGAAATTGTTATGATTCTTCCCATACTGCACCCCGTGGCACATCCTAAACATGTTTGTATATAGTGTCTGGGCTTGAAAAAGTTTTCTATCAAGTTTTTCTTTTCCCTTTCCTCTTTGCAGCACATTAGTTACCTTGGAAACAATACAGCCTCAGTGGGATGGACAGGGCCTAATTCACTAGTCTAGAAAGTTATCTTATGAGGTGGTTGTATATTACACATCTACCCATTTTATATCACTTAATTTAAATACACACATCTATAAATATATGCCCATTTATAATTATGAAATTTTGGACTTTAGAGAAAACTTGAATTTTCCAAAGGAAAAATACACTTAAAATGCAGGGGATGTGGGATCAGTGTCACACACTACCTTGGTCATGACTTACAACTTTGTGTATAGGAAGGGAATATTTGGTGGGGGAGTGGCAGGCCAGAATGCAAAGAATGTTGGCAGAGCAGATGCAGTAGCTAGATTCCCACTTCTTTTGGAACTGTTCTTGGGGTGACAGAATTCCTGATGAAAACAGCAAAAGGAAGGAAGCTTTCCTTTAGCTCACTATTTAAGAGAGCCAGTAGTCCATCATGGCAGAGAAGACATCACATCAAGAACACAAAGCTTCTGGTCACTTTGTGTCCAGTCAGGAAGGGGAGGGCAGACAGGAAGCAGAGCCATGTTATATAAGTTCAAGACCTGTCTTCGGCGACATATCTCTCCCAATGAAGTTCCACCTTCCAAAGGTTCTATAAGCTTCCAAAACTGTACCAGTAGCTGGGAACAGAGTGTTTGAACACATGAGCCTGTGGGGGACATTTCACATTAAGCCCACAACACCTAAGCACATTTCTGCCTGTGTGGTCAGTCTACTTTATCTTGTCAAGATGTTTTTAATGAGAGAAGTCACAAGGTGGTTCTGCAAGTTGTCTGTGTATATATTCTCCATGTCTAAGCCTGTATCATCTAGTCTATTTTAAGGAAAAGTCCCATCAAGTAGCATGTGTAAATAGTTCATCCATTCATTTATTCATCTGCTTAATTGCTTTATGTATTTATCCATGATCTAACACTGGATAAGAGGATAAGACTTCTTTTGAAGAAGATCTTTGCATAAAGATGTCTCAGCATGGGATCACAGTTAGACACAGTGTAGACATGACCTGACTTCTCACTGACTAGAGCTCTTAGCTCTTAAATATGATCATAACTTTGATCCAAAAGGAGAGTTCCACAATTCCATCAACTAAGCATAACCAATTTCTTGTATCTACTTCAACTGATCCAATGAAGCCGGGGAAGGTTATAATCCTGGATTATGGAGTGTGCCCTTCTCCAATGTTTTACTAAGATATTATCAGTGATTTTTGCCTGGCTATATGAAGTTTTGGATTAGAAAGGTTATCTTGGTATAGAACAATCTCTAGATGTCTTTGGTTATTGATTTATCTTCACCTAAAGATCTATATCTATCTATCTATCTCTCTCTCTATATATATATATATATATATATCTACATCTATATCTAAAAGATTCACCGAAAACATTTCCCTGGCTTGCTAATTACATGTTTTCCAGGCAAGACATCATCCCAGGGTTATCTGTAGAAAGATCTCTGAGATTCAAGGACCTTAAACAAAAGTCTCTGCAAAAATCACATTGGTCTAATAAGGTATCAGCTACCTGACTCTTCCCCTTTCTATAAACAAAGATGGTGGTAGAACACTATCAAAGGAACTTTTTATTAACTAGCTGCTAGTAATCTGTATCAAATTATTCATCCATCCTGCCACGCAGAATGACTTTCTCCACACTTCAGATGAGAAAAATGATGTTCTAGAGGACTAAGTAGAATGCACCTTGCCACATAGCCAGAAGAAGGTTCACATGTATCAGATGCTACCCTTGTGGCCAGAACAAAACATGTCCAAATTCAGCTATTGTTGTTTCTGGGGTTGTTGGTCAGCTGAACTTTGATGCTGATCTTTCTCCTGTCTGCCCACAAAGCTGATCTACTGTAGATTGACAGGCTTTGTGTCTGTCAGTCTTGGTTGGTGTCAAGGATCATGTGAGTCCATTTCCAGTGTAACACTCCAGCGGGCCAGCCCAGGCAATTCCTTGTGTTTACTGAGAGAGTAGAAAAAAAAAGACAAGCTACAATGTATAATCATTGTTTACATTTATGGTCACACATCTCTGCTAGCATCTCATTGATCAAAGTAAGTCACATGGATGAGACAGGAGTCAAGGAGTGGGCAGAAACCCTGCCAGGGGTCAAAAAGGTGGAAGGCTATCAGGTGGCTCTCATATGCTGATGTCACTTTCTCCCTCTATGGAGGAAGGCTAAGGGGATTTTAAGGGAGGAAAGTTAACGTTCTGGCATCTGGCTGTGCACAGCACTGAAAGCACACATGTTCTAAGGAATATAATGTTTTAGCTCACAGGTAAATAAAAGATGTAACTCTAAAAAATGGTGTCATCTTGAAAACAAATAACTAATTATTTTCCCTAAAATAGGTTCTGAAGCATGGTTTCCTTAGGGCCATATTTGGTCAAACTAGAAAGATAGTCTCAAAATTTGAATCTTTATCAAGCTTCTAAGAATCTCATTTAGCCACTGCAAATCAACCAACTTCAAAAAATTCTTTTTTTAAAACGTTCTACAATGGGAATAAAAGTCAAATGTTTCCATGAAAGAGAAGAAATAGATTAAACTACAATTCTTGAGTTACTTCTCAGTTACTGAGGTTGAAACCAAAGACCCCAAGGTCAGTTGATTTGGTGACACTGACATGCTTAGATGGCACCTTGCTCTCACAACACCAAGCATCTGACTGTTGTGTTTTATAGACCAAAACTTGGCTGCCCGGCCACATTTTTCCATTTTCCATCTGGAAAAGAATGAACACATTTGTCTGAGGTTTGTCTCTCAGACTTCCGAAGAAGATGACCTTGGATGCCTCAGAAGAAGGTCCACAGTTCAAACCAGCACAAATTGTAATGTCAGTCCTTACAAAATGGCTGCCTAATAGTCATTCATGTCCATAACCCATAGCAAAGCAAAGAATGTGGGATAGGAAAGTTACCGCATGCCCAGTAAGTGCTGGACATGGAGGCATACTAACAAAACCTAGGTTACCTTGGCTCTCCATTTTGTGCAGCAGACAATGAAGTTCATTGTGGTTAAGTGACTCACTCGACATCACATGTCTGGTCAAGGATCGGGCATTCTGTCATGCTCTTGCAGAGGCTGCAAACATGGTGTCTGCCACACAGATGTTTTTCAAACCTCTTTTGAGACTCACACAGAAACTGTCTGAAGGGTTGTGAAGATGAACTGCTCTCTTGGTGTGTGCACTTGAGGTCTGCAGGCTTGCATGTGCGCCTGCCACAGCTCCTTCAAGCTCTGTGTACCCTGTGGTTCTCCAGGTAAGCTACTGGCAACAGGCACAGTCTCTCAAAAAATAAAAACCCTCTCCCTAAATGCCACCAGCTCTCCTTCACACCAGGCTGCATGCAGCTGCTCTTTAGACTTGAGGTCTGGATCACAGGGAAGAGTTGAAGAGCAAATGTTCTATGTTCAACGGAAAAACCAATCAACTTGAGCAAATTCACTTTTCTTCGCTGCCAGCATAGCTGGGGAAAATGGAAGAGAATCAGACCGAAGGGGTTTTAAAGGACGGAATGAATCTTTGTGTCTGGCTTGGGGAACTTGCTGCATTTCTTTGGATCAAGAGTTGATACCCCAGATCTTTGGTTTCCACATCCACAGATTCAGCCAACATCAACAAATTAATCTAATATATTCACACACACACACACACACACACCCCACTGTACTTTTGAAAAGCCTGATAGGTACAGATTTTTCTTGTCATTGTTCCCTACATAATAGCATATATAGCTATGTTCATAGCATCTGTGTTGTATTGAGAATATTAAATAATCTCGAGATGTTTTAAAGCATTGGAGGCACTTACAGATTGTATGCAAATACTTCACTAATATAAACGTGAGCATTTTGTTAAGTTCGATGTCGGAGGGTCTTGAAGCCAACTACTCTTGGAAACTAGGGGATAACTGTATATGCAAACTCAAGTCAAATAAAGTGTTGCATCCACACATAGCATCCAAGAAAGTAGTTGCTCACTTGGAAATCCCTGATCTAGATTTACTGTCCTGAGACTAGGCTATACTTCCCAGAGAATTGGCTCCCAGTGTTCTGCACACCACTCATCCATTCGAAGGACCACAGTTGATAAGTTTCTCTTGGAGGAGAGCCAGCATGTAAACCTTTTATCTTCTTTGGATAACAGAGAAAATAGGCTTTTAGAGCTTCCTTCAGATTTCAGGGTTGCACAGACTAAGTGGGGATAGACGGGCAGTTTTTCAATATAAGAACTTACACCAACAATCAACCTGATTTTCTACCTTGGCCACTGTCCTTGCTTCACTACAGAACCAGGGGTACTGATGGTTGTCTATGGGATTGCTAGACTCATTCTCTGGGAGAAACAAAGATTTGAACAGCCAGAAAAGAGAAGGCTAAGCCTCGGAGAAAACAAAAATAACAGCTTTTAGCCACTTGGGATGGGAGGAGGCCCTGTAAGGTTGGGAATCTGCAAACTGGCCTCTTGGATTGGCTATTTCAAGGGGACCCTTGGTCTACCCTGCCCTCTGTCACCCCTGCGACTTCCACCAGTTCCCCTGCACTTTCAGTGTCACCTATGCCCTGCTGACTCTTCTTCAGTAAGGCCCTGTCCTCATGTGGGTAAGAGAATTTTTATGAACTAGGTTCATAAAATTTTATGAAGTGTCTGACAGAGGTAACACGCTTTGTCTAGCTGACCTTGGAGGAATTTCTGAAGCCCAGTTGGCCTCTCCCAGCCTAGATGTCATCAGGACTCTGATGAAATGAAACCCACCTTTACAAGAAATGTCACAAATGTCCAGGCAGTTGATATTGCCTACGAGACAGACTCTCTGTGCTTCAGCTTTGCTGGTTGGACAGAAAGGCTGTGACACTCGGGTGGAATGACAATGGCAAGAACTGTCGCTGCAGGTATCCTCTCCCCAACCAGGTAGACCCCTCAGAACGGTGAGATGTCAGGCACATTACCTTGCCTCTCCGGTCCTGTTTCCTGAGTAAGATGGAAAAGTATCTGTCCAGATCATAACCGCACAGAGAATACTAAACTCAAAACCTAACAGAATGTTAGTCATTTATCACTTTTCTGAACGACGGACAGACCAAGGTGGTACTGAGAAGTGATGGACTCAGGCTCAACAGTGTCCACCAATTTGAGGGTCAGCTCTACACCAGGGGCCAGGCTCGATGCCTCCCACCCACTCCTTACCTCAGTTTTCACAGCAAAGAATGGTAAGGGGACCAAAAGATTACCTGCTGCAATATCAAAAATGATAAATCTTTATTTGTGCTGGATCTCCTTCAAGAGAAACTTAGCTCAGGATGAGCGGTGTGCAGAACCCTGGGAACCAGTACTCCAGGAAGAATCACCACTCACTGTAGGATCAGATATTTTCAGGTGAAAAAAAAAACTTAATAATTTCTTGACTCTCAGGGAATTACTAACTTCTAGTACTGCCATAGTCCTGATGGACAGACACCTCTTTATGACAGTTAGCATCAGGTCCTGTATTTGGAAGTATGCCAGCCTTAGAGGGCTATACATATGTAGAAACCCTGTGATGCACCTACCTATTATCCATCTACTAACCATCCATTCATTCAAATACGTTTGATCATTTATTATACAAACATACTGACTTCCTGTCATGTGCTAGGATCTATGCTATACAAAAGCAGTGATGGCTGCACCTTTCGGGGCATACATTCAAGCTGTAAGAGAACAAACAGAATAAGAGAAGATAATTTGGAATCAATATTCTAGACTTACATTAGTGAAAAAGAGGACTATATCTAGTCAAGATTTCTGCAAGTCCATATATATATATATATGTTTAATTCCCAGGATTAAGTCCCATCAAGTGACTCACAATCATCCTTAAGTCCAGCTCCAGGGACTTGAACATCCTCTTCTGCAGACAAGCAGGCACACATGTATAAGTAAGTTTAAGTATATCTGAACAAAACTGTTGTATGCTTAAACAACTGTAAACATGCACAATATGTACTTGTGCGCTATTTATTCTCATTTATTAGAATAGTTTATTCTTAAGAGTGGTCTTCCTGTGGTTCTACATGAAATTTTCAATGAATTTTTGTAGTACCATGAAATATGACCTCAAAATTTGGATGGCTTTCCACTGAGACTCTAGGTTAACCTTGGCAGTATAGCCATGCTTGTGGCATTAATTCTGACAATTATGTAAAAAAAAGTGAGAAAATAGCTTAGTAAATTATGATTCATTCATGCACTAGGATGTCATTTGATCAATAAAGGTCATGCTCTACATGTATTGTTAATTGAAAAAAATCAGGTCATAAAACAACATAGGAAATAAGATCTGCTTTGGTTTTACAGCAATGCTGGATTCTATAGGTGATAGGAATATCCCAAATAAAATCAAGTCCTCTTGGGGCTGTCAAATTGCTCTTAACATCAAGCCAGAATTGGATGTATGTTTTCACAATTTTCTGACACTTTGGGGTAACAAATACTTTTTCACAATCACCTGTTACTGTCCTTTCCTTTCTACACAATTCTACTCCATGGTACAGGTTCTTGGAAATCCTTGTGTTCTTTTCCATCTCTCGCCTCACCCGGGTTCTCTAACACTGGAATCTTTCCTCCTTCTTTTCTGCCTCACTTCACACTCTCTCCTCTCCTCATGAGCTCTCCCCTTTCTTCTCCGCTTCACAGAGAGGTATCCCTCACTGTTTCTTACACACATCATCTTGATTGCTCTCAGTTTGTCCAACCTTCTTTTCTACATAGAAGGGTAATGTTCCTTTGCAGAAAGAGGAAGGAAATGCAAGCACTTGGGATTTGACGTGATGATCTATCTCTACTATATGCTGTTATATTAGATACATCTGAGTGTTGGGATCTAGAGAGATTTGATCTTATTACTCAGCCAGTTTTTTTCATTGATAACCAAAAGTATGTATGCAATTTGCTCATTTGTTCTTGTTTGTGGTACTGGGTGGGCGGATGGATTGAACCCATGGCCTCATACAGTCTAGATAAGTAATCTGTCGCTGAGCCACATCTCCAGCCTTCAGAAAAATGCACACTTGATGATAAAAATATATCAGACACTGTAGCATTTTAAGAATCTGATAATTTCCCCTAGAATTACAAATTCCACTGTCTGTGCTGCAAAATGGTGAGTGCCTGGCTTCTAGAGAGTACCAGGACTGGTGCAATGTCTCCAGGATATCTCCAAAGCCGTGCATCTTCCTAAGGAAATGCCAAAGCCATTTGACCTCTTTATACACCCAGATTTTTATCTCCTCTCCACAGCAGTTAAGAGATGGTAGGCTTCTGATGTAGCAATCATGCCATGAAAAAGAGTCTCCCTTATTAGGGTGCATTGTGTGCTAGATAATCTACTTTAAGAGGATGCAGCTTCATAGTAAAAATGTCCATCTTACCTGCTCAGTTTTTATCTTCCACATTTTTAATCACACACTCACTTAGGTGTGCAGGCATATAGGTACACACACACACATGCATGCACATACACATACACACACCTCTGTCAACATGATTATCAAACATGACTACACTGTATTGCATTTTTAGCATCCCCTTCCCAAGCACCCATGACAGAATATTATGAGGTGTATACATCGCCAGCCCTTCCAGCTTTGGCCTTAGCCCTGGCAATTCAGGGATGCCTAACCCCCCACCCATCTCATTCTGTCATTTTGGTGAGGTCACAAACAGCATTTTACAGGCCAAAAGGGACAGCCCCATCCCTCTGTTGTATCCCTGCTACAACATTCCCTGACCACCACTCTTAGGTATGACCTTCTTCCTATAGCTCCTGCATGTCCCTCCTCCCAAAGATGCCCAAGCCTAGTTTACAAGGTCCCAGAGCAGACAAGATCCCATGCTTTCATAAGTGGTGTTTCAATAGCTGGGAGCCCTAAATGCGATGGTTTGTGTTCAGCCTCTTACACATTGTTCTCGGGAAAACAAAAATTTTGACCTTTGTCTCTGGATCTCCAGATAGATATTCCCAATGGTCTTAGAGGCCAGACAGGAAGCCAGCTTGAAGTGGACCCTCCCTCATCCCTCCCTCCTTCTTCTTACGACCCGAAATCTTCTTGTATAGGTCAACTTCTCATTTCTTTTTTTTTAAAGATTTATTTATTTAGTATGTATACTACATTCCTTCCATGTATGCTTCCATGCCAGAAGAGGGCACCAGATCTTACTATAGATGGCTATGAGCCACCATGTGGTTGCTGGGAATTGAACTCAGGACCTCTGGAAGAGCAGTCAGTGCTCTTAACCTCTGAGTCATCTCTCCAGCCCCTCAACTTTTCATTTCTATAGTGAGATACCTGAAGTAATTTAACTTAAAATGAGGAAAAGCTTATTTGTCTCACAGTATGAAGATTAGCTCATTCTCTTTCTAGGCCCTGTTGCTTCAGAATCTGTGTGGAGGCATGACAAGATGCCAAGAGACAAGAAAGCTTCTCAGGAAACAAAAAGAGAGAAGACAGACTGGGGTTATAATATCTCCTTCAAGTACATATCACCATCGACGTCATTTCCTTCCAGTAGGCCCTGCCTCGTAAATGTTCCACTACACCTCAATAGCACCATAGGCTGGGGAACCCCACCTTTACCATGTGGAGCCAAACTTCAGCAGTTCTTTCTCTTCAGCAATATCAATATATCAAGGCATGTGTGAAAGCTCATTTAAACATAAGGCTTAAGAAGTGGCCCAAACTCCTGGCAGAGAAAGGTAGGTTTCAGCTCTGAATGAGCCAAGACTCTTCCATTATCTTTGTACAGTGAGTTTTTCCATTTGCTTGGGGTTTTTTTCTCAACAGACAAGCCTTTTGAGCTGCCATGTAAGGTGTCTGATCACCATCAAGTCCTCACACTGATATTACTACATAGGAAGACTAAGAGATATATGAGGGGGTCTGATGTCCCAGCCCTAGCTCCTCAACTCTTCCCAACATTTGCTTCTGGTCATGGGACTGAGGAAGGAATCCAGCTCTCAAGTTTTGAAGTGTTTGTTTCAAATGAAGCCTTGGGAGCAGAAATGCATTTTCCCTGTGTCTTGAGGTTTCTATTACTATATTGAATCACCATGACCAAAGCATAGGGAGGGGCACGGGTTTATTTGGCTTTCACTTCCACATCACAGTCCATCATCAAAGGAAGCCAAGGCAGGAACTCAAGCTGGGCCATTCCACATCAATCATCAATCAAGAAAATGCACTGTGGGCTAGCCTGCAGGTCAATCTAGCAGGGGTATTTTCTCAACTCAAGTTTCCTCTTCCCAGATGACTCTGACTTGTGTTAATCAACTGGACATAAAATGAACCAGCATGTCCTACCAAGCCCTGCCCAGATCACTGACTGATGAACAAAGGGAAAGCCATTGTTTCAAGCCACTAAACTTAAGAAGATTTGCGTCAGCCACAGTTACCAGCACTATATTCAAAGTCTGGGCTCTGAGGTCCCAAGTTTCTTTGAGAAAGAGGAGCAACTTTCCCTTCACTGAATGATGGACACATAAATCTTTAATTCCAAGGAGTATGGCCCACTGGAAGCAAATGAGAAATAGAGAGAAAGTGATCACATGGTCTGCATGAAGTATCCATGTTCACATTCAAAACCTGCCATAGTTGTTTGCCCGTTCAGGACCCAAGAGAAATAGTCTCTCTGACAAAGAGGGATTTGGCATGCTGTGTTTCTGGCCACCAAATGATAGGGTCTCACGAGCTAGAGCCCGGACAGTCACACCCTCACAGAGAGACTTGAAGACATTATCGGCACTTAACACGCTAGAAGTCAATACAAATGAGGATTTTAGAGCAAGTAATTTATTTGGAAAGCAACTCTTCCCCAACCCCCCAATAAATACATGGGACAGAAAAGAAGTGTTAATGGAGACAGAAAGAAAGAGTGTAAATACGCTTGTGTTATTAAGTCAGTTAACACTGTGGCCAACTAGGACTCCACATGTGGGACAAGAATCTACAAATATTTCCAAGTTCCACCTGGCATGTTTTTGAAAGCCATAATCATGTCACGAGAGTATGGCAGGGGTTTGCACTGAGAATCCATAAAGGTGATAAAAAAGTAAAGACTAAAGAGTTACAAACAAGTACCAGTAGTATCTGCCTAGGCCCCACGAGATTGAGCAAAGCTCCAAGGTCTCTGCCATCGTGAGGCAAATAAGAACTACCACATTCCTGTTCTGGGAGAGTTAGCAGCAACAGAATACACATCGAACATTAAATGTTCTGAGGCAGAAAATTTCAAAGCAGGATGAGGGATGAGACAAGGTAGCAGACTTATGGTAACAAAGCCCTCTAAGCCATGACCAGGACTTTGATGTTACCCTGAATAAAATGAGAAGCCATTGCATCGTAGTGGCCAAACAGGAATCCCACCTGTGCTTCTAAGTGAATTGGTTTAGCTGCTGTGCTGACCATATAGGGGACTGCTACAATGTAACACTGCAAACCAGAGGTGACAGTGGAAGGCTTGTACAAAGATGGGGACTGTAGGTAGACCATAAGAAGGTGGACATAAGCTAGTGTATTTTGAAGGTCAAGTCACTGGGATTTTGCTCCCATATTACACATAATAAGGATAAAAAGGGAAAAGTCCAGTGTGCTTGTAAAGTATTTGATTTGAACTCCTGAAAGGGTTGCCACTGCTAAGACAAGAAAGACACAGAAGAGGAGATACAGTGGGAAGGGTGTGTGATGTGGGATTCTCCTCTATATGCTGTGAATACCATTGGTTAACAAAGAAGCTTCTTTGGGCCTATTGCAGTGCAGAGTAGGGTAAGGTGGAAATTTCAAGCAGATAGAGAAGGAGAGAGTAGGCAGAGTCAAAGAGAAGCCATGTTGCCACCTCAGGAGACAGATACCTGACCTAGTCAGAACCTTAACAGTAGGCCACAACCATGTGGTGATACACAGATTAATAGGAATAAATGGGTTAATTTAAGATATAAGAGATAGTTATAAATAGGTATAAACTACTAGACTAAACAATATTGTAGTTAATACAGTCTCTGGGTGGTTATTTCGGGCCTGACTGGCTGGGAATGGACAAGCAGCCTCCACTAACAGAATGGTGCCCGCTGTCTAGGGCATGGATCCACATAAGACCTAAAAAAGAACAAAAAAACTTAAGAAAGAAAGAAAGAAAGAAAGAAAGAAAGAAAGAAAGAAAGAAAGAAGGAAAGAAAAAAGAGGGCTTCTGGATCCATAAAAATAAGAGCCAAGCACAGTTTCTTGGTGGTTGCATTTTATTTTTCTGATGGGCTCTGTTTGCTGGCAGCAAGCTGGGGCTCCACGGCTCCTTTAAGAGAGGTCTTCCTGACTCAGCATTGCAGTAAAAACTCTGTGGCTCCTTTAAGAAGGCTCTCTGGTTCATGCTAGTTGCCCAAACAGCTCTGGCTCTTTCAGGAGGCCGAGTATATTAAATGGTGTCTGCGAGCAGCGATTACAAATTGCTCAATGATGACATAGACCTGCTATGCCCTTGGAGCTGTGGTGCCTTGCCTCTGCCATGTTGGACTGGGAAAAGCCAATGGGAAGTGCTGGCAGAGTTTGTCCTAGCCTGCTTGCTTAGCATTTAAAAAAGGTTCTCCTGGTCAGGAAATTATTACAGATACACAATAAAGACAAATTCTGATGGAAAAGACCTCTAAATGGGTCACAGTGTTGGATAGATTTATATAAGCTTGAGAGAGAAAGAGGAAAAAGAATATAGACAGTTATAAAAAGAATTAAGTTATTTAAAAAAAATAAAACAAAGTCTTTAAAGAGACAGAGTACAGACAGTCATAGATTAAAGGAGTAAAGAAAAATAAGCCACATAAAGATGAAATAAATATACACAGAGTCTGGATTATGTGTACTATTGTGTTTCCTTTGAATTTTTTGACTGTGAAGGAGCTAAGTACAGAAAAACATTTCCTTGTACAAGCTGCTAAGCTAAACCAGCATATGTCCCACAGCATTGTTCTTTGGATAATTCAGCAGATTGTCTTCAGAAGGGAAACATTTCCATGATGATCAGCTTCCAGTACTCAAAGCTAAGCTTCTAGTCATACTATCACCTCGCCCTTGCTTACATTCCCTTCTCCTCAGCCTCCTTCCTTAGTAGCTGCCCCCTGGATGACTGTTGTCCGGGAGGTACCTGTGAAAAACATCTTTGTTTCCAGTAAGCCCCTCCTGAGAAACACAGTCACGTCTGGTCTCAGACACTTTGAATCAGGCCTTTTTATGACAGTAAGTTGAGCAGTGTCCTTAGGCAACACAGAGTCCAGTCTGAAGATCTTGTCACATGCCCAGATGCTATAACAGAAAGGGTGAACCTTACCCCCTGCTAGGTCCCAGGGAGAGATCTGGGATGGGAGACTCATCTTCCCACAGATGAAGGCTGGAGCATCTTCTTTGAAGAAGCACTGTCTATATCATGACCCTATGGAGACACAGTCCCAGTGGTGACACACCACCATCCCTATAAGGACACAGGAGGGTTAACCAGACTAACCTCCTAGCCACGTACCATTCTCAGTTAGCCATCTGGATGAGTTTTGAGGCATATCAAGAAAGAACGCAAATCTGTAACTTCTCTGAGAATTGAGTTCTCTAACTCAATTGGTGTTTTATGAGAAATACCCTCATCCAAAAAGCCCTGGGTTTCTGAACACAGTCTACCTCAAACATTTGACCCTTGGAGACATTCCATATCTCTAGTCTGTAAAGTATGATCTGAAACAGCCTGGGCTAGTCCATCTTCCTCTAGAGAGATGGAAAACAAGCAGTTGGGTGGGTTTGTTGAGCTAAAAGCAAGCTACAGACTTATTTCTATCACACCCCCAACAAGGTCCTTACATGAGATCCAGCTCCTGCTGAATTTCATTTCTTCTCTGACCAGGGTTATTGGGTCTAGGCATTATGTCCCCTGGTCTATATTTTAAGCTGGCTTATCAAGAGGATATCTGGGAACCTCACACTCTAGTGAACAATTTGAATCCTAATCTCCCAGTAACTTTTATTGGTTTGTTTGTTTGTTTGTTTTTATAACTCTTAAATCCTTTCCTCTTTTTTCTAGGTAGTTTGGGATTTGCATGTACTAAATTTCAGGAGTTGTTAAGTTAAACTTTGGTTTAGTAAAGAAATGTTTTCTGCTGCCTTTGAGATGAGAACAGCATAGGAAGGTTTGTTGGTACCTCAACTGGCTGGGAATGAAGAAGGTAGGGACACATACTAGCTCCTTGGCATAGAGCAGAGTTCTCTGGGGCTCAAGTTCCTTACCTGTAAGATGTGAGGATCAAATTCAAACACTCTCAGGTAAGGCCTCCTCTGATGTGCCTCACACAGCTTTCCTCTTTCTAATCTGTCATGGACCAAAGCAAGCGTCTTTCTACTCTCAATGATTCATGATATAGACTCAGCTGGGTAGGGGTCCTTGAACAAAGGTCTCCCTAAACCTTCCTAGACTTTAGAGCTAGATTCCCATCCTCTGGCTTCCCCCAGATGAGGAAATTTTGTTTACCTTTGAGATTGTCCAAGAGAAAATTCTAGTAATGTAAATAGAGTAGGAGAAAGATAGTCATTCATGGGAGGAAGATCCATCTACCAACATAGCGTCTGTCCATAGAGAAACCACAGGAAGCTGTGAGAAACACTGGAGACCGTGTTGATGGAATTCCTTGTACCACATTGACATCAATAATCAAGAAAAATATGATAGAGATTGTCATTCACTGAGGAAATATTTATTAAGTGCTCAGCAGGTGACCGGAATTGCAGAAAGAGACAGAAGTCCATGGAACTTTTGTTTTCATGGGCCAGACAGAAAAAGCAATAAGCAAGGACAACCTGTGTCAGATGGTGACCTGTGGAAAGAAACATACAGTGATGAAGTGGAGGAGACAGAGAAGATGCTAGTGCAACTGATGTCAGAGCTGGAAGGAAGGGAGCCTCCCAAGTCCAGTTTGACCTATATTAGCATTGGTGGTTAGAGAGCCTGGAGTGAAACCTGTTCCTTACAGAGGTGTGGGTTCTCATTCCAGGGCTACCTGTCTTTCTTATAGTACAGGACACAGTCTTAGTAATTGTTCCAGCAGAGACATGAGGGCTGGCCATAGTCAAGGTGGAATAAGATTGGAGCAAGAATTATCCCCTAAGAAAATCATATTGGCATTTATTTGTCATGGTATGAAATTAAGAAGGAAGAAACTTAGTATAACTGTGGTGTTAAGAGATGAGACTTTTAAAAGATGATTATGATGAAATAAAATCATCAGGATGGAGACCCTATGATTGACTACTGGTAACTTAATAAAAAAGATAATCTCTCTCTCTCTCTCTCTCTCTCTCTCTCTCACACACACACACACACACACACACACACATACACACACACACAGGGGGGGTGCGTAGTGTTTGATTCTTGACATGTGATGCTCTCTACCACCTCTGAATTCTATCACTACCATCACCAGATCCAGCCCTTTGACTCCAAGCCACAAAAATGAGTCAAAATAAATCTCTTTCAGACAGAACACAGCTCAGTTAGCAAAGTACTTGTTGTACAAGCATAGAAATTTTGGTTTAGATCCCAGTGCCCACAGAAAAAAACTGGGCACAGCAGTGTGTTTATAATCCTAACTCTGGGAAGGCAGAAGCAGTTGAAGAAGAGAACCCCATTGACTTTTGGCTTTCACACCGACCCAAATGCAACACACACACACAAACACACACACAGAGAGAAAGAGAGAGGCAGACACACACACACACACAGAGTAGGGAGACACAGGGCCTCTTTTCATTATAACTTAGGCAGTCCATGAGGGCTTTGTTCTGTGGTACTGGAGTTTAAACTTCTAGTCTCATGGACAAGTGTTCCAGCATTCAATTGCTTCCTCAGGCCCTTACACAGTCAATAGTTTTGTTATTACCCAAAGAGAATGAACTAGCAATACGCTGAGAAAAAGGAGACTGATCTCCTTCCAAGCATTCCCTCTCATTTTCCAGCTCCGCTCCATGCATTTACAGAAACTCTCTGGCTCTGTGGGTTTTTGAGTGCCTACCGCATGGCAGCGTTGCTTGTGCTCTGGAGCAGCAAGGTGAGAATTAATCTGGGAAGTCATTAAAACCAGAGGTTTCTCAGTTCTCTCCGTAGCTGTGCACAGCTGCTTTACTCAACAGGTGACTGGGATTGCAGAAATAGACAAAAGTCTGTGGAGCTTTTACTTCCATGGGCCAGGCAGAAAAGCAATAAGCAAGGTTAGACTTGTTCATTGCTCTCTGTATCCACACCCTTGGGCGACAGCACCTCACATTTCCCTGGGCTTACCCATGTGGCTGCTTTGACCCACAAGGTATCAGCAAGTGTCACACACAGAGACTGATGAAGTACTGGTCCTCTGAGACTCCATGTTACTAAGACTGAGTTGGCCATGTATGAAACATGTGGCCCTGTCTGTCACATGTCATTCCAATCAATAACCTGATGACCATCAGCATGGAAAGGAGGTAGCCTAGACACGCCAGAATTTGGCCATCCTAAGAGCTGACAGCAGTCCCTAATTGAGCATGCCCAGGGCAGAATCCTCCAACTGAACCAGAAAATTTTGAGCTAAATAAATGGCTGTTTTAAGCCATTAGGTTTGTGGATTTTTTATTTAGATATTCATGATGTTTTTATTTTCTTAGTGATATGATTAATACTATCAACAAATTAACATGGCATTGCTGCTCAAAATGTGTGCATGCACATGTGTATGCGTGTGTGTGTGTGTGTGTGTGTGTAGATCTATTCCCTTGGCAAATCAAGTCATGGAGGCTTGAAGTCTTTTCTGAAATAGCACCTGATAAAGACATGAGATTTTAAAGTAGTCGTGAATTCTCCAGGCATATTTGGTGGTGTGGTAAGGTCTGAAACATTGTGATACGTTTACTTTCATTACCTTAAGTTCCTACTGCCTTTCTATTGGAGGACTTTGGTCAGTCAAACCCATTGCAACCCAATGGGACAAGTCCTGTGACAGGGAAGTACAGAGGGCTATAGGAACAAAGATGAGACACACAAGAATGACCAATACGAAGAACTGTCTAGAAAGAGATTGTGTATATGTGTGTGTGGAGGGTAAAGTTTCTAGCTCAGGGAGGACCAGAGGGAGATAAAACTTTCAGTGAGCGCCATGTTACACAGATTGCAGTAACACAAGAGGTCATCAATATCTGATATTATATTCTTCTCTCTCCTGAAGTTAGACCTTAAATATTTAAGCATATGTCTGGTTAGTTCACTCTCTAGTAAGCTTTGTTTACCCAGAGAGTCCTAACCCTGAGCTCCTCCCTCCATGGTACCCCTTCTCTGCAGGGGATGACCACTGTTATTCACAGAACCACTTTGAAGACATTGGAACAGTACAATAGTGTAATTGAGCTTTCTGTATGGTAAAAAATGTCTGAGCCCCAGAGCATCATAGGATTTAATTCCTGAGTCATTTGCTCTAAGTAAAGGATAGGGCACTTGAATCAGTAGATTCGAGAACCAGCAGAGAGTACCGCCACCCAATGACTCACTCCACCCATGAAACACCACAGTCACAAAGTCGCAAACACATAGGCAGCCAGTAAGTGAGAAACCCCTAGAAAGGAAGCCTCACTTAGTCCAACATCTCTAACAGCTCCCGTCACGGGAGAAATCTGTCCCTCAGAGGTGGGGTCTGCCAGAAACTCTCAGGACTTCTCAAGAAACAACGTGGGGAGACACTGGGTCTGAAGCATTTGAGGGACTTGCCATTCCTTCCTTCCTTTTGTGTCTGCTGTCTGTCCTATCGGTGCTGCTAAGAGGAGTGGGAAGTGGGTTCCCCAGGGAGAAGTACAAGGTGGAACCTCCTAATCCAGGGAGAGTCAGTGAAGATGGCAGAAGGTGAGTGTCAGCCTCATCCACACTGGTGGATGAGGTGGTGAGAGTCTGAGTGGACATCAAGCTTCAGAAGGGCACTTTCTATGTAAACCTGACAGTCTTTAGAAGGGAGAGGTTTGTTCTTAGTGAGTGGTATCTATCTGTTGCAAAGAGAAGTTTTCTTAATAAAGGGTGATGACTACACTTATCTGTGGGCATGAGAATATTCTTGAACCTCGGGCTCAGGGAACATTGTGGAAAATGGGTCAGAAAGATGCTAAGAGCCAGAGGATCAGGGAGTTTGCTTGAGATTACGTCTCCTAGTAATATCAGAAGTTATATCCATAAAATCTCACCAACATGATATCCTAAGCATGAACAAAACAAGAACAACACAACAGACTTGCCAAAATGGACAGGGGTAATTATATTACAATCTCAAAAGAAATAAAATTTATGATGGTGGTTAAAAATAGCACATTCAAAATGTTCAATAAATTTTAAAAATTGTTCATATAAATTTGCCAATGAAAGTTCAAAATGATATTATATGTTTTATTAGAGATGAGAGTTATATGAGAGAGAGAGAAAGTGAGGAGAGAGAGAGAGAGACAGAGAGAGAGAGAGAGAGAGAGAGAGAAGCCAAGGACAATGGCACTAGGTTTCGATCCTAATACATGAACTGGCTTTGTGGGAGCTTAGCTTGTTTAGACGCTCACCTTCCTGGACGTAGATAGAAGACCTTCGTCTTACCGCAGGGCAGGGAATTTGGACTGCCCTTCAGTATCGAGAGGGAGGGGGAATGGTGTGGGGGGAGGAGAAGAGAAGTGGGGATAGGGGAGGGGAGTGGGGGGAGGGGGCAATATTTGGGAGGAGGGGAGGGAAATGGGAAACGGGGAGCAGGTTGAAATTTTAATTAAAAAAGAATAAAAATAAAAAAAATAAAAAATAAAATTAAAAAAAAAAGCTATATACCAAACTTTCCTCTAGGACAAAAAGTAAAGAGGAGAAAATAGAAAGGAAGTAAGAGGGTAAGAGGATATAGAATGCGCCATTAAATAAGACTAAGATGAAATATTGGTCGCCAGAGAAAGCATCACCTGTATCAGCAATATTTTATCTTGAAAACACACACACACATGCTCACACACATGAGCACACATGCACACACACATTCATACACACACACATACCTGCGCTCGCACATACACGCACACATATATGCACACACACATACACGCACACACATACATGCACACACACAAACACACACACATAAAAAGGTGAAGAGTTAGTACAAGTTCTAACTAATTAAAAACCAGGCACTTGTTTTATGATTCTGGCCTCTGAATGTAAGACAGTGTGTTCTAGAACTGCCAGGGATTTGATGCGCTCTCACTGCCTTAATTTATTTTGAAATCTTTTGAGCAACAAAAGAATATCATGAGGTTTTAATCTAATCAAAAAGTTCACAAATATCTAAAGATTTGGGGATTTCTGCTCTGAAACAATAGCCTTCGATTCTGAAATCAACTCTATTGAAACAGAATTTACACATGACACATTATCTCACTACCCTCATTGTTCTCACAACTCATGGAGAGCTTCTTGCTAATTACCTTCAGAGAAGTTGCTTTAAAAGATAAGCTCATCCACTCAATCCATCTGCACCAATTATTCTATCTTAATTATTTTTATAATGTCTGCCTGTCCCACTGTCCACCAGTCCATCTTCCACCAGAGTCAGTGGATTTACATGGTTTGCTATCTTGGTTAGGGTTACTACGCTCTGAAGAAACATCATGGCCAAAAACCACTCGGGGAGGAAAGGGTTTATTTCATTCCTGCTTCCATAGACCAGGTCATCATCAAAAGCAGTGAGGGCAGGAACTTAAGCAGGGCAGGAACCCAGAGGCAGGAGCTGATGCAGAGAACACAGAGGGTGATACCTGCTGGCTTTCTCTCCATGACTTGCTCAATCTGCTTTCTTATAGAACACTAGCCATTCATGGCTAAAATTCCCCAGATTCCCATCACGCTTTTACACATGATTTACTTGTAGCATCCCCCACCCCTCCCACTCTCCTAAAAGCTCTGTTGTCACTCATTCTGGACCCCTCAAAAGTAAAAGGCAATCACCAAGACTTGGAAGATCATCATTAAAATCAACAAGACAGTACATTCATTGTCATATTTAGATGGAGGATTTTTCAAAAAACAAAGTTTTCTTTAAAAATATTTTAATTAATTTTTTGAGAAATTTTGTTTCATTCTGATTAGTTCTTTGAACATTTTATACAATGTGACTTGGCCATATTCACTCCTCCCACAACTGCTCCTGTAGCCACGCCCTTTCCCCAGTTGTCTAACTTTGTGTCCTCTTTTTCCCCCACTGGCCTCTACCAATCATCCACTTCATCTTCAGTGATGATCCCTAAACCTAGGAGAAGTGTAATACGGACGCTCAGTTTGTGCTGCTCATGTCCTCATAGATGTGTGGCCTTCCACTAGAACATGACTGACCTACCATAGGCAGCACTCTTACAGAAAACCGACTTTCTCCCTGCAGCTGTTAATGCCAGTGACTCCTTATATTCATTCACCTTCCCTGGTTCTTAATCCCCAAGCCTTGGGAGAAGGGGATACGATAGATGTCACATTCAGGGCTGAGCATGCCATAGCCTCTTATTTCTGCGCCTTAGCCAGTTGTGGGTCTCTGTGTTAATTCCACTCACTGCAAATAGAAGCTGTTCAGAGGGAAGGCTGAAAAGCATAATAATCTATGAGTACAATGGTAAATTATTGAGGAATCAATTTAATACTCTGTCCATTTAGCAGAATAATGCTAGTAGCTTCCCCTCTAGGGCCTGTGATCTGTCTAGCCACAGATTCTTGACCCAACAGTGGTGGCAAGCCTCCATATCACTTTCAATCCAATCAGAAAGTGGTTGGTTACTCCTATAATGTTTGAACAACTATTGCATCAGTGACCATATCTTGATATATGAAGCATTCTTGTAATTTTGCATGATTCACAGCGGGGTGAGACTGATGATTAGTTTTCTCTTCGGATAGAATACATAGCACCTTCTAGCACGCTAATAGCTAGTAAGTGTGGATGAAGCTTCCAGGTTACTTGGGTACCAGCTTGATTTCTCCACATTTTATGACTCAAGTGGATAATGTTTTAAGCAACAGGATGTTTTCATCAATTCTGAAGAGTAATCAAGAGCAGTAACAACAGCTTATAAAGTTTGAGGGGTCTATGAGATCTCACTGGCTAGCAACTCCAAAGAAGCAACTCATTACTGGCACTGGGGTTTTTATTTCTTATCCTGTTACTGCATTATAGTATAACTTCATTTAAATATTTGTATATATTTATATGTCTATATTTTAGGAAGTTTGTACAATAATGGGTTTTAATATCACTTTTCAAAGGATCTTTAGTGTTCATTATTCCTCCCTGCATTTAATTCATTTTCAAATTAAGTTCAATGAGTTTTAACAAATGTGTACACACAAGTTACAACTACCACAATCAAGATGTAGAACCCCTCTGTCACTACACAAAAGCTCTCACCAACTTACACCCCTGAAAGCTACTGAAAACCAGGCAATCATGGCTCTGATTTATGCCCTATTTCTTTTTCTTCTTTTCTTTTTCTTGTACTGGGGATTGAACCTAAGCCTTCACACTTACGAGACACTCTACCACTGAAATAAATCCCCAGCGCTTTTATTATTTATTTCGAGACAGGCTCTCACTAGGTTTCTCCCACAGCTCTGATTCCTGGGTGAAAACTCTCCCTTTAACTTCCTCTTAGGGAAAGCCCCCAGAATGATCTGTGTAAAGTTTGAGCTGTCTAGCTGAGGACAAGGCTTGTGGGCCCACTTGAAAACTACGGAACCTCAGTGGTGGGTTCATTCTTTCCAGGTCTGAGCGTAACTCTCAACATAGAACACTTCTCATAAGTCACATGATAGGAATGGACGTTTTTAAATTGTCTTTTGTAGGAGAAAAATGCACATTTGCCTAGAGATTCCAAAATCCTGGGAATTGAAAAGACCTGCTTCAAGCCACACTATTAGAAAGCATGATCAACCCTGAGTGAAAAGGTGTATTTGACCTTATTGATCCCATCAAGGAGATAGCAGGAAGGGCACACACTTGAGCATCTCCACTCAACCTCATTGATAGGAGGCAGAAAAATTACACACGCCAGCCATCTGCCTCCTTGGGGAAAAGTTGTGGACTGGAGGCAGAGTGGCAGTACCCTGGAAAGCTAAGTACAGTATTGGAATGGCACCTTGCTTTCTCAGTGAGTGTTTATACTTAGAGTTAAAAGCTAAGCCCTGGAAGTGTTTTTGTACAAAGGTTAAAAAAAAAAAAAAAAAAAGCCCAACAACCAACAAACAAAAAAATCAGAACAAAACAAAAAACAAAAACAATAAAAAACATGCCAAAAGCTGTCCAACTAAGGAGAAAAGTCATGTGTCCCCTGACACACTTTCTGCTTGTAATTGACATTAACTTAAGAGTTCCCCCAATTCCATTTAAGATGTCGAAAGCCACCAGAGAAACTTGTCCCTTGTCTAACAATAAGAATAATGCAAACATCCACAAAACCACACCTTTGTTTGAATCTACCAGTGCCAAGGTCACATGACAAGTGAGTGATCTTGATCCTGAGGGGTAAAAAGATGCTCTGAAGCTCTGAAAAGCGATAAGACACAAACTATTTCCCCTTTGTCAGGACACAGAGAGAAGAGAAGGTGACCACAAAAGTTTGTAAGGTGGAATCAGCTAAAAGTTTAGGGATCCTAACACACCCATTTGAGCTGCTGGAATTTCCAGGCACAGGGTGGGTTGAGTTCCAAATTCCTTGCCATGGATTTTTACCATAATCTCACAAGCAAATACATGGCAAGAGAAAAATGGAATGTGCTCCTCAGGATGATACGGGTACATGACTATCAAAATCCTGTCACTGCATATAGAACAAAACAGTGCCCACTTACCTGACCATTCTTTCATATGAAACAATACTTCTCAGGTGACATATCAGAGACTAAAATGCTCTTAAGCTCACGGCCCCTCACCAATCCAAAGCAGAGGATGTTATTGAGGAACTGAGACAGGAAATTCTCTCTCAACCAAGACTCAATTCAGATATAAACTAGACACAGGTAAGTTTCCATGGAATGAATCACCACTGAAAATAAAGTCTGTCCCTCAGACTCGGGTGCAAAGCCTATGCCTATAGCAAGAGAAGGAAAAGTGAGATACTTCTGATTTCCAACACACACAAATGAACACCAAGCAAAAACCAACAAAGAATGTTACTAGGAGAAGATCAAAGTCTAAAAGATGAATGCCACGAGAACTGTTGGAAGCTGCATGGGAAGCAGCAACACTTGAAACAACTTCTTAAGAACTCCAACTCCCACATTAAATCCAAGATCACAGCAGTCCAGTGATGAAGAAATGTGGAATCCGTGAAGGAAACTCAACAAGTTAAAGTCCAAACTATGTCACTGAGTAGATGAGTCAACCACTCATGCCAAGGGCTCAACAGAGAGACATGTCCATTTCTCATGCAAATACTATCTACTTCAATCTCTGCTGTTTCTATGCAACCCATACCTGACACATTATATATTCAAAACTAAGAAAGAACACAAAACCCAATGTAGAGATGACTTAGCTGTTGGAACTATCAGACACAGACTTTCAATTGACTATGATTATTTTAATAAAATGATCAAAGTGATCAGCATGCAAGAGGAAATAAGAAATTTTACCAGAGTTTTTAGAACCAACTATAAATGCTGGCAATTTAAAACAAGATTTCAATGATTAATTCCTTCTGTGGTCTTATTGTAAACTGGACCCAGCTACGCAAGGAACCAATGAATTGAAGACAGATCAGTTAAATTTGGAAAACATAAGCAAAGCATGTCATTCTACAGGGTCATGTCAAGCAGCCTAACATGGATGGAATGGAAGAGAAAAAATGAAAAAAAGGCAGAAAGAAAATGATGATGAAGATTCTAAAACATAATGAAAGAATAGAGACCATGACTGCCACAGGTTCTATATACCCTGATTAAAGTAACAGAACACACACATGACAACACACCCACACATACATGCACAAGCAGAGAAAAATGTCGAGATTAAAAAATGATACTGCAAAGGCAGACAGAAGGAGCAAAGAAGAAATAAAGGTAATTATAACTTTCATCAAAAACCACACAAGGAGGAAAGCAGTGGGTGATAACATTAAAGAACTAAACAAGCAATATCAGGACTTTCAGACATGAATCCTCTCCCTCAACACTTTCCAGATCCACCCCTCTCCTCTACCCACCCAGCTTGGTGTCCTGTTTAAAATGCCTCAGGCCCAATTTCTGCTGTACAACTTTTCCCAGATGTGTGGTCTCCCACTGGCGCATAGTCACCTTACCAGTTGATGACACGAGCTTATCAGTGATGAGAAATTCATTATCAGGATATTATTTATTCTGTCATTGCAATGAATGTTAAGGAGAAATTCTGGAAGCTAAAATAATATGCTAGAACATGGCACTTTGGGTTCACTTAAATAAGCCAGGAGTTAAAATGCTAAATGCAAAGGATAAATATGAAGGACAATATTTATAATATCTTTAAATATCATTGTAAAATTATTAATGGTATTTTAAAGTTTATAAAATAAGTACAGAAGTAAAACAAGAGAATACAGGAAGTAAATTATCGTTTGATTTGTACTTGAATTGGTATGACATCAAATAGATTGTAATAAAGTAAGGATATATAAAAATTAGAGTATCTAAGAAGAAATATAAAAAGCTAATAGATACAATGGAATCATGTAACTACTAAATAAATCCCCAAAAAGGCAACTGAAAGGAAGGAACCTATGGCTCGACAGGCCCTAGGCCCAGTGGAGAATAGAATACTATTACACTGCCTAGTACGCTGCTGGAAGGTGTTATGTAGGCTATTGGAGGAGAAAACTGCTCATCAATAAATGCCTAGCTGCACATCCTGTGAGCTCTAATAATGACTGCCATATCAAGACATGCCATGCCCAGTGGTGCAACAGTGGCATGAATATTATGGCAGTAACCTAGCACTTTCTTAGTAGATTTAAGCCCTGCTCTACAAGATGGAGTATATGCCTGGCACCATTACTGCGCCCAGAATCAATGGCTAGACACGTCATAGGACCTAGGGGAGGGCTACTACTATTCTGCTTCTAAAAGGACACAGTATGAAGCTGACTCCGAATGGCTTGCCATTAGGCCCGTAGATGAATGCATCTTTCTACCCTCATCTGAGAAGCTTCTCTTTGCAGTAGACAGTGAGTAACACAGAGATCTACAATTGGTCACAGTATAGAGATTAAGAGACTTCAGAAAGCTTAGACCTGAAAATAATCTATATTCTATACCCGACTCTTAAGACTTGGGGATCCTTGTGGAAAGGGGAGCTAGAGGAAGCAGACGATAAGAAGGAAACATTATCTTCAGAATAATTCACAGCGGTGGCGCCAGCATGCACAAGGCCTCTGCAAGCCCAAGTCAGTCAAAACGTTAGCATGAAGAGCAGAGTTGGGCACACAATCCTCCCCCTGGGCCTACAGCTACTGGTAAGTTTAGCTGCTGGGAGGGGAAAAGACAGTTTTGTTTTTTTCTAAGAGTTTAGCCTCTGATAAGTTGACTATGCTCCAGTGGAAGAGTGAACATCTGAGAACATTTGCAGAACACAAATTGGTCTTGAAGAGTTTAATTTTAAAAAGGACACAGTTAGGTGGGTAGGGAAGAGGGGTTGGTCTGGGGAGTGCCGAGTGAGGGGAGAGAATATAATTAAAACACCAGGGTTCTCTACTTGAGTTCATTGGTCTTTATATCTCTCTGTGCTTGTGTCATGTTATTTAATTCCCAATAATTAAAATTTATGCTATCTCAAACAAACAAACAAAAAGCGCATACAAAACTCTCAAAGAACTAATAAAAAAAATTTAGAGCAAAGCAAAATGCTGACCAAGAAATTAAAAAGTGAGGCTGCTATGTTGCTGTTAAACAAGGGCTACTGTCAATAATCAAGAGAACTGTTATATAATGACAAAAATAATTTATTGATAAGACAAAACAATCATAAATATGGATTTACCTAAGAACACAAAATCAAAATATACCAAACCAAAAAAAAAGAGTTAGGGAGAATAGATCAATCCCAATTATGCATCAATACATCATCATCCTGCCTCAGTAATAAACACAGGTAGGTATGAGAGCAGCTGAGGGCATGGATGACCTGAAGAGCATGCAGGTGAACCTAACCTAAGCGAACTTTGCAGAGCTTCCAACAGTAGCAAAAATATGTATTATTTATATGCATGCATGAAATATTTACCAAAAAGATCATAGTCTGGGTCATAAACAGAGCATGTAAGATAATTCAATGCATGTGAATTTTGTGCTCTACATAAATAAATATATATATATATATATATATATATACTCTAACAATGGAAATTAACTAGAAAGCAATAGCTAAAGGAAATCTTGAGATTCTCTACATATTTGGAGATTGGATAAACAGTAGCTTGCAAAAAATAGATAGATGGAGGAAAAAGGAGAAATGGGTAAAGTAAAAATTTTAAAAAAAGAGGAGAGGTGGGAGGGGAAAGAGGAGGTAGGGAGGAAGATGAGAGAAAGGAGGACAACCTGTGGTGTCTCTTATTTGACTGTAGGTAATGTTTGGTCTCAGAAATCTAAACAGAATCAAATTAGAGCATATGGAAGACAAACAGAAGTTGAGTTTTCTGATTACAATTCTAGCCTAAACACTGTAGAATTGTGCAATCCTGGCACCTAAGCAAAGTACCTTTATTTCTCATGGTTTAACACAGTGTAAGAAAGTAAAAGATTCTCCCTGCTAAGATCTGCTCAGCTCACCTCTGACCCGACAGCTAGGTGGACAGGCCCTTGAATGCGAACTCCCTCACTCTGCCGATTCTAACCTCAAACACTGCCACCTGAGCTTCACTTTCCCGAAGGGAGGACTACAGCAATGCAGGAACCTTCTTAGCCATACCCAAGAGCAGCGAGGCAGCCAGAAGGTTAGTGTCCTGCCTGAGGCGACCACAATAAACAGGGGACCAAATGGTAAGCATGGCAGCCTCCCCGTCTTGCTGCTTCTCAGAAAGCTGAGCAAGCCAAGCCTTGCTTCTCATAACACATTCTCAATTTTATTCTTTTATCTTGTGTGCTCCTCATGACTGTCTGCAAGATTCACCTCCCAGAAAACCTCCTGTACTCCAAGTCTCTTGTCTTGGGCTCAAACTAAACTCAAGATCCCAGAACTTCCTGCCAAGATAGAAATAGCCGTTATTCTTGCCCCTGATCCTCCATCGGAGAATAATCATGCACACCAGATCAAACTATCAAGTTGGTCATTGGGGCAGTTGAAGTCAGGGCCTTGTGCACAGCAAGTAAGTAGCCTACTTCTGAGCTACCCAAGCCTTTGATTTGGTCATTCTTAAAAGGGAAACAAGCAACTAACTGCAGGGAGATGAAGAGACCGGGTGAAGACTGTCATCCCGGGGACCGGTTATTGCTTTTGCATTTTTTCCACTGACTTTAACACTAAAGAGCCAAGAGCATGTGGTCAGCCGGCCAACAGTCCTCAAGTTATCTAATTCCCAGGCCTCCTTCAGACACATAAAATATACATAGGCAGAGAGTACCTAAAAATGGAAATTGAATCATGACAAATTTAAGACATATTTTGGACCTGGACTGTCCCTGACAGCCCTTCACATGATTTTCAGGGGTGAGAGCTGGGACCACGTGCCCTGACTTAATGACCCCATGACTAAAAGCAAGCAAGGAGCGCAACAAGTCCAGCCTTGGAGCGGTTCCCCAAGCACTCAGCCCGCCAAGGCTTCCTCCCCTCCCTGCTCATCCTGACCTCTGCAGTGAGTCACCCCACTCAGCATGGCCACCAATCCATCAAAGGAAAAGAGACATCCTCTCCCTTTTAGGAACAAAACATCTTCAAAGCACTGACTTTGGAGCTGCTCAGAGCCTTTCCAAGGAAACTACCAACAGGGCAACTTGGAACTTTCCAATTCCTTCGCCTCTTATTGAAGCTCCTGTATGCACAGGCAACACCAGGTAGGACAGGGGAGTGAGGGAAATCCAGCCCTAGCCTCAGCGAGTTCACAGTCAAATGGGTGAATGATTATGAACATCACAGGAAGTTAGCACTCTAGGCCTTTTACAAAGGGCTTTCTGAGAGCATCTTTTCAGGTCCTGTTACTCTAGAGGGCAGATGAGAGATCAGAGCTACTGGTGTGCCCACGGACCAGTTCCAAGTGGAATACTAAGCTAATGAGTCAGTGAGGAACATAAAGAATAGTGGAAATCCAACAAAGGTCTTAACTATGGGTTTGTTTGTTGGTTGGGGTTTTATTTTGTTTGCAAAGATAGCTGCCTCCAGCTTATAGGTATGTAGCTGGAATATGGTTTGTTTTCCCATGAGAACTCATCGGTGTTTAATTCTTTGATGTAACCAGATAGGGAGATGGGATGTATTAAGTGGTGTTTGAGGCAGGAGGGTAAACACTGACTAATGCCTGCCTTGCAAGCATGAGTCCTTAGCCGCTGTGCGAATTCAGCCCCCTTGTTTTCTTCCCAACCAGTCTGCTCACCCTCTGCCACAAAACACACACTAGAGGGCAACCAGATATAGTTGACCAAACTTAGCCTTTCGTCAGACTTGAACTTGGAGCCAAATAAACTTTCTTTTATCAATTACCCAGTCTCTGATATTCTATCATAGCAACAGAAAACAGACTAAGACATCTGCCTGTGCTCCAGCGCCATCTGCAACGAAGTAAGTACCTCCTATCATAAGGTCAGGTTGAGACTTCCACTGTGTCTTCACCTAGGCTGGCCTAGGGTGTCTCAGGGAGCCACTTGCTTAGCATAACATTTGTTTGTAATAGATGTGTAACCCACACCTCACCAGTGCCAGGCCCGATGTTGCCCTTATAAACCCCAGGACACTTGGATTTTTCTTTGTAATATCTGAAGGTAAGTCTCAGAAATATGTTCTGATTCAAGATGGAGTGACATGTTGACCCTCACTCTCTCTGCCCTTGGGATTATCCCATGGTAGCCCCAAATATTTAAATATATTTACCGAGACCTTTCTAAGTCTTAAAAGAATTCTCAAATGCAAATCCTTGCGTATCTGTGCATTGCCATCCCGGAGCAGACGAAAGGTGTGTACACAGGCTTCAATATTCCTCTTACCAGGAGGTGAGGTCTGAGCCTCGCCACTTAAGGGTGAGCTAGCCCTAATGACTGGTTTGTTCAAGAGTATGGCCCAAATGAAATCCAGAAACTTCTGAGACGTGGGCATAAGAAGTCACCCAGCTTCTGGGTGACTCTCTTCTTGGGATATACCCACTCAGAATCCTGCCGCTGTGTAGTGACAGACCCAAGCCCCATGGAGAAGCCACATAGAAGTCTTTGAAGCAAATCTCAGCCAGCTTCCTACATTACCCAGCAGCCTTATAAGTAAGGCACATTAGATATTCAGCCTAGCCACCATCTGGCTGTACCTGTACAAGAGACCCTGAGGGAAGCTTGCCCACAAAATACCAGTCAACCCATCAAAGCATAGGGACAATCATATATTAATGTTATAAGCAATCATGTTTGGTATATAAATTTTAATCTAGTAATAATAAGAGCACATGCTTAAGAGAAACTGGTAAGAACCAAGCCCTGTGTTCCCAGTAAGGAACTGACTCTTCTAACCCACCAGTCTTTACTTCATGGCTTCTCACGTCCCCAGAGGGGTCTGCAGGATTCTAGAAACATGCCTACAGAATGCATTTATTGAAACTGTTGGTGGCAGAGGCTGAGAAGACCTTTAAATGCCAAGAGATGCACTGTACAAACCACGATACAGAAACAAAACAAATGAACAACAACAACAACAAAAAAAAAATCATGAAGCTCAAAGAGTAAAGGGGAAAGCCGGCGCATGCCCGGAGTTAGCTCCTTGGACTCTCAGTCCCCTGCTCTAGCTGTGACTCTACTTGCTGTCCATCTGCTCAGCAGCAGAGCAAAGCCTTCAGCACAGAGTCTGCCAGACATGAAGCCCTTCTCTGGCGAAGTTGCTCTGAGGATCTCAGCAGCACAGCTTAGAAGTCGATCTGATCTCTGCAAGCTTATTGTACTGCCTGGGAGGGCAGCTTTCCAGATGGTCCCCTCTGAATTATTCAATACACCTGTTGTGAGGCTACACAGCTCCGTGCCAGAAAATGAGGATGACATCCACATAGGTGACGTAAGCATGAATAAAATAGTGCATCATCCTGGGCCAGGTTACGAAAACAACCCAATCCAGTGTGCTGAGGCCAGTACGCTGACAGCTTCATCTGTGAAGCCTGGGGGACCCAAATGGGCCGCTCTGGAGACAATGAAGCACCGTGCGATCATCTGGACTGCCTTTAAAGAATAAGCGGAAATCAACAAAGCAAGAAGTGGTCGTCGGATGAGAGTCCAGTTAGAGGGAAAGAGCAGATAAAGTGGGCTTTGAACCTTTAAGTGCTCTGGACGTCTGAGTCCGAGGCACGGTAGAATGAGATGGGAGAGAGAGACGTAGGCTGACAAGGCAGGGCTCATGCTCAGGATAAATATTTGGAGCTGTGTTCCGCAGGATGAATCAGATGCTATAGAGCAATAGATTTCACAATGCGTATTTCACAACAGGGAATTTGGCAGTGGGAAGATTGAATCAGAATGTGTATTAGTCATATGGAACTGAATATTGCTCTGAAAATCACACTGGCATAGATTAGTAAGAATGTATTTCTCGTTCCTACACTTGCATTTTGAGTAATTGTGGCTGACTTGGGCTGGGATTAGCTAGAGGAAATGGTCCAAGGCTAGCAATAAGATTAAAATCATGAGAGTGGAAAATAGAAATGTTCCATACAATATGGCAATCCCTAGCTGTGTGTGACTAAGATTGAAAATTCAGTTTTCCTATGTTGCATTAGCAACATTTTGAGGACTCCAGAGTCATATGTGGCTCTCGGTTACCATGTTGTACAGCACAGAGTCATAAAAGCGTTCTGTTGGACAGGGCTGGCTTAGTGTCCAATCCATGGGCAGCGGCTCATTTTCAAGTTCTACAAATCGATATTAATTGCCAATTTTCTGAACTGAATGGCCACAAACTTAGTGGCTTAAAAGAACACACATTTACTCCCTTCTGATTCTTAGAGTTACAAGACTAACATTAACATGGCGACAGAGCCACACGCACAGGTTTCTCTCAGGAAGTTTCAGGGTAGACTCAATTCTCCTGCCTTCTCAGCTGCTGGAGGCACTCTATAGTCATACACCAGGGGCTGAGTCTGGCTCTTTCTATGAGAGATCTTACAATTATCTTGGATTCATTCATATAGTCCAGGATAATACTCCTATCTCAAGATCCTTAACCTATTCATATATGCCATAATCTACTTATAGGTTCCAGAGATAAAGATGTGAGCATCTTGAGGAGGCAGGGCTGTTATTCGGCAGACCACCCTGCTTGATGAATGCACAGCTCTGTTATAAACCAAGTCCATGGAATCTTAGGACACACATAAATGTTGAGATGTGGTGCAAATTTCAAGACTCAGATGTCAGGAGGAGACAGCATGAAATGTATAACATGATGAAAAGTAACTGTATTAGAAACCTATGAAGTGACCACAGTAAAGCAATTGGAAAGAAAGGGCACTCTTCTATGTGTCTTAGAAAAAATACAGGGAAATGGGAGCCTTAGAAAAATGGCTGATTCAAGAGGTAAAAAAGGAAATATGCAAAATGAACTGGTAGTACCATCTGCCACCAAAAGGTAAGGAGCTCTCAATATATACAATAAACAACAATTCACAGTGATAGTGAACTATCAACAAGAAACAAGAGTCAACTAAAGTATCCAGTGGCCAAAGCTAAAACAATTTGAGCCACCATGGAAACCAGTATTGAATTAAAGATAAATATAAAAAATAAGCATCCACGAGTCCACAGCAATATAAATAAATGTCTGAATAATTAATGTAATGGGCAAGAGACAAATATCTGTGTTAAAAAACAAAATAAAATAATTTATGTAGATACTCCAACTTCAAGGAAATGAAGCCTACCTGCCCTTGCTGAGTTGGATCATAGCTTCCTTCCATAGGAGCAGAAAAGGGGAAAAAAATGAAGCTCAACAAATAATCCCTTGGTCAGGTGATAATGGTTCACTTCAACAATGAGAGGTAAATTTGAGAGCATGTACCCTTGATATAATGTAAAGTCAACATCTATTGTGTCACCTCTGTTGTGTTCCTCCTGAGAACACACCACTTCCATCTAGTCCGGAGGACAAGAAACCAGACAATAACAATAGAGGAAGAATTCCATTAAAATTCTCATCAATACTCCTCAGAACTGTCAAGAGTATCAAAAGCAAGGGCAGCCCTAGAAACTGTCATAGGAAAGAGAAAATAAGAAGTGGATGCTAAGTGTGCTGCGGTGTCCTGTGTGAGATCCTTGAACAGAAAAAAAAAAAAGATTTTTGGTGAAAACCTCAATAAAATATAGACTTTACAAATAGTGTGTAAGTATTGACTTGTCATTGTGGCAAGTAGCTCATATTAAATATTAGGACGAGGGGAGACTGGGTTTAGGACACAATCATATCTTCATTCTTCTCATTCAAATTTAAGTAATTATAAAATAAAGAGATTATTTCAAAAATAAGGGGGGCATTAAAGAATTAATTCCAGGGCAAACACTGTTAAGAGTCTGATGTGGGATTCCCCTCTGTATGTTGTGAATATGCTTTATTACCATTGGTTAATAAAGAAGCTGCTTTAACTTATGGCAGGGCTGAATATAGCCAGGCTGGAAGAGATATAGATAGACAGTAGGAGGAATCAGGGAGATGCCATGTAGCTGCCAAGGTAGAAGGACACACTGGAATCTTACTGGTAGGCCACAGCCTCGTGGCAATACACAGATTAATAGAAATGGGTTAATTTAAGATGCAAGAGTTACTTAGATAATAGGCCAAACAATGTTGTAATTAATATAGTTTTGAGTAATTATTCAGGTCTGGGTGGCCAGGAAATGAATGAGCAATCTCGGGTTACAAGAGTCCCAAGGGAAAAATTACTATCGGATTGCTTGGGTATAAAACCTTAAGAAACCAGTGTGGTCAGGGAGGCCTGAAATGGTGATGGCCAAGAACAGGGCCCACTCAAACAACCAGATTAGAAAGCTCTGTGTTTTTGCCAATTCTTCACTTTGGTAAAACTCTATTACCACAGCTTTGCCAAGAATCAGGATGAAGTCTATAGAATTCATCTTGGCTCCTAGGATCCTAATTCACAAGATGTCTTAGTCTATTGTCTTTTGCTATAAAAGGGCACCAGAGACCGAGTAATGTAAACGATGGTAATGCATTTTGCCCATGGTTCTGAAAGCTAGGTTGTTCAACAACATGGTGCTGGCATCCAACTAGAGTGTTCATTCTGCATCATAGTTTAGCAGGAGGTCAAGCAAGCACTTTCAAGAGAGATGGGGCAAGAGAAGTATGTTCTTAAAGGAAACACATTTTTATAGCACCTAACCCATCCCACAATAACAGCATTAATTCACTCATGAGGATAGAGTCCTCACGACCTCATCCCCTCTTAAAGGTCCTATTGTTAGTACAGCATTAAAATTTTTAATTTATTATTGTTTATGTATATGGATATTTTGTGTACGTGTTTGATGCATGTATGTAGATGACTGGTACCCATGAAGACCAGAAAAGGGCATCAGATCCCCTGAAACTAGAGTTACAGGTGGTTGCGAGTTGCCCTGTGGGTGGAAATTGAACCAGGTCCCTCTGGAAGAGTGGCCAGCGCTCTTAACTGCTCAGTCATCTTTCCAACCCCAATACAACAGTAGATCTTCATATGAACTCTGGAGAGATACAAACTATCAAATACCAGACTGAAGAGAAAGTCACAAGACTAGGTCAAGTCATTTAAAAGTCTGTGATTTTTTTTTTCTTTAACTTAGTAGCTTGCCCTCAGCGGACACTGTCTGAAGATCATGAATTGAATTTAGAAAAAAAAAAAAATAGAGTAAATAAGCTGAGATCCCATCCAATTCCAAAACCTTCACTGTGATTTTGGTCTGTACCATTTTTCTCAAATAATATTCCTCTTCTCTAATAAAACAGGTCTAGGCTGCTTCTGAAAAATACTAGAAGAGCCCAGGAAATTGAGTTTGGTTGAATTCCTTTGGCTTTTCTGTTCAGCTCCCCAGCAGAAATCCAGGTCAGTCAATCAGAATGCAATTTGTCGAAAGCCTGCATTTTGCACATGAACATCGGCCAACACAGTGAGAGAGAAAAGAAATACGAGGCCCAATGGTGAAACTTTGCTTTTACAGAATGGAACGGCCAGACACTTGGCTAAGATGGAGCATTTAGAAGTAAACACATGAAATTGAGCAGCTTCCTGGTTTCTGTCAACCTAAGATTAGGAGGCAGAAGTTAAAGACAAGCATTTTCCCCTTCTACGGAGGAAATGCGGTGTTGAGAAAGCTGGTTGTAAAACCTTCACTGTGTGCTGTGGTTTGTGAAAATGGCCCTGCACCTCTAGTGGGGTCTTCTGTATATGTCATAGTCTGCTAATAATCTCCAGCTCAAGGAATCCAAAAGTCCCCATCCCCATCCTGCACAAATGAATGGAAGAAACTGGTTCTATTACAGTTATATTACAGGAAGAAGGGGAGAGGAACGTTAGAATGGTGGTTAGCTCAGGGTCGGCTTTTGGTTTGTATTTTGGTTGGGTGACGGGCTACTTTGTCATTTGAGATGAGCTTTGTCTTCGTTTAACCGTGTTTTGCTTTTAGATTTAAGTGATTTTTCTAACCAAATTGCTAGTCCCTTGAAGGACGGCCCCAGGGATATTAAGTACCCTGTGCCCCGACTCTTAATAAGCAAGAAGTCATAGAGGTCTATAAGTTTTGTCAGCAATGGCAAAGTCCAATTTGATGATTTATGCAACCCAAAGACTTTGCCTGACTTGGGACAGGGTCTGCTCCAGGGGTCTGTATAACAAACAGCAATGGAAATTCTTTCAGCAGTGGGCTTCTATTCAAGCCAGAGCCAACAGCCCAAGGCAGGCCTTTGCACGTCTCCATACTGGAAGAGGTATGTTCAGAATGACCCAGGTGCACCTGTTCTGTGCAGTGCACATCTGGTGTGTTATAGCTCAGGGAGCCAATGAGCACAGAAGTCGAGGGAGGGGCCAGAAGCATCTCAGTGTGAGGTGCCATGGAAAATGACAGCCTTGGACCTTTCTCTTTAAAAGGGGAAGAAGGAAAAGCGATGCACATCTATCTGCGTCTGAATAGATGGAACATCATTGCCTGTGTTCACAGAGGAAGGAAGCAAACAGCAGACAAAATACGGGCATGTTCTTGTCATTTTTCTTCTGTCACTTCAAAGGACAGGCTTGAACTTCCCACCTACGCTTTGGTATCCAGACTGTCAAGAGAAATGTATCTATATTTGTGAAATCTTTCTGTTTAGGCTCAAAGACTGCTGAAGATACAGGCAATCCCATGGAACAGTCAAAACAGCCTTTGATTGCCAGGACTGGAAGGAAGACATCATTTGTATTTTAGTGTAAATGTCAGCAACAGATGCTCCCTGTCATAAATCCTGAAGCAACACGGCTATTATGCATCACAACAGAGTACAAGGGCCTCCAGAACATTCCATGACGTAACTTCCCCTAAAGTCAGGCTCTTCTTAGTGCACAAACCAGTTGTAGAGCTTGAAGTGTGCTGCAGCTGTGCACTCAACTCAGAACCTAGTTAGCTTCCACTCGTTAATTATTACTGGAATGATGTCAGAGCAAAGGCTTCACCAATAGAGATTGGAGGTACAGGTTTCGCTGATATGGTTTCATGAGCTGGGGATTCCAAGTCTGCTCAAGTCAATTCCCTCCTTTTGTCTTCTCCTTGCTATTTAAGAAACATCTAGCCGGGCGATGGTGGCGCACGCCTTTAATCCCAGCACTCGGGAGGCAGAGGCAGGCGGATCTCTGTGAGTTCGAGACCAGCCTGGTCTACAGAGCTAGTTCCAGGACAGGCTCCAAAGCCACAGAGAAACCCTGTCTCGAAAAACCAAAAAGAAAAAAAGAAAAGAAAAATAAACATCTAATAGTATCTTAGTAATGGTGCTCTTTATTCCAAGATATAAAGGATGCTTGAGATGAATCAGGACAAATGGTTCATATAACACGTATATATATTGCTAAGTATGAAGTACATATATTCTATGCTGTCCCAATGGGTAGAAAAACAAGGACACAAGGACCTGCCTTCTGGAGACTTCAACTTCTATTAGCATCAGATAGGTGACTAGATAACTAGACAGCATCTCTCACATAAGAACTATCTCCTTGAGAATGCCTATTTTCTAATAATCAGCAATGGCTTTATGATCCCTTCCCACTTGTGCTTCTCCCCCTGGGTACCATTGTTAGCTGCTAATTGTATAAAATGCTCTACAGAGGGCCTCATTCTCCAAAGAGAAAAAAAGGGACAATGGAGAAACTTCCACAACAATTCGGTTCAGTACTTTAGATGAAGCAGTTATTGATATTTTTAATGATGGTCATGAGCCTGAGTGTGAGAATGGGGATTGGCCTTCACTGTCTGATGAAGGCAGACCTACAGAGTAGAATTACTCCTGTTGTCTACCTCTGGAAAGCAAAACCTACTTCAATCTGTTCACTTTGTTAAACACTTATTCTTCAACCCAGGATAGCCCCACCCCTTATTTCAGGCATTTGTAACAAGACAAAGGAAAGAAGAGGAGCACTGAGGGCTTGCAACTGCTCTTAGGTTTGAGTTACCCTCAGGGATCTATCACTGAATGGGGCAAGGAGGCCTAATTTGACAGATAACAATCCAAGAAATGAGTTTTTCAGGTCCTTTATATTCTTATTGGATGTCAAAGGCTGTGATATAACATGATGATCTCTTTATGACAGCTTCAACTTCTGGTGTTCCAACTGGGGAAACGGATCACCAGGAGAGAGTTTTGGATGACACCCAGAAGTTTCAGAAAGCACATGGCACCTGCCAACACACACTACACCCATGACAACTAAAAATGCCCTGAGTGTAAACTGAGTCAGGCCTGTGGATCATAGATACTATAAACATACCATTACTCCAGATTTTCCTACAGTGTACCCTAAAATTCCCATGTCTTGTAATTAATGGTTAGACTGTGGTCAGCCTCTTAAACACTCTGAGAATTAACTAACATACCCCAGTATAGTCTCCAAAATATTTTATATCGAAGTATTGTGTGCATGGAAGAGCTCAGGCTAAGAAAATACTCGCTAGGTCCCAAAGAGTTCAATGGCCTGCCGCCATTGCTTGCAAATGAGAGAGTTGGAGAGGGGAACATTAGCTGCAGATCCTGTTACCCTTAGTGGTGGGGCTTAAGAATGCTCTGCTGTTAGAGGCAAGCCATCGTTTGAAATGTTTTCTACACCAAATCTAAAATATATACAAAGTTAGCAAATATTTAAAGTGGGGTAGTTATTGGAAATGCTGTCTGAAGGAAGCTTTGCTTATAGTGTCTGATGGAAACAACATAAAACCAAACTGAAACCCAGACATGGTCCTCTGGGGACACTGGCATTAGAACTGCAGCTATGAGCATGGACAGGCACTAGCTGAAGCATTGGGGCAATGCTGCCCAGCGTAGGTAGAGGTCTTTTGAGGTACAATCTTGCCATCATTTCAGGGATAAGTACTTCCTTAAAAAGTCTTTATAATTTATATATTCATTCATTCATTATTAAACTAAGCATTTTCAAAAAGAAACATGCATTTTATATTAAATTCAAGTAGTTTTTTTTTTCATCGAGACTTATCGCTACAGATTATTCAAAATAAATGAGAATGCAAATCCTCATTAGGTTGTGGGGTACCTTTGTTTTTGTTTCTAAGAGTTTCAAGACAGTGCATCCAGACTTCCCTCTGGAACTCTAGGCTCAAAAACAAAGTTAGTCGGTACAGTGAAGGAGGAAGCTATGCCTTCTGCCTGAAAGGGTATCCAGTTCTTAGAGATGGATGCTTTAGCAACACTGGATTAACAGGTAAATAAGGGCCAGGAATGTGGCTCAGAGGTGGAGCGCTCACCTGACCTGTGTGAGGGCCTGGGTCAGTCCCCAGCACTGGGAAATAAGAATAAGCCGGCTCCCAATAGATCAGTTCCACTGTCACAGTGGGTGGGTGCACGCCTCGTGGTCCTAATTTCCTTGCTCATGTTCTCCCTCCTTCTGCTCCTCATTTGGACCTTAAGAGCTCAGACAGTTGCTCCAAATTGGGTCTCTGTCTCTCTCTCGATCCATCGCCAGATGAAAGGTCCCGTGCCATTCTCCTTGGCCTCTCGTCAGCTCTCAGGCCAGCTGGACTGGGACTGAATAAGCATGGGTTGAAACTGGACTCTCTGAACATGGCGGACAATGAAGGCTGATGAGTAGCCAAGGACAATGGCACTAGGTTTCGATCCTAATACATGAACTGGCTTTGTGGGAGCTTAGCCTGTTTGGATGCTCACCTTCCTGGGCCTGGATGGAAGTGGGAGGACCTTGGTCTTCCTGTAGGGCAGGGAATTTGGACTGCTCTTCAGTATCGAGAGGGAGGGGGAATGGACTGGGGGAGGAGAAGAGGAGTGGGGATGGGGGAGGGGAGTGGGGGGAAGGGGCAATATGTGGGAGGAGGGGGAGGGAAATGGGAAACGGGGAGCAGTTGGAAATTTTAATTAAAAAAGAATAAAAAAAAAAGAATAAGCCGGCAAGCAGAACTGTAAAAAATTAATATTACATTGACTAAAGATGCCCTGGGTCTCTTTGTTGTGGTTAATTCTCAATCCACCCAGAGGGTGAGGGGTGTTCTTTAAAGAGTTTCAGTTATAGTTTCAAAGAACAAAATATAAAAACTATTATCTGACAAGGCAAATAGTTGATTTTTTTTTCAAAATTACATGGAGATGATCACGTATGTTTTGAAAGAGCTGTGCAAAATACCCCTAAATTTCTCCAGCCTCCTGCTGATAGACATTTGCAAAAAACCTTTCCCAATGATAACAGGTCTTTCCTCCTTCAGTGATTCCTCCCTCCCTCCAGCATCCTTCCCTCCAGCTGGCAATGAGGAAACACACTCCATTTCTCCACTGTTCCGGTTCTCTTCTGTGTCTGCTGAGGTTTCTAGGCTGTTTGTAAAACATGGGAAAACCCAGTACTTAAGGTCATTCTGGATGTGTTTGCTACCTAATTAGGAACTGGCAGGGGAGGGGCGATGTGTCTTTTTATATGATTTTTTAGCCAAATCCAGATGTTCTGATACTCCATTTCTGACTGTAAATATTGCCCAGAGGTTCCGGTTGACAGGCCTTTTCTGAGACTGTCCCTCAGCCATGCTCCTTGCCAGCTTTTAGCACATTGTACACAGATTTGTCCAATGTTTCAATGGCATTGTTTTCTAAATGACATTCTGTAACACATTTGTTTGTTTGTTGTTCTGGACTTTGTTGTGTTAGTTTTACAAAACCTTTCCTCAGACTTAACACCAGGAAAAAAAGACATTTTAAAATAAACTGGTACTAATTGGAAACAAAGAAAATTTTCAGCTTCAAGATTTACAAAGAAAATGTTCACACCAGTTAAACTGCGCTTCCCCAAGGAAATGGCTGCTGTCCTCTTGCAATGGGCATCAAGACCAGAAACATTAACAGTGTTTATGGTCCATTTACATAGCATAGTTCCCCCAGAGAGAACTAGGTAGTCCTCAAAGTACAGCCTAGAAGGAGAGATACAAAGTAACAACCCTTTAGAAATAGCCTTCTGGTCTTTGGACTTTCATGTTCTGTAATGCTACGTTGTAACAATGAATATGGAGTTGTCAGTCCAGTCTGATGTCATTGCCAACTTGTACTGACTCTGCTATGGGTCTACCGTTGGCTTGCACAGATGCAAACCAAGCCACAACACAGGCCTTTCAGTAAGACCATTCTGATTTCTATGGCGTCCACATAAATGAATTTAGATGTCCTAGTAACTGGTTAATTACCATGAAGTCAGTCTAACTTCTGCTCAATAAAAAAAATTCTGTATGTGCTTCTAAAAAAAAATGTTTAGAGTACTTCCCACTTTCTCTTCTATCAGGTTCAGTGTGTTCAGACTGATATTGAGGTCTTTAATCCATTTGGACTTGAGTTTTGTGCATGGTGATAGATATGGATCTATTTTCATTCTTCTACAGATTGACATCAAGTTTTGCCAGCACAATTTGTTGAAGACGCTTTTTTCCATTGTATACTTTTAGCTCCTTTATCGAAAATCAGGTGTTCATAGGTTTGTGGGTTAAAGTCAGGGTCTTCTATTCAATTCCATTGGTCGACTTCTCTGTTTTTATGCCAATACCAAGCTGTTTTCAATACTGTAGCTCTGTAATAGAGTTTGAAGTCAGGGATGGTAATGCCTCCAAACGATCATTTATTGTATAAGATTATTTTGGCTATCCTGGGTTTTTGTTTTTCCATATGAAGTTGATTATTGTCTTCTCCAGATCTGTGAAGAATTTTGATGGGATTTTGATGCTGGTGGGAATGCAAACTTGTGCAACCACTTTGGAAAGCAGTGTGGTGGTTTCTCAGGAAATTCGGGATCAACCTACCCCTGGACCCAGCAATACCACTCTTGAGAATATACCCAAGAGATGCCCTATCATACAACAAAAGTATATGCTCAACTATGTTCATACCAGCATTGTTTGTAATAGCCAGAACCTGGAAACAACTTAGATGCCCTTCAATGGAAGAATGGATGAAGAAAGTATGGAATATATACATATTAGAGTACTACTCAGCAGTAAAAAACAATGACTTCTTGAATTTTGCATGCAAATGGACGGAAATAGAAAACACTATCCTGAGTGAGGTAAGCCAGACCCAAAAAGAGGAACATGGGATATACTCACTCATATTGGTTTCTAGCCATAAATAAAGGACATTGAGCATTAATTCGTGATCCTAGAGAAGTTAAATAAGAAGGTGAACCCAAAGAAAAACATATAGGCATCCTCCTGAATATTAACCTTCATCAGGCGATGAAAGGAGACAGTGACCCACATTGGAGCTCTGGACTGAAATCCCAAGGTCCAAATCAGGAGCAGAAGGAGAGAGAAAATGAGCTAGGAACTCAGGACCGCGAGGGGTGCACCCACATACTAAGACAATGGGGATGATCTTTCGGGAACTCACCAAGGCCAGCTGGACTGGGTCTAAAAACGCACGGAATAAAACCGGACTCGCTGAACATAGCGGACAATGAGGACTGCTGAGAACTCAAGAACAATGGCAATGGGTTTTTGATCCTACTGCACGTACTGGCTTTGTGGGAGCCTAGGCAGTTTGGATGCTCACCTTACTAGACCTGGAAGGAGGTGGGAGGTCCTTGGACTTCCCAAAGGGCAGGGAACCCTGATTGCTCTTAAAGCTGATGAGGGAGGGGGACTTGATTGGGGGAGGGGGAGGGAAATGGGAGGCGGTGGCGGGGAGGAGGCAGAAATCTTTAATAAATAAATAAAAATAAATTCAAAAAGGGAAAAAGGAATTACAGTACAATAAAAAAATGTTTATGCCTCATTTATGCTCCATTTTCACATTTCTACAGCACCTTCTCTCCTGCATACTCAGTGTTTTGTGACATTAAAATTGCCTTAATATCAAAAGGTATATATGAGCTCAATTTTAAAATGGGCTATGTAACGTAACCAAGAGTTGTTAAAAGAAAAAATATAAGTGGCTAGTTAATACTTAAGAATCAACATCCTTAGCCATCAAAGAAACGCAAAATAAAATCATTTCAGCCTAACTGAAATGGCAATCATAAAGAATATAAGTGTCAATAAATTTTGGTTTGGTTCCAAGAACAACGGAATCCTTAAACGCTACCGAATGGAGCGAAAACTAGTGTAGCCCCTTTGGAAATTAGTTCTCTGGTTTCTCAAAAAGCTAGAAATAAGATCAAGGAGATGGCTCAGCAATAAGGGCACTACTGGCAAGCCTGAAAACCTGAGTTTAAACCCACAGCCCACATGGTAAGGGGAAATAAACCACAATTTTCATCTAACCTCCACTTATGCTTGTATACACACACACACACAGATAAATAGATGTATGAAAATGTGTTAAAGCCTAGAAATAGAGCAGGCTAAATACCACGTGACCCATCTCTATCACTCCTGGACATATGCCAAAGGGCTCTGCATCCTACTACAGAGATGCTTGCACATTCACGTTCATTATTCTAGCCCCAACAGCTGAAAACTGAACCAGCTTGGATGTTTATCAACTGATGAGCAGATAACAGAAATATAGTATACACACACAATGGAATTTTATTTGCCTATAAAGAAAAACCAAGTTATAAAGTTTTTGGATAAGTGGATAGAACAGGAAAAAAAATATACTGAGTGAGGTAACCCATGCCCCAAAAGACAAATTCTGCATATTCTTTCTCATATGCCAATTCTATCAACTCTTTAGTTTTGCGTGCAGGCTTAAAGTGATAAAAGACAGCAGAGGATAGACAAAATGAAAGAAGGGGAATACTTGAATACAAAATGTTTAAGACAAAGGGATGGTGAGAGGGTTAGCCACAATGAAGGTTATATAAAAAAGGAAAGATACAGAAGTCAGAGACTCTATATGACTTGGTAATGTTGTTCCTGCAACATTTTGTGCAAGTACCTGCACAAAAATCCCAGAACTGGATAAGATACCTCAAGGGAGACCTCAGAAGCCCCCAGGACAATACAGGCTCCTTCCTTTGGTTCCTACCAGAACTAGGCAAGAGCCCATTGCTGAAGACACCAGACACTTAGGTTGCAAGATATAGAGAAACCAAGCTAAGAACGAGCTGGAAACTTTCTTCATGCTGGCTATCCTTTATAGTGCCAGGGGTGCTGTGCAGGCTGCTGAGAAGAAAATGCAACAATGGCTTCGTCTAGGTGTGAACCATAGTAATTATAATCCTCACCTGAGACATTCCCATTTGTGCAATAGTGACTTGACTGTTACAGGAGTAACCAACTGCTCTCTAAATGGATTTAAGGGCTGCTGAGCACAAAGGAATTTGTGTCTAGTAATGTAGACCCAGTCAAAAACATATGACTGGGGAAGGTATAGACCCCAGGAAGAAATTTTCTAATATTATCTAGCAAAAAATAACATAGCATAAAATTGCCTTGCAAGTATGTGCTATAATATAATAGGCAAATGCTATTCTCAACCTCAATCAGGGAAGCTTCTCTTTGCAGTGAATGACAGTCAATACATAAACTCATGGCCACTTAAGGTACAAATAAGACATGCCACAATAAGACATATATACCTCCGTCTCTAAGGCTCAGAAATCAAAAATAATGTAAGAGGCAAAAGACAGGGAGAAGAGCTATAGCATGCCATTTTCTGATATAACAGAGCCATTGAAATCATGAACTCTCAGCAGCTAAGCCCATATAAGACTTAATCGCCAACAGTTACTTAGGAATGAGAGGGACAGTTTATAGAGTCTTACCTCTTACTGTTTAACTGATAGCTGCAGATTGATTCTGGAAGAGAAAGTATTAATGTCTGTAGTTACATACGCTTAGTTACATACACAATGGTGAGTCTACCATGCTTCATTGAAGAGTTCTCAAGCCATGGACACAAAGATACCTCCAATTAGATTCAGTGGGTCTTGAAACCAAACAAAAAATACAGGAATACTGAAAACAAATTTGTCTGGAGGAAGGGTGATTGACAGAAGAGGGAAAGAGATAGAGAAAGTGAAGTGTTAAAGTAACCGTAATGTAATATATATTATTAATAAACAGTTTTAATTAATAATAAAAATATATAGTTCAGAATAAGAATCCCATTGTCATTGCTCCTATTCTGTATATTCTCAAAGAATATGTACCACTTAACCATGGGCCAAGCAACCTGCAGGGTGCAGTTCATGGAAAGTTATCTTGAGACTTATGACAAAATGCACACACCAAATCTAGTGAGGCCAACTGGGTTTGCAGACTCCTAGAGGTGATCCAGTCACCTAGTTCCAACATGATGAAATGGTTATTAGGGTACTGCATTCACTTTGACATAAAAACAACGGACAGAAGGGTATTCTATATCCTTAATTCTCAATGGACCACTATCCATAGAGCTGGGGTCAGAGGATGCTAGTCAGTCTCTACAGAGTGTCTTCTGAGTGACATTTCCACAAGTACCCATTTAGGTAAGAAGTCACCTTCCTAGAGCACAGCATCTGGGTACTTCCTGCATTTATGATTCTATCAGGAAGTTAGAAACTGGTAGATTGACCGATGTTGGTGAGATATTTGCAGACATAAGCGATAAAGGATCCCAGCGTGCATCTCTTAAAGATAACACAGTGGTCTGTTGATGTTATGGTTTACCGCAATCTCCCAGACAGTCCAAGGTGCCCTACCTCCCCAATATCTCCCCAGCACAGTCACTTCCATTCTCAGGGAACTGTGATGTGATGCTTCAGACTGCTTCTAGACATTCTTTCAACATATTTCCCTGTTCCCATTCTTGTCTGTTACAGCTACTCTCCACACAACAACTAAGGACATTTGTACAGCAGTTTTCCCAAGCCTCCCATAGGCTTAGAATCCAATTCAAACACCATACCTTGATGGCGTTATTTTAGGAAAGGGTCTTACTATGTAGCTTATGTTAGCTTGGAACTAACTACATAGCTCAGGCTAGCTTTAAACCCGTGATAATCAACCTGTGATCATCCTGCCTCAGCCTCTTGGCATGCTAGATTTACAAATGTGTACCACCATGGCCACCTAGGGATTTGTTTCAAGACCCTAATATTTTTTAGTAAAATTTTCTTTATATTTTATATATATATATATATATATATATATATATATATATATATAGTCATGTTTCCCCTCTCCCAATTCTTCCCTGATACTCCCAACCTCCCTACCCACCCACCTTTATATTCTCTCTGACTGTAAAAAAAGAGGAACGACCAAAAACAACAGGCAAAAAACCCACAAAAACCAAAAACAATAGGGGAAAAGACAAGATTAAAAAAATTTCAAAATATAGTAAAAAAAAAAAAAAAAGTCCACAAAAATACCACTGAGTTCATTTTGCTTTGGCCAAATACTCCTGGATATTGAGTGCGGTAGATATACCAAAAGACATTCCATTGGAGAAAACTGATTTTCCTTTATCCAGAATGTTATCAGCTACAAACAATTTCTCTTGGGTGGGGTAGGAGCCCATGTCCGTTCCCCGGTCTCAGTGCTGGGACCCTGTTGGGTTCAAAACTGTTCAGGCCCTGTACATGCTGCCACAGTCTCTGTGGGTTCATATGCACATCAGTCCTCTTGTGTCTGGAAGACACTGTTTCCATGGCGCTGTCCATCCCGTCTAACTCTTTCTATTCCTCTTCTGCATAGATCTCTCTGCTTTGCGGGAAAAGGTTTGTATTAGGATTCTCTGGAGCAGCAGAAGTTGTGGAGTGAATTTCTCTTCCTATATGTATAGAAAGAGGATTTATTAGGATGATTTACAGGCTCTGTCAAACAATGGCTGGATATGAACAGAAAGTCCAAGAATCCAGAAGTTTCTCAGTCCACAAGACTGGAGGTTTCAGCTGAACTACAGTAGATGCAGGAACCCCAAAGTAGGCTCTAATGTTAGTGAGGGGATGGATTCTCTAACAAGGCAAGAGCTAGCAAAGAAAGAACAAAAGGTTTCTTCTTTCATGTCCTTATATAGGCTGACAGCAGAAGGGTGACCCAGATCAAAGATGTCTCTTACTGCCTCAAGAATTGGATTAAAGTCATGTGTCTTCCTACCTCAAAGGTCCTTAATAGAAGTGAATCCACCCACTTTGAACCAAGCAAAAATTCTCACAGGCGTGCACTCCATTTCTAGATTATAGTTCATCCCAAATGCAGTCAAGCTGACAACCAAGAATAGCCATCACAAGGTTTGAGTCCATTTGGGACCGATTGCGCCAAAGTATCTAACCTCTGCACATTATCTAGATATGGGTCTCTGTGTTGATTACCATCTACCACAAGAAGGTTTGCTGTAAAGAGGGTTGAGGGAAGCGATCTACAGGTATGTCATTAGCAGTCATTTTATTGCTATGTTCCTTTAGCAGAAAAATAATCAGATTCATCCCTTGGCCCATGACCTACCTAGTCTCACTTTCTTGGCCATTTCGGCAGGTTTAGTTATGGGTTTGATCTCACATAGTGAGCCTTAAATCCAGTAAAGCATTTGATTACTCTCATAACATTTGTGCGATTATTGCAACAGTATATCTTGCAGGCTGATGACAGTTGTGGGTCACAAGGTTTATAGCTAGGTGATAATGATTAAATTTCTTTTTCAGTAGTGTGATGGGTACTTTCAAGTACCATGACTGTTAGGGGTGAAGCTTCCTGTTAGGCACGAGTTTGACTTCTCTGTATTTGACAACTTAAGTGTTGTCTTGAGCGATAGGGAAAAGGCCCTGTCTTACCTACTCCTGTCTTCCTAGCTCTCTACACGTCTCACTTGCCTTGTTCACACTAATCCAGATAACCTGGCCTCCATGCTAGTCCTGTTCTCACCTCAAGAAGAGTGCTGTCCCTGCTACTAAATATTCTTTTCCAGAATTCCTTAGTCATTATCTCCTCAAAATGGCTCTACCTAATCACTGCCCAATAATCTCTGCTATATACTTCCCTCTATTTACCTTGTAGTATGTATCAGGACCCATATCTTACTCATATACATCTCTTTTACTTAGCTGGTTTTGTTTTGCCTTGTTTTGTTTATAACTAGTTCTTCCTCTCAGAACCTTGGGACAGTTCACCTATCTTGTCCAGTGCTGTGTCACCAATAACTACAGTGGTGTTAGAAACAAGCTTAATCGGTTCTGAGTAAATCAGCCAACTTTTGGAAAACACACCAGTTACTTGGCTGCTATGTTGCGGGAGGTCCTTCCGCTCCTCCAGCCAATAGCCGATGAGATACCAGCCCATTGGGGCGTGGTCTCTTTCCCTTTAAAAAAGCTGCTACTTCCCTCCTCGCTCTCTTTACTTCCTGCTCCGGTTCCGGCAACTAGACTTCTTCCTAATTGCGCAGAGGGCTGTTGTCTGGGACGGTGATCTGTAAGTTTATTCCCCTTTAAATAAATACCACCCTATTAATCACAATTCCAAACTGGTGTGGGATTGTTTATGACTTGCGCCTTCACTGCTATTTTGTCTCAAGAGAACAAACTGAGCAATGATTTCATGCAAGGCCCATTTGGATATCTATTAATAGTTTATCAGGAGTCTGGAGCGATAGCTCAGTGCTTAAGAGCACTCACTGACTGTCCTCACAGAGAATCCAGGTTTGACTTTCAGCATCCACACAGTAGATCACAGCCATCTGTAACTCCAATTCCAGAGCACCCGATACCCTCTTCTGGCCTCAGAGTACCAGGCACACACATGGTACACAAAAATACGTGTAGGCAAAACACTTGTACACATAAAATTTTCAAAAAAAAATATTTAAAGTTAAAAAAATAGTTTGTCAAACCAGGTCAGATCTGATAGAAAAAGAAAATAAAAAATCAAAAGTAAAATCTCATCTCACTCCTCTGTTCCCTTTTAGATACAATCTTATTTACTTAAAGAGAAAACTCCATGTTTACTTCAGTGCTTGACTCTAGTGTGCGATGAGCCAGACCCAGAGGACACAGAGGTTAGTGTACTCCATGCGTTTCTTAGCCTCAGAAGATGCCTACGTCATAATTCTCTGGTGTCAGCATCGTTAGATGACTCCTGCAGGAGCAGCCATTTTGAGGAGAGTCTGGGCCTCTCCTCTCCTCATCATGAGGAGTGCTTGTCCCCTCATCTAAGTGTATTTCAAAAAGAGATTATCTTCTGGCAAAAATATCACTCTGCTAGTCATGTTCCAGGCTGCCATTTGACCAGACATGGCAAGCTTGGTTCATAACAACTGATGTAAAAACAATGGCCATTGTTAAGCTACCAGTGACTTAGCAAGTCATTGGGTCAGAGCTGGGCATTGGCATAATGGCAGACTAGTGCTTGAATGCACAGAGTTCAAGGTGGTAAGGCCCACCATTCTGGCCAAGGTGCCTTTATATTTGAGTTGTGGATGCTACATGTTTATACAACCTTGAGTCATTAGTACCACAGAATAAATATGACTCCAAAACATAAATCTGGGGTTTATGCTTCTCAGAAAATGAGAACTGTCAATGGCAAAATGAGACACTATCCCCACATCCAGTGAAGGGGTCATCACATCCAGAATAGGCAACTCTGCATCATCTATGTGGCAGCATTGTCATCAAGGCCTTCAGAAGCATCATTGGGATTACCCTGCTCAAGGAAAGCAAATGGAATGCTTTGAAACCTGCTCCTGCTGGATATATGAGACATCTGATGAACTATATAGCACAGGAAGCCGCTTCCCTAAGAGGAATTATAAACAATCTATGCATGAGACACTGAATGCAGGCCTTAGCAGAATCTTGAAGTGCACAGAGATCCAAGAAACCGCCTATGGTGGGGTTTGAATAAGATTTGCCCCCAAAGACTCATGTGTTTGAATGCTTAGTCATCAGGGAGTGGCACTACTTGGGAAGGATTAGGAGGTGTGGCCTTGTTCTAATAAGGATGGCCTTATCGGAGGAAGTGTATTACTCAGGATGGGCTTTGAAGTTTCCAAAGCCCAAGTCAAACACAGTGGTTCTCTCTTTCCTGTTGCTTTTAGATCTGAGATGGAACTCTCAACTCCTTCTCCAGCATCTTGTCTACCTGCATGCTGTCATGCTCCCTGCCCTTGTGATAATGGACTAAACCTCTAAAAATGTAAGCAATCCCCAATTAAATGTTTTCCTTTGTAAGAATTGCCTTGGTCCCTGCAAGATGTGCTAGGGCAACAGCAAAGGTGGCTCAGAGCTTGTGGGAGCAGACATCCAGTGACTGGTCTAACTTGAGGCCCAAGCCATGAGAGGAAGCCCATGCAAACACTACCTGGATGTCCAAGAACTGGAAGCTGGATGGTTCAGAGACCTAGGGTAGAACCAGACATAATTGACCCAGAGGTGGGTAGAGTAAGAAAAAAGAAAAAAAGTCAATGAAATGATTCCTAATGCTAGCTTGCTATGCTCATACCCTAGCCCAATCACCATCAGAAAGGCTTCTTCTGGTATCCGATGGAAGCAGATACAGAGACCCACACCCAAACATTAGGCTCAGTTCAGGGAACCCTGCACAGAGGGCAAGGAAGGATTGTAAGAACCATAGGAGTCAAGGACACCAGGAGAACACAGCCCACTGAACCAACTAAGCAAGCAGGACTCACAGAGGTTAAAGTGAAAGCCATGGAGCCTGCATGGGGATCCTCTAGATACTCTGCCTTCATACTGGTTGTTTAGCTTGGGGTGTTCTTGTGGGACCCCTAATAGTGGAAGTGGGAGTGTCTCTGACTCTTCTGCCTGTTCCTTAGACCCTTCCCCCTACTGAGTTGTATCATCCAGCCTTGTTATGAGGGTTTTGCCTAGTCTTATTTTATCTTGTTATACTGTGTTTGGTTGATACCCCTCGGAAAACTGTTCTCCTCTGAAGGGAAACAGAGGAGCAGTGGATCTGGAGAAGAAAGGTAGATGTGAGGAAAGGAGGGGAGTGGAGAGAGGGGAGGCTATGGTCAGGTTGTGCTATATGAAAGAAGAATAAAGAAAAAGAAAAAAGCCGGGCGGTGGTGGCGCACACCTTTAATCCCAGCACTCGGGAGGCAGAGGCAGGCGGATATCTGTGAGTTCGAGACCAGCCTGGTCTACAAGAGCTAGTTCCAGGACAGGCTCCAAAACCACAGAGAAACCCTGTCTCGAAACCCCCCCCCCCAAAAAAAAGTTACATTGGTCATGGTGTCTCTTCCAGGCAATAGAACAGTGATTAAGACTCCACTGAGCACCATAAAAGTAGATTCATCTCCAAGTCCTGCAGAAGAATTCACAGAAGAACCTGGCAATCCTGTTAAAGCCAGACCTACCTGCAATGCCCATGTTCTGGGGGAGAGGTTGTTGACCTGGTCAGCAGTCAGAGATCCAGGCTGACCAAAGCATCAGGGCTACAGCTGCCAGGGCAACCAAATCAGATGAGCAGGGGCTGCAGGCAGGAAGCCTGTAGGGAGTAAGAAAAGCAAGCAGGGGAAGCCTAAGAAGCCTTTGAGGGCGGGAAGCCTAGAGCTACTGAAACCCAACAGCTAGAAGGAAAGAAGCCTTCTACATAACCATTAGGATCTGTTTTGTCCCATAAAGGTCAGAGACTGCTAATTTGAATAAAAGTCTATCAAAGACAAAGTGAGAAAACCTGATTATACATCATGATAACTAGCTGGAAGGCTTGTGAGAACAGAGATTTCTGGGCTTCACGGGTGCCCTGGAGAGATTTATATCAGCTCATAAACCAACTGTCAAAATTTGTAGGAATTTGCAAGCCTTTTATGAAATACAATCATAGTTTAATTATGAATTTTAAGACCAAATAATTTGCATTAAAATAAGCTATAAGGTTATGGAGATGGTTCCGTAGGCAAAGGACTTGCCATTCAAGCCTGAATCTTAGATCCCCAGAACCCAAATAAAGACCCGGTGGACACAGTTTCACCCTGCAATCCCAGCTCTAGATAGGCACAGACAGGAGATCCCTGGAGCAAACCTGCTAGTTAGACTAGTCAACACAGCAGTCTCTAGGTTCAACAATGTGTGAGGTGAAGCGACATCAAGGAAGACCCCTGACATCAACCTCAGGCCATCACATGCATATGCACTGATATGCATGTAAACACAAATATATGCATGAACATCACACATGTAAATGCAAAATAACGTTACAATAAAAGTATTTCCTAGTCGTCTTGGCATCCACTTTCGTTACTGTCATCTTATGGCTATTCATTTCTGCTGGGTTTGCACCATAGCCTCACGGTGCTACTGTATAGTCTTCTTCACATCTCTCTCATGGTCTGCCAAGTTGGAAGTATTTACACCACAGAAATAGGCAAGTTCTACACATCTGGGCTTGTCACCTGTCTAGATTTAAGCAATGATGAGATGAAAACATTAATAGTACAGATTTAACCTGAAGTGTGTTTATTCGTAGCTACCATAGTATAAATAGAAAGAAATGTTTTTAGAAAAGAAGTTAAGGAAGCCATCTTTCACGATTTGGACGGTAACTTGTCACCACCAGGCCAGCTTTCGAGTTTTCAGCAAAGAAGATGCTCCCCATCCATAAGCCAGTGACATTCTGCCACTCATCTTTCTTTGGCCTTGCTTTCATCTTAATATAAGCACAAATATCAACTCACACTCATGTTGGAGTCCGACTCATTTATCGGTTCACCCACAAGTTGCTTCTGACGGAAGAGTTTTGCAATGGGCGATGAAAATAATCTATGAAAACCAACCTACTACAGGAAACTTGTAGTAGAAACTGTTAAACATTTTATTGTTGTTTCTATATTGTGAACTATACATCCTAGATACCAGCAAAAAATATACATACAGACGTACATTAACCTACGAATTTTCCAGAGATTCGGTTGTTGAGTGCTCACCAGCACACCACTGTCTGCCTGCTCTCCCAGCTCCAGACTCTAGGAAAGAGGTAAGATTCTCAGAATCTCCAAGATCATTTGGTCCTGCTTCCAGAGACCACTCTCTGAGAAGCTGTTCCTTAAAACATTTGGTCTCCTACTGATGGATAGACTTCCTCTCTACATTTCGTCACCAGATACATTATTGTCTTCTATTCCAGAAGACATTACAGTTAATCCAAGAAGCCAATATGTGACCAATAGACCATAAATCTTGAGGCAAAATAGAGATGAATGAACTCCATCTGACAACAGACAGTTCACAGCTGCAGCATGAAGACAGCTGGGAAGCTCATTCAGTCAACAGTCATTCCAAATTCCCCACTATTAGAACCAATACACAAAGACATTGCTAATGTGCACACATCATGCCTGATAGACTAGCTAGAGTAATTCACATCATCCTAAACGTAACTTCCTGTCTCATTCCCAGATGACCCTTTCCCTGCACACTTTTTCTTATGTCCTATAGATGCCTGCCCCATGAGTAAACATCTCCCTCTTTCTTGGTAGACCTCAGGTTCACAGGATCATCTATTGCACTGTAATTTGGAGAAAAGGATTTCAGATGAACAGCTCAGTCAGGTGATGCTAAGATAGATACTGGACACTCTGGATCCCCATTTACAATGAAAATGGAAGTGACAATCTCACTTTGTATAGTCATTTAAGAAAACAGTGAGTTGATAATATTTATGATATTCCCTGATATATAAATGCTAACAATGGTCAATGACTCAGTTTTGTGATTGCCTACATATTTTAATTTCCATAACTAGTATTATTTTAATATGTCTATATATTCTTTGATAACCTCATAAATGCATTATAGCCATATTCATGCTCTACTGTGCCCTCCAAATCCTCCAAGATTCCCTCTACCAACCTCATTTCTTTTATGTTTTGCTACACTGAGCCCAATTAGTGCTGCCCGTATGTGTGTGTGGGTGTGGTACCACCATCCAGTGGATCAATTACCAGGGACAACACCCCTAAAGAAAATCAACTTTCTTTGACCCCAAGAGCCATAAAATGGCCATAGTGCCTAAGTTAAGAGTGGAGGGTTTACCAAATATTTTCTTTATATTATTTTTACTTATTCCATTATTTTATTATCAATTTTAATTAGCAGAAAGATAATGAGTTTATACATTCTCATAAATATATTATTGTACTTTGTCATATATGTCTCTTAATTCTTCTTCCTTCTTTCTTTTGCCTCTTCCCCTGGGTCCCTTTCCTTTCCCCTATTAATTATCCTCTGATTTCATGTCCTGTGTGTGGGATGGAGGGGTTATGTGTATGCATGTGTGTATAGAGCTAAATCTGTATTCTGCATAGGAGAAAAAATATATTGTAAATATATTATATTGTTCCTTCTTTTCCCCATTACCCCATCTTATTCACCCTTCCTCGCTCACAATTCTCCCTCTACCTTCACTTCCCCTGTTCATATGTATTTATACCTAGACTCCACATGTGAGAGAAAACAATTACTTTCTTTTTTCTTTTCTTTTTTCTTTTTTTAATGAGACAGGGTTTCTCTGTATAACAGCCCTAGCTGTCCTGGAACTAGCTCTTGTAGACCAGGTTGACCTCGAACTCAAAGAGATCCTCCTGCATCTGCCTTCCAAATGCTGGGATTAAAGGTGTGCGCCACCACCGCCCGGCTGACATTTGCTTTCTTATGCTATATGCAATTTTAACTCATAATTATTTCTAAAAATATACGATTTCAATCTAGATGATTATTTAGATAGGTTGTGTGTGTGTGTGTGTGTGTTACATGCATGCTGAGTGTGGAAGGAATACATTATTGTGGGGTGGGATACAAGCCCATATATATACATGTAGAGGCCAGAAAAAGACAGTAAATATCTTTCTCTATAACTCTCCATCTTACTGCCTTGAGACAAGGTCTCTCACTTGAGCCAGAAATATACCTGTTTGGTCACATCTCTCAAGATCCGCCTGTCCCTGCTCTCCAGTGCTTGATTTACAACCATATTCAGAGAAAAGCAGATCTGGGGGTTCTAACTCAGGGCCTCAGGCTTGCAAAGTGAGTGTCCTTCCCAACTGAGATCTCCCTAGTGTCCACTCTCCAATTTAGTTGTATTTAATCTTTTTTACAAGTGTGACATGGAGCATGTATTCTTCTGGGACCTCGTGAAAATCTGTGTACATTCCTGCATAGAGTCATAATTTAAATTAACTGCTTAGAATGTTCATGTAGACTGTGTGTCTGGTCTCATGGTGTGGGCTCCATCACTTCAAAACAAGGCTCTAAAAACCTCTTAAGTCTTAAAAGTCTCCACAGTAGGAAGACTCTGCAAGAAAATATTTGAGATCCCAATGCCCCCTCTCACCTCATTATAAAGAAGAGCTCTGAGCCTCAGCTGGACATGGCCCTGTCTCAATGGGGCACACTCATTACAGCCTATTTACTCTTCTGCTTAGATCCAACAGTGAGGGCATCTAAGGGATGCCACTGTGGGATAGCTGCTGGACAGAACCAACCTAGACTTTCATCATGGCACCTTCCTTCCCCCACCAGGGCCTGCTCCTGGCTCTGCAGACTTTAAACTAAGGCCAGAATACCAATCAGGGCATGTCTGGGGAGTTGGGAGACAAGGAAGGATCCAGGAATTTTCTCAGTCCTTCCTAGGATTGTATGAAAGCAGATACCATAGAAGTGAATGGCATAGGGGTGGGGACAGGGTGGGCACAGGGTGGGCACAGGGTGGGAACAGAGTAGACACAGGGTAGGGTTTCTGAGAGGATGTAAAAGCATTGTCCCCCTCCAGAACAGCCTCTCTTCACAATGAGCCTGCTTAGACTAATCTTGGATTTTTACATCTCAAACTACATCTGGAAATGTCTAAAAGACCTCTAGAATCACAGGCTACCTAGAATTAATAAGCTTTTCTTCAGAATTGATGGCATGGGACATTCACAGATAAGTTTTGGGCTACAGTAAGGAAAAAAATCAAACAATCCCCAGGACTCCTTGGAACTGGAAAAATCGTCCTGAATCCTGGTGTGTCCTCAGAAGCCGATTGATCTGTCCCTGCAAGATAATCTCTCAGGAAACTGACTGCTGGGGAGCACAATGACTCACTTCTTTTCAAGCAGAAAGATGGGCAAGTACCTGCTCGTCCATGTAGTAAATTGGGTTTTTAAAACATTGATCTTTTAAGATCCTTGAATGTTCTCCGAGCCTTTCATTAGAAGGAGGCCCTCTAGAAGCAAATATTAAAACCACTGGAACTCCAGCGACAGTCTCCAAATGTCAAAGGTAAGCGGAAGGGGAGAACAGGAGAAAGGAAGAGATGGACCCAAGTAAAAGAAGAACAAGAGAACCTGCCAGTAGCACCTTCTACCCTGAATCATACCAGAGTGCAAGCAATCAAGAGGGGAGAGGCCAGGAGCGCCACCAAAGAATCCTGCAATGTGACCTTATATAGCTCAGTAAATTCCTGACCTCCCCTTCCACTTCCCTTTGACATTTGGAGACTTTTCCCAGCTCCGTGGAGTCCTGGGGACTTAAGGCCCATTCAGTAAAAGGAAAGTTACGTCGGGTGTTGGAAACCTACCTTAGTCGTAGATCATAGAGGAGAATCTGCCACTACCACTTCACCAACAGTATAATCCCAAACTGAATTCTAAATATTTATCCTCAGACCCACAGATAAGGGTACCTCTCACCCTTCATCAAAGAACTGTCTCTTGACAATATGTAACAATTAAAGAAAATTAGACCAGGGTAAGAAGGAGCAAAGAGGGCAGTAGCAGTACCTAGTAGGGATTGGGAGAAGAAAAGGAAGGAGACATTATGTAATTATATTTTAATTTTTTATTTTAAAAAGAGAAAAAAAAGGAAAGTGGAAAGATATAGTGTGTTAGAGTTTTATTGCTGTGAAGAGACACCATGATCATGACAACTCTTATAAAGGAAAACATTTAATTGGGGCTGACTTACAGTTCAGAGGTTTAGCCCATTGTCACCATTGTGGGAAGCTTGGAGACACACAGACAGACATGGTGCTGGAGAAGGAAATGGAAGTTCTAGTTCAAGTGAACTGGCTTGAGCTTCTGAGACCTCAAAGTCTACACCCTGCAATGTATATGTTGCTAAACTGTGATGTCCAATGTATTTGCTGGGTTAAATGTGTTTTCTACTCGGGATATTTTCCATTTCTGATAAGTCAAAGGAGATGTAATACCATGGTAAATTTAACCACATTGTTGCAAAAACTGAAAAATATTTATTTTTCAATTTTCTAGTTTTATAGGTTTTTTTCTTCAAATATAGTCATGGATTTTATGTCAATTATATGATATTAAAATGATCCATATGCTATCACATGTCTGTTTGAATTTGTGTGTGCATATGTGTGTGTGTGTGTGTTATGAGAGAGGGAGGGAGAAAGATAAAGATTATATTGATGGGATAACCAAAGCTGGTTAGATTGAGGATGGCTGCTTATTGGCATAAATAAGTTTCGTTGACCAGATGGCCCACAGAAATTTTGTTTTATGGATCCAGTGATGTCTCAAGATCTTGTCCAAGAGGGATGGTGATTTATCTTTACTGATAGCTATTTGAATCTGAATTTGTTGAATTCTAGAAGAATCAAATCTTATTAACCATTGAAGGGACTGAAAACAGCAGCCGGCCTGTCTGTCATGAAATAAGTATCCTACCCATGAAGGAGAACAGTGAGACAGTAAGAACCTGTTGTACCCTTGTGTGAAGTGAGTTGTTTGTTGTTGTTATTGTTTGGAAGCCTCCATTAAGACAGAAGGTGGCCATGCTAGAAGACAAATTTAGATATTAGCAATTAGTGTAGACAACTTGCTGGTGATACCATAAGATTCATTTGAGATGTGATAATAGGAAAAATTAAGGGAACTGTTTTGAAGATTAAGATTAAAATGGAAGTCAAATCCAAAGGTGCCTATGACAGGGTTATCAATGATGGGGATATTTCCAGTAATAATAAAGGGCTCACTAGGGGAGAGTTGGGTTTTTAATTACTCAAGAGCCAGATGAATGAGTCCTGATGGAAGAATAGAGAACCTTTTAAGGTTTCATGGCAGTCAATAGAGGTTTTACCTTAAAGCACAAGTGAGGGTAACTGTGCTCTCAGGGCTCTTTCTATGAGGTCAGTGTTAAAAGCAAGAGCCATGGAGTCTGTGTCCATAGAGTTGTTTATCTGAAGTTGACCCTTAGGGTCTGTTTTGAAGAGAAACCTCAAGTGGTTTACTGCTCCAGCAGGGTTCTCTTGAGTTGAATAATAATAATAATAATAATAGAAGAGGAAGAAGAAGAAGAAGAAAACAATGTGGTTTTATCCTAGGCAGATGAACCAGATGAGTAATTCCCCAAATTTTGACAAGCACTAGTACAGCCCCTTAAAATCGTAAAGCTTGACACTGGGTTCCCTAGCTGGACTAGGTCAGGATAAGAATCCTGGTTGGGAGGTGATGGTCAAATTAATTTTTTTTTTTTTTTTTTTTTTTTTGGTTTTTCAAGACAGGGTTTCTCTGTGGTTTTGGAGCCTGTTCTCGAACTAGCTCTTGTAGACCAGGCTGGTCTCGAACTCACAGAGATCCGCCTGCCTCTGCCTCCCAAGTGCTGGGATTAAAGGAGTGCGCCACCACCGCCCGGCCTTCAAATTAATTTTGTAATTATACTTTTTTAATGGAAGTTTAAAAACCACATAGATGGCCCCAAATTAATTTGTTTCTTTATACTGTTAATGTCATTCAAAGTTTCTTCAGGGAGCCTGTAGGATTGTTAGGGACTCATAGGAAGCCTCTTGGCTCTTTTTTTTCTCCCTCCACATGGTCTGTCACCTGTTGGTATGATTCAGGGTCTTGTTGACCATGTGACTTTTCCAAACTCTAGGGGTTTTATGGTCTCTCAGATCAAGAGAGCTGGTTGTATGACCACCTTAGAAGGGGTCTCTCATGTCCTGGATTTTGGATGATCCAGAAAGGGAACAGCCAAGATATTGACTGATATTTTATTTCCATTGTCCTCTTTTGTCTTGGCCTCTGTTTTTTGAACACCCAGAAGGACAGTTTTACTAGTCTTGAAGAATAAGCAATGGATTTTAATTTTAACTCTTAAGTAACATTTGGATGAAGTTTAGACAAAAGCAAATTGATTTTAAATAAATCTTTATTTCAACCACTCTACCAAGTAGTTAAAAGTCTGACAATTTCAGCAGAAAACAAGAAATTATCTCAATACAATACAAAATTTCTTAAGTCAGTTCTCACGTTAACAAGAACAAGACAATACCTTAATTAAAATAACATTGTTCTAAACAGAGAATGAGATTCTAGATTCTAGTGTATTGAATTTTGACCATGGATATTTTAACAGCTTTCAAACATATATAGATATATACAATATAACCTTTAAGTTTTATCCTCTATGGCCTTCTGTGACTTGCACAGACCTTCTGAGGTCTCCTTAAACCTTCTAATTTTGTCTTTATCTTTTCTTTACTTCAGAAAAGAAAAATCCAGTCAATTCACCATAGGACAAAAATCTTATTTTATCACACAAATTTACTTCTTATCCAAAATATTCTCCATTTTAAATATTCCTACAAAATACTTTAAAGTAGTTATCTTTAAAGAAGATCCTCTTTTGCATCTTCTCTCTCCTACTTATTGATGCTGTTTTACTTTGTTTCTTTCCTAATATTATGAGGCACAGAAACATTTTTAAAAAACTTTGTCACTTTTCTCATTACTATGACAACAAAAAGTACCTAACAAAGGCAGCTTAAAGAAAAAATAGAGTTTCTCTAGGGCAGGTGAGCCAGGCTAGTAATTTCCTGAATTTTGACAAGCACTGATACGGCCCCTATAAAATGGTAAAGCTGGAAACCAGGCTACATGTTTTATAAAATGGCCACTACTAAATCAGTTTTCTCTAACAACCCAGTTTTCTCTAATGGGCAGCGAGATATTTAGTCTAATCCCATGTCCTTTCTATGTGGTAATCTAGCCCATGTGACCCTCAAAGATATAAATAAGCTCACCTCCAAACTGAAACTTCAAGCACTGTTGAGACCAATATTTAGTCTATGATATCTCCAAATTTCTATTCTCACAACATCATGGTTCCCTCCCTTCCTTACCTTGTCCAATTTTCTCTTCTCCATGGCTTCCAAGATGACCTTTGACCTTGACCTTGTACCTGTAAGAACTTCATCTTTGTGAAAGTCCTTCTGATATTGCACCAGAATTAGTATGTGTGTCCAATAGCATATGGCAGAAAAATAGCTTACCACTTCTGAAGTTGCTTTATAAAACACCACGATTTTGGTCTTGAGATCTCTCTCTCTCTCTCTCTCTCTCTCTCTCTCTCTCTCTCTGTGTGTGTGTGTGTGTGTGTGTGTTGTGGTGTGTGTGTGTGCATCTGTGTGTGCATCTGTGTGTGCATATGTGTGTGATTCTCGTGCTCCCTCTTTTCTTCTATAGTCAGGGCTATGAGTTATGCATTAAGAAGCTTCACTGGGAGCATCACATGGAGAGAACCTAATGCTCCACACATTGCAGTATGTGAGCTTGGAAGCAGACCTCCCCCCAACCAAGTTTGGGCAACATAAGAGACTCTGAGCTATCAAGGCCAAGATAAATTCCTGCCAAACTCCTAACTCTCAGAAACTATGTGAGATAACCAGTGTTGTAAGCCTACGGACAATTTGTTGTACAGTAGTAGATTATAAATTACCCCTTTGCCCATGGTAACACAGTACACAACTGGTAAATGGAAACAGCCTAGATATCTATCAACTGATGAATGGATAATTACATGTGGCATATTTACAAAATGGAATACTATTCAGTTGTTAAGAAAAAATTATGAAAATCCCAGGTAAATGAATAGGGCTTGGAACCATCATTCTGAGTGAGGTAACGCAGACTCAGGAAGACAGACATCACACTCCTCTCATCTGTGACTGTTAGCTCTGAATCTTCAAGTATTTATGTATATTTATAAGCCCTGTACATATCAGGGAAGTAGTAACCCTATATTGGGGCTTTCAAGAGAGGGGAGAAAGAACTCCATGTTATAAAGACTTAAATGAGAATAATGGAACTGGAGGGGTTAAACTGGGATGCATGGAAGGGAAGGATAAGAAAACACTGGTTTTTGGAGAAGTGCATTCCAGACATGTCACCATGTTATGTGACCACCCTAGACCTGAGTCTAACACCTTTCTCCCATCTCTGTCCACTGCCAAATCACTTATACTACAAAGTGAGGTCACCCTGCACTTTCTGATTAATATATTATTTTTCATCGTCTCTCATCACCCCACCTTTTTCTCTTTTTATTTTTAACTTGTGGGCACATCCTGCCTGGCAGGTTGATATTGTGTGTGAAGGCATTACAGCCTAATAAGTTTCTTGATGGTTTTTCTCACTCAGCAGCCTGCACAGCATCTTCCGGTGCTATGAAAGCCAGTGACCATGCAGGAAGCCTTTTGCTCAATTTCAGCTGGATTTCTGTGTGTTATGTAACCAGACTGTGTGGTGTCACCAGAAATAGGTCACTGGCATCATAGTTCTGGTTGACAGCCAAGAAGAACAGCCATAGCCTGCATTGTTCTGGGGATTTCTGAAAATCTTACAGACCAACAACTCATAGGAAGTTATGGATCTGACACTTGGTATTTCATTTAATAACCTATAGTTTCTTAGAAGAGCATTGCCCACCATGCAGCCAACTATCATTTAAACTCTTATTTTTATTTAATATGTTTTTAATTAAAATATAGTTCTGACATTTCCTTCCTCCATTTTCCTCTCTCTACTCTCCCCATGGTCTCCCCAACCCCATCTCCCTCTCAAATTAATGTCTTTTTTTTATTTATAATTGCTCACACACACACAAACACAACCTGCTGAATCCATTTTGATGCTTATTTGGTAACAAATTGGTGTGCCCATCTCTAGAAGAAGCTAATTCTCCCTCTCTCAGCAGTCACTAGCTAACTATAGTTCTTTGTGTAGGTGTAGGTCTCTGTTAACACTTCAATTTCCTAAAGCTAAAATTGCCTATTTTTTACAACATTTTGTTATGTATAACTTTCACAGAGGTTATTTATGGAACCCATTTTGTGTCGCATTTCTATCACATTTTATATTTTTAAGAGATATCTCAGTGATAACCTTGGAACTAAGCCTTTAGTAATTTGCTTGATATAAATTACTGGGCAAATGAAGGCTAGGGCACAAAGAGGTTTTAAGCTGTAAAGTATTTGCTATTTATTGCCTTGCTGAGTTCCAGAATTAATTGTGCCATTTTTGTTATAATGGTCGTATCTGAGTGGGCCTGTATCCCACTGATGCTATGGATTAGTATTTGAATGTGTTCTAAAATGCTTGTCCTTTGCCAAGGGCTGTCATTTTAAGATATAGTTCCTACATCTTTTTATTTCAATTAAAAATGAACTCATAGAACTGGGGAGAGAGTTCGGTCACCCAAAAGTTCTTGTCTTGTGAGCATGAGAGTTTTGTAAGCATGGGGGCTTAATTCCACATTTAAAAAATATCCAAGAGAAGTGTCAAGTGCATGCAATCCCAGCACTAGGGAGACAGAGACAGGTGGATGTTTAGGGCTAGCTGGCCACTCAACTTTGTCTATTCTGTGATCTTCAGGCTGAGGAGAGACACTGCCACATAAAAGAAGGTGGCACTCATCCCTCCGTGGGAGATCCTGAATTGTGTAAGGGTGGAGCAAGTGACTGAGCCCAGGAATGCACATGTTAATTCTTTACTCTGTGCTTTTGACTATGAATATAATGTGATCAATTCTCTGACACCATTACCATTGTGATTACCTGCTATGATGGGCTGTAATCTGAAACTGTGAGACAAATTATTTCTCCTTAAAGTTGCCTTTATCAAGGTATTTTAATCACAGCAACAGCAAATAGAACCAGGACATGGCCAATTTTAGCATCTCTTTTAATGTCTCACAGAGCTTTTTTAAAAACAGATTTTTAATAATTATCGCAAATTTTTGAAAGATGGTCCAGTGTTTACACGAGTCTCCTGAGAGCCTCCTGACCACTAGAGACCTCTACCAGCCCCAAAGTTCTCCGAGCTTTTGTGTCATGATAGCACAATACTTATGTTGGGTGATTGGTGTGGGAAGTCCTTCTGCATATGTGTTGCTTTTATTGATTAATGAATAAAGAAGCTGCTTTGGCCTGTGATAGGGCAGAATAGAGCTAGGCAGGAAAACTAAATTGAATGCTGAGAGAAAGTAAGTGGAGTCAATGAGATGCCATGTAGCCACCAGAGGATAAAGATGCAAGTGCCAGCCAGAACCTTGCCTGTAGGCCACAAGTCTTGTGGTAAAATATAAAATAATAGAAATGTGTTAATTTAAGATGTAAGGACTAGTTAGAAATATGATTAAGCTATTGGCAAAACAGTATTGCAAATAATATAGTTTCTGTGTGGTTATTTCTAATCTGAGCTGCCAGGAATGAATGAGCAGCCTCTGCCAACAGATTGATGCCCAACATGATCAACTATATCCATGGAAAACCTGAGAAAGCTTAAAAAGAAATTCTAGACACAAAAGAACAGAGCTGAACATGACTTATTGGTAGCAGCATTTTCTCGGGTGGGCTCTGTTTGCTAGAAGCAAGCAGAGGCACAATTCTTTTAAGAGAAGGCTTCCTGACTCAGCGGTAGCAGCAAAAACTATGTGACTCCTTTAAAAACTCTTCCTGGTTCATACTAGTTGCACAAACAACTCTGATTCTTTTGGAAGGTCCTGATACAGAGCGTTTAATTAGTGTTTTGAGTAGCATGTTACAAACTGCTTAATGGTGTGACATAGATCTGCTGCATACCTGGAACTAGGGTGGTATGCATGGCTCACAGAGGCAGTGAACAGACCTCTGCCATGTTGGACTGGGCGGAGCCAAAAGGCAAAGCAGTCTTAGTCCTGGTCACACCACATAGCATTTGAAGAAGCCATCCTGAACAGAAAAGGATTACAGATATACAATAAAGACAAATCCAGATGAAAAATACCTCTAAATGGGTCACAGTGTGTTTTTAAAATGTATGTAGGCTTGCAAGAGAGAAGAAAAAGAGTATAGTTATAAAAAGAAGTAAATAGCTTTTTAAAAAATAGAACAAAGTCTTTAAATAGAGTAAATTTGTAGAAAAAGTAGTATAATAAGAAAAATAAGCCACATAAAGATAGAAAAAACAAAGAAAGTCTGGATTATGTATATTATTGTGTTAAATTTGAATTTTTTGACTGTGAATAAACTAAGTACAGAGAGATATTTTATTATATGGGTTGCTAAGCTAAACCAACATATATATTTTAAAGGTATCTTGTCTTCAAAATTTGTGCTTTGGAAAAGAGGCTCTTCTTTTGTTTCCACAGAGCATGAGAATCTATGGATTACTTCCAGACTAATGTAGTTTGATGGACCAAGACTCCCCCAAAGTTTGCTGTGAACATCCCCAAAAATTACTTTACCCAACAAAAAGCAGGAAGCAGTTTGAAGAGAACTATGCCCAAATTTCCAAATATTGTTTATAAATGTTTACTTACATTTAAAGGGGATATGCTACGAGATTTATATTGGTATGGATCTTGGTTTATTGATACATATTTAAGGTCAAATTTATATGACTTATTATATATATATATATGCTCTTGATTAAGGTATTGTGTTTGTGTAGCTTATTTTAAAATATAATATATAATTTAAAAATATAGGTTAATAGATCATTATCTATAATAATCAAGCTTGTAGTCATGTTAGTTAGGTTTTCTAGATGTATATTACCCCTTTAATCTATGGCTGTCTGTACTATGTCTCTTTAAAGACTTTGTTTTATTTTTTTAAAGCATTTACTTCCTTTTATAACTGTCTATATTCTTTTTCTTCCCTCTCCCAAGCCTATGTACATTTATTCAGCACTGTGACACATTTAGAGTTCTTTTCCACATGAATTTGTCTTTATTTTATAGCTATAATCCTTTTCTGACCAAGACCACTTCTTAAAATGCTAAACAATGTGGCTAGGACTAAGGCTGCTTTGCCTTTTGGCTCCACCCAGTCCAACAAGGCAGAGGTACATTCAGCACCAGCTCTGCAAACCATACTCACAGCCCCATTTTTAGGCATGCAATGGGTCTATGTTGCCATTAAGAAAGTTGTAGCGCTCTACTCACAAACCCCATTTAAGTGCTTGGTCTCCTGAAAGAGCCAAGAGCTGTTCATACCACTAGCACAAACCAGGAAGCCTTTTTAAAAAAGCTGCAAAGTTTTTATTGCTACTGCTAAGTCGGGAAGACTTCTTAAAGGAGCTGAGGCACCCCTGCTTGCCACCAGCAAACAGAACCTATCTGAAAATACGTGGCTACCAAGAAGGTATACTTAACTCTGTTCTTTTGAGTCTAGAATTTCTTCCCAAGCTCTCTCAGGTTTCATGTGAATGTAGTTAGCTCACGTGCAGCACCATTCTGTAAGCCGAGGCTGCTCATTCGTTTCCTGGCCACCTAGACCTGAAATAATCACACAGAAAATGCATTAATTAAAACACTGCTCAGCCTATTAACTCAAGCTTCTTATTAAATAATTCTTACATCCTAAATTAGCCCATTTCCATTATTTTGTATTTTACGACAAGGCTCATAGTTTACTGGTAAGATTCTGTCCAGCATCTTTCTTCTTTGATGGCTACATGGCGTCTCTCTGACTCTGCCTTCTTTTCTCCTCTATCTCTACTTGGAATTCCTACCTTGCTCTATTTTGCACTGCAATAGGCCCAACGCAGCTTCTTTATTAACCAATGATAATAAAACACATTCACAACATACAAAGGTGGTGGCACACACCTTTAATCCCAGCACTTGGGAGGCAGAGGCAGGCGGATCTCTGGGAGTTCGAGGCCAGCCTGGTCTACAAGAGCTAGTTCCGGGACGGGCACCAAAGCTACAGAGAAACCCTGTCTCGAAAAACAAAAAAAAAAAAAAAAAAAAAAAAAAAAAAAAAAAAAAAACAAAGGGGAATCCCACATCACAGAAATACTGTGAAATATCCTGTTTCTAGTCAATCGTGCCAAGGACTATTGGCTTGGACTCAACAAACCCTTCAATAATGAAAAATTAAGATTAGCGAGTTTCATTTTTCACCAAGATATCCCCTTCCTCTGTAGTCCTCTCCTTTGCTACTCTGAGAAATGTTTATAAATAGTGTCTTATCTTGGGTCATGGTTTATAGGGTTGCTGTATATTTCATCCACCAAGAACTCTCTGTAGCTCAAAGCAAAATTTTCTGGTAAACAACTGAAGGAGACAGCAACTTTTTTCCAGATTTCCACTGTGGTAAATCTGCTTTGGATTTTTCAAACCATAAGTTATCTAATAAAAAGTAAGAAAACTGTGGTGTGAAGACATGGAGGTGCTTCAATACTTCAAAGATCTTTTCATGTGTTTTGTTACTCTAGCCACAATGTAGAACTATTTATAAAAATAGTATTTTCCTGTCTTAGGACTTTTGGCTTGCCTCCAAATCTTCCCAAGTCATCTTCAGAGTCACTCAAACTTCTGTAGTTAATATAGTCAGGGAAATCAAAACAAATTTCAGAGTTCTTTTCTATAAACAAGAACCCAGGCAGTTATGCTGATAGACCTGATGGTTTATCTCAGTTTACACACATCTTTGGTGCCCAGCACAGCCCCCAAAACTCTGGCCTCTCCATTTTGAGTAGTATTCTTTCCATGTGGTACTTTAGCCTGATTTCAGATATTTGATATGAGATCATGCATTTTCTGAAACAGAAGTTGGTTTGGTTTTCACTTATGGAGTCAGGAAGTCCAAGAGCATGGTGCTTGTGTCTGGTTGGTATGGGATGAGGACAATCTTCCTACATCAAAACACAGTGGGGGATCAAATGACATGCATGCCACAGCAAATATGCTAGTTTAGTTCTCTTGATCTTATAAAGCCATCATAAGGGGCTACCCCATGAATTCATCCAATAAGAAATGCTTCCTAAAGGACTTTCAGATACATTAACATATTAATATGAGAATTAAATTTCCCAAGTATGAACTTCTGAGGGACAAAGTCAAACTGTATTAAATGGATAGTAAAGCTGTCGCTTTGGTCTACAACTATCAATAAGTTACTGTCAATGTGGGTCCATCAAGCCAGAGCTAGTCACTAACCTCTCATAACCCACTGTGGATTCTTTAGCAAAGCATCTGTCCTGAACACCACAATCCACCTCTGCTGGCGTGGGTGATAAGCCATTCTCTGGAGAGAATTAAGCTAATGCATTGTCTTATAGTCACAGCTATCCCTTCAACTATATATGGCACTGTTTCCACAATATTAATTGCCCTAACCTTCTGCAAACATAAAACAAATTAAAGTTTTCCCCACTGAGTGGCTATAAAGGCAAAATTTGTTCAGCTAAAATACATTCAACTGAGGTGCAGGAAGAAAAGCTATGAGAACTTTTAACAAAATTGTTTATTAATTTAAATGCATTACATATATAAGTATATATTCCTAAATATATAAATACAACCTTCTCAGTCCGTATAATATTACTGCATATGTATGATTTCAGGGGTGATCATTTAGGGGGCTTTTCCCCGGGGAAGATTTTCTCCTGCTCTGTTCTTTTACTACATATAATGAAGAACACGGGTTACAAGTAAGCTTTTCCAGAGTTTGGGGAGGTTGACTTTGTGGTAAAACACAGTCCCACAAACTGTGGCATCACCTGCATTTCAGCTAAACATGAGTTTTCTCTCATTGCAATTTGGTTCATTTGAATTAGGACGTCATCCCTGGGGTCAGTCATCCAAAGATAGGAGCTAGAGCTCTGTCTCCTAAATGTAATCACTTGGCTTTGATTTGCATGAAACTCACTTACAGAGCCTCCAGTACTTTAGGAGATACAAAGGTATCTTATAGAATCACATAAAAGCTATGGTTTCCAGTCCAAGTAAAATGCATATGCATGGAGACACTAAATTACAATTTTAGGAGCTCCATGGATCCTGGTAATATTTATCTACATACTATCCAACATCCGTTCACAGTCTGCCATAACAGCAATCCAGGGACTAAGGCAAGTGAATTCTTTACAAAATATCCCACATAAAGACTATTTTTTCTTTCTTAAATCTTTTTTTTTTTTTTTTTTTTTTTTTTTTGGTTTTTCGAGACAGGGTTTCTCTGTGGCTTTAGAGCCTGTCCTGGAACTAGCTCTGTAGACCAGGCTGGTCTCGAACTCACAGAGATCCGCCTGCCTCTGCCTCCCGAGTGCTGGGATTAAAGGCGTGCGCCACCATCGCCCGGCTCTTTCTTAAATCTTAATCAAAATATAATTATATTGCTATCACTTTCCTCCCTTTAAGCTCTTTAATGTCCATCCTCATTCTTTCTCAAATTGATACCCCTTTTTTTTATTATTATTACATATATGGAACACACACACACAATCTGCTGAATCCATTTAGTGTTGTTGTGTGTATATGATTTCTGAGTTGAACAATTTGTATTGGATAACCAAGTAGTGAAGTCATCCTTGGGATAGACTAACTTTCCCTCCTCAGAAGACTCATGATCTGTAGTACTTTGTCTAGGGAAAGGACACCATGAGATTATTTCCCCTTCTTTGTTAGCCTATGCATTGCTATTGTCATTGTTCGGGTCTTGTTTAAATAGCCATATTGATCATTTTGTAGCTTCCTTGTCATTTACAGGGTACATAATCTCATAGAAGACTTACAAGTTGTCTGGCTCTTACAATCTTTCTGCCCCCTGTCCCATGATGTTCCCTGAGTCTTTGGTGCAGAAGTTGTATAACGGATATATGTATCTCTTGGGGCTGAGTACCCCACAATCAATTTCTCTACCTTATGACCAGTTTTGGTTTTCTGTAATGATCTCTGCTGTGAAAAGGACTTGCTTTGATATAGAGGGATAGCTTCGCTTATTTGTGGGTAAAAAGATAAATGAAGTTATGTCACTTGGGCTGACAATGCTTCCCACAAGAGTCATAGATTATCTAACAAAAACTCCAATACAAAACATGAGACATCTCCAAGTTTTTGCTCAGGGTAGTCCAAGTGACTCCTGAGACAATCTAGGTTATTGCTGTTGTCTCTGGATGCCTCTCAGGAATTGTGGAAGGCATTAAACAATTTAGACATGGGACTCAGAAGATTCAAACTGAATCTAACCTGAAATCCCCCTTCCTGTGGTCTAGCTCTCTTAGTACCAGAAGGTACTATGAAAGTTGCCCAAGGAGGGAAGCAATCAATAGCTCTATCTAGCTGTGACTCCTATGAATCACACCAATGATCAGTATGACAAGACATCCCTAAGGTGAAATTATGGCACTCCTATCATGGCAGTAGCCGAGTCAAATTGGACTTAAATTCTGCTCAATAGGAGGGAAATCATGCCTAGTACTAGAAATCTAATCAACACACACAATCTGCTGAATCCATTTAGTGTTGTTGTGTGTATATGATTTCTGAGTTGAACAATTTGTATTGGATAACCAAGTAGTGAAGTCATCCTTGGGATAGACTAACTTTCATGGATCTTCAAGGAGAATCTATTACTGCCCCTTTACTGGACCAGCAAAACTCCTAACTGAAAGAACAAGTTTAACAAAAAAACAGCTTTTGCCTTAAATTCTGATTAATTCATGGTATTTTCAGAATATATTTCCATCTTAAACTCCAGATAGCTTTGGGTAAGTTTTGAATATCTGTCTTTTCTCAGTCACACTACTCAGGAGAGGGCTTCTTCCCCTTCAGGTTAGGGACCAGGAAGTTGTCTTTCTTATCTGTCTCCATATTACTTTTAGAAATGCATAAACGGACAGAAAAAGAGTATCTCACACTCTGCCTCCCAAATACAATACACTTTGCTTGGTATTATACCTTTCTTGTCATTATTTTGTGTACTTGAACTCAGCTGAGATAAAATCATAGATGCCATTCCTTATCCTGTGTGCTTTTATGAAGGAATTTTTCTGTGTCATTAAAAATACAACGTAAATATTATTCTTACATATCACAAAATATTCCTCTATATGAATGCTGTGTGATTTATTTACCTATAAAGGCTTATATTTACATTTTCAACTTTTTGCCTTTATAAATAACTTTGAAACAGCCTTTAGCTAGTAGGTCATAAATCTAGACTCTGTTTAGGATTTTTTTTTATATATACTGGAGATAAAACCCTGGGCCTCATGCATACTGGGGCAGGTATCATACCACTGAGCAATACCCCAGTCAAAGATTCTATCTCTAGGAGAAAGTCTTAGGAGATTGTTGCAAAGAGGGGTTGCTTGTTTGTCCCGTCCACCTAGAACCAAAATAACCACACAGAAACTATATTAATTAAAACACTGCTTGTCCCGTTAGCTCTAGCTTTTTATTGGATAACTCTTATATTAATTTAACCCATTTCTATTAATCTGTATATTGCCACTTGGCAGTGGCTTACTAGCAGAGATTTGGCACGTCTGACTCTGTCAGCTCCATAGCTTCTCACCAACTCTGCCTTCTTCCTTCCAGCATTCAGTTCCATCTTACCCTCCTACCTAAGTTCTGCCCTATCAACAGGCCAAGGCAGTTTCTTTATTCATTAATGATAATCACAGCACACAGAGGGGATTCCCACATCAGGAGATTTATAAGGTCAAAGAAAATTGACATGTTAAAGTCCCCTAATATGTCCAATGAACCTGCAGAGGCACTTGCTCAGCAGGCAGAGCTTTCAAGTACTGTGAACAACTTCAGCTTTGGAAAGCTTACTTGGGTATTTTATCCAGCCTCCCTACCATCCATAAAAGGTAAGTAAGTTTGACATAGAAATTATTCTCAAAATTAGATGGCATAAATATACTTTCTCATGTTTTACAAGTTTTACCTAGAAATGTCACCTTCAGAAAAAGTGGCTTTGAAATTTTTGAAGCAGAATAATGATGAGATCGTGGCCCATTGCTTCTCAAGCAGTCACAGGAAACAACACATTTGTCCTCACTTCACGATTTAGACAGCTGAGAGAGCCCCTCACGAGTAGTTCCTCACCCGAAGCCCACATGGCTTCCATGGGGCCATGCTAACAGCGTTATGACTATTTTACTAGGAAAAAGGCCACAGTTCCTCAGAGAGCAAGTACTTTAGAGAGGGCACAGACCTGAAGCCATGGTTCCTCAGAGAGTAAGTTCTTTAAGGAGGGCATGAACCTGAAGCCACCATGGCTACTATAGCTGAAAGACTCCTCATTATGATTTCGGTTCCTTTAGCTGGTATCTTGCTCTTGTTTACATGAAACACACAGGCTGCTATGGAAACCATTATCATAGGAAACTAGAGAGAAAGAAGTGATCGCTGCCTAATGTCCCACTTGAGCGTTGCCTGGTGAGGGACCAGCTGTGTTCCTGAGACTTTCCTGAGAGCTCGAATAACACCAGGCAGAAGCTGATTTGGGCAGTTCGCTGTTCTGCCTCCTGAGTGAGAAACAATTGTGGGTTAATGCCACCTATGGCAGTTCCCATGCTAGTGGTCAGATTTGCCTGGGTGTGGGCCAGCGGTATATCATTATCCACTATCTATGGAGACCCTGACTGGTGATGAAGAGTTCCATCCCCTTAGATTTTGTCTCTGATAGAAGAAATCATGATACAGCTGTAGAGCTTAGATGGCCAGAATATACCCAAGAAATGCATCGTCACAAGATTTTGTCATTATGTCAACATCTTAGAACATAATTACTTGAATAGATGTTACAGTCTACTGCCAAACACCTGGATATAGAATACAGTCTGTTGCTTCTAGGCTATATACACGTACATGTTTCTGTATTGTCTATTGTAGGCAACTGCAACACAGTAGCATTTGTGTAACTAAACATACAGGAAAAATATTACATCAGTAGAATTTTCAGCTCCATTATGAATCTAATGGGATTGTGGTAGCTGTGGTACATGGCTGGCTGGCATTTCTCTATGTGTTGTAGGATTGCACCTAAAACTTTATAGTCCTTTCAAAACCTTTAAAGATGAGAGGATTTCTTCTATTTTAATTCATAAAACAACCTAAAAAGGCTGATATTGTTGTCTCTGTCCACAGCAAAGAAACTGAGACATTGGGTGACAGAGACTGGCTAGTTGCTAATCAATCTGGTTTCCTCTCCTTAGGTACCAACACAGACTACACTCCCCAGACTTCCTTGCAATTAGAAAGGAGCTCTAAATTTGAGCCTTAATTAGTGGATTGTGTACAAGTGATGTAGTTCACTTGAAACCACACTACACAAATTCTTTTCAGTTCCTCTATCCTCTATTAATCCTAGCTGGGTACATCTCAGCTAGGACTGTGGGACAAAACTCTAACTACGGCATCTCCGTGTGGTCTATTTTCTTACAGTATAGTCTGGGTTTCATGAACAAACATCCCCCAAAGAACCAGCTAGAAGTTGTACACAATTTTATCATCAAGCTCGGAATACATTTTTTATCGCAGAGATCAGCTAAACTATAGAAATACAGAAAAAGACTCAGAGGACCCTCAAAGATAAAGGCAGTCATCACATGGTAGGAAACTGTATCACAGAGTCACAGTTTGGAGGGAAGTCTTTCAACCTTTGTTGAACAATAATGTAAGAAATAAAGATGAACGATGTGGTTACATGTTGTGAAGATCTGTTTGCTATTGTAGCACTGCACAGACTAGTCTAATACAAAGTAACAGGTTCAAGATCTCCATCCTTCCATTAACCCCTTCACCTATCCTCAGATTAGGACCAGAAATTCTTTTTTTTTAGAAGTAGTGTCTTTTTATTATTATTATTATTCTTTTTTAATTAATATTTCCACCTGCTCCCCGTTTCCCATTTCCCTCCCCTCCTCCCACATATTGCCCCCTCCCCCATCCCCACTCCTCTTCTCCACCCCCCACACCATTCCCCCTCCCTCTCGATACTGAAGAGCAGTCCAAATTCTCTGCCCTGCGGGAAGACGAAGGTCTTCTATCTACATAGGACCGGAAATTCTGTCACCAGTTTCATTGCATATAGAAAAAGGAAAGCTCCAGAAGTTTGCTGAAATTAAGGGATACCAGACAGATTCAAAAGAAGAAAATATATACAGATTTATTAACAGCATCCAAAAAAAGCCATTATCCAATAATAGTCCAATGAGATTGAGAAACTTATAGACCTTTCTTCGTAGAGGAGAAGAAAATGGAGAGGGGTGCAATCAATCTTGATAGACAATAAATGGTTTGTGAATAAGACAGAGACCAGTCAATAGCTGGGGACAAAGCTGTTTTAGGTCCTGGGAGAGTTAGAGAAAGGCGAATGTCATGCATATGCATATGGAATATCCCAGGGGTGAGCTCTCAAAGCTGCCTCAGAAGAATAGATGAAAAGTCTGTCTGGATGTGGAGACTTTCTGTCTCTTCTGTGGATAACCTTTCCTGGAAGGAGTTTAAAACAATTGCATTTCTTTTAGAAGACGTTTCCTAAGTCAGATAAGGGAACTTCAAAAGCAATCCCTCCCGGCACTTAGGTTGGGGAAACAAGAGAAGGTCAGGAAGCCCTTGCTTCTAAGACAGCTTCAAAGGTCTTCCTCAGCTCCTTTAATGTACCAGTGCTTACCATGTGAAGGCACCATCGTTTGGGGTATTGTTTGTGAGACCCATCAGTGGCTCATCTCTGCTTTCTGTCGAAGCAGCCTGAATGACGAAGGCTGAGATCATCCAAAGTTCACTTCCTGGAATTTCTAGAAAATGATGCTGGCGGTTGGGTGCAACTCAGCTAGCACTGTTGGATAAAACCCTAAATAGGGCATCTTTGTGTGGTCTGCTTTCTTACAGCATAGACTGGGTTTCATGAGCAAACATCTCCTAAAGGACCAGCTGGAAGCTTATACAACTTTATGATCAAGCCTCGGAATACCTACTGCGTCACTCCCAATATTGTCACAAGGCCACCTAGACTGAAGGGAAAGGACTGTAACTCCCACCACCCAGTGGAAAGGGGTCGAATCAGGTGGCATTGCAGATGCCAAGGTCAAAATACAACTTGCAAGCATGGCTAATCAAGGCCACCATGATAAGAAAAGATGGGGAGAAAGCTTTGAACATCCACTGTGGAAGGAGTGTCTCCCAGGGAGACTGCACATCCACTGTGGAAGGAAGACTCTCTTACCGCTGCACACTTTGCTCTGTGGAATGCTTGCCCTGTGCTAGCATTGTTTCCTTAATACTAAAGAGAAATTTGAAGTGATAAATGAGAATTTTGAAGCGAATATACATATATTCCTTTTTTTCTTTGTTGAAATCATTACATTTTTGGGAAGTCAAGCAAATGACATCAATGAGAATTTTTTATTTTCGATTGAGATGCTAACTTTATTTTGAGCTTGCTAAATAATAATTTGGCAAAACCAGAATCATATTTGTACACACAAGAAAATTTTAATTTCTCGCTATCAGTTGTTACTCACCCTGACCACTGGTTTGAATCACTGGACAGGTTTAATTAGAAGCAAAGCTCCTGGTGACCATTTCTGATCTACTAAATTACAACTTACGAGGTGGATGCCCGAGAATATGTCTCTGGTTCACTGATGGCTCAGCCCCTGAGGTTTTGAATTGGCTTTGTAAGGAAAAAAATTGACTAACCTATCCATGCAGATCCACATGGTCCCCAGCCTTGTGATCAGGTATAGGTCATGGACCAACAACACCAGCATCACTTGCTAAAGTAATGGCACCATTGTGTTGAGATAAGTCAGTCTCCTAAAATCAAGAATTACATATCTTTTCTTGTGTCTAGAATTAAGAGGAAGGAAAGGTTATGAAATCAAAAAGAAGACACTGCGGGTATAAATGAGAAAGGAGAGAGGACAGAGAGTACAATTAGAGGGTGCAGACGCGCTCGAAGTATACCGTGTACATGTTTGGGAGGGTAGTATCGAAATTCATTATTTCCTTCTGTTAAGATACACTGAACCCAAAGAAAAACATATAAGCATCCCCCTGAATATTAACCTTCATCAGGCGATGAAAGAAGACAGAGACAGAGACCAACATTGGAGCACTGGACTGAAGTCTCACGATCCAAAGGAGGAGCAGAAGGAGAGTGAGCACGAGCAAGGAACTCAGGACTGCGAGGGGTGCACCCACACACTGAGGCAATGGGGTGTTCTATCGGGAACTCACCAAGGCCAGCTGGCCGGGGTCTGAAAAAGCATGGGACAAAACCGGTCTCGCTGAACATAATGGACAATGAGGACTACTGAGAACTGAAGAACAATGGCAATGGGTTCTTGATCCTATTGCATGTAATGGCTTTATGGGAGCCCAGGTAGTTTGGATGCTCACCTTAATAGACCTGGATGGAGGTGGGTGGTCCTTGGACCTCCCACAGGGCAGAGAAACCTGCTTGCTCTTTGGGCTGAGGAGGAAGGAAGACTTGATTGGGGGAGGGGGAGGGAATGGGAGGTGGTGGCGGGGAAGAGGCAGAAATCTTTAATAATTAAATAAATTAATTAATAAAAAAAAATAAAATGCTAATGAACCCAATAAAAAAATGGGGCACTGATCTGAACAGAGAATTCTCAACAGAAGAAATTCAAATGGCCAAAAGACACTTAAGGTCATGCTCAACCTCCTTAGCGATAAGGGAAATGCAAATTAAAACAACTTTGAGATACCATCTTACACCTGTCAGAATGGCTAAAATCAAAAACAGCAATGATAGCCTTTGCTGGAGAGGTTGTGGAGAAAGGGGCACACTCATTCCTTGCTGGTGGGAATGCAAACTTGTGCAACCACTTTGGAAATCAGTGTGGCAATTTCTCAGGAAATTTGGGATCAACCTACCCCAAGATTCAGTAATACCACTATTGGGAATATACCCAAGAGATGCCCCATCAAATGACAAAAGTATCTGTTCAACTATGTTCATAGCAGCATTGTTTGTAATAGCCAAAACCTGGAAACAACCTAGATGCCCTTCAATGGAAGAATGGATGAAGAAAGTGTGGAATATATACATATTAGAGTACTACTCAGCGGTAAAAAACAATAACTTCTCGAATTTTGCATGCAAATGGATGGAAATAGAAAACACTATCCTGAGTGAGGTATCCCAGACCCAAAAAGAGGAACATGGGATGTACTCACTCATAATCGGTTTCTAGCCATAAATAAAGGACATTGAGCATATAATTTGTGATCCTAGAGAAGCTAAATAAGAAAGTGAACCCAAAGAAAATCATATAGTCATCTGCCTGGAGAGGGGAAGTAGACAAGATTGCAGGGCAAAAACTGGGAACTTGCGGGTGAGGTGGCAAGGGGCAAAGGGGAAATGGGATGAGAAACATGAGAAGGGGAGGATGGAAGGAGCTCGGGGGATTGGGATGGTTGGGATATAGGAAGGGAGGATACGGGAGCAGCGAAGTATATATCCTAACTAAGAGAGCCATCTTAGAGTTGGCAAGAAACTTGACTCTATAGGGGTTAGCAGGTGTCCAGGGAGATGTCCCCAGCTGGTACCTTGGGCAACTAAGGAGAGGGAACCTGAAATGACCCTATCCTATACTGATGAATATCTTGCATATCACCTTAGAACCTTCATCTGGCGACGGATCGAGGTAGAGACAGAGTCTCAATTTGGAGCAACGGTCTGAGCTCTTAAGGTCCAAATGAGGAGCAGAAGGAGGGAGAACATGAGCAAGGAAACCAGGACCACGAGGGATGCACCCACCCACTGTGACAGTGGAACTGATTTATTGTGAGCCCACCAAGGCCAGCTGGTCTGGGACTGAATAAACATGGGTTGAATCTGGACTCTCTGAGCATGGCGGACAATGAAGGCTGATGAGAAGCCAAGGACAATGGCACTAGGTTTCGATCCTAATACATGAACTGGCTTGTGGGAGCTTAGCCTGTGTAGATGCTCACCTTCCTGGACATAGATAGAAGACCTTCGTCTTCCCTCAGGGCAGAGAATTTGGACTGCTCTTCAGTATCGAGAGGGAGGGGGAATGGTGTGGGGGGAGGAGAAAAGTAGTGGGGATAGGGGGAGGGGATTGGGGGGAGGGGGCAATGTTTGGGAGGAGGGGAGGGAAATGGGAAACGGGGACCAGGTGGAAATTTTAATTAAAAAAGTATAAAAAAAATAAAATAAAATAAAATAAAATAAAAAAAGATACACTGTTAAAAGATCCCCAGCCGATTCCTGGGCACAATCAAGTCTGAGAAATGCTGAGCTAAAGAATATACTCCAAAGAGCAAAGGAGAAAACGGACAGCATTCTCCACTTTCAAAAGCGAAAGCATGTGTAACACTAGCAAGACTAATTGGGGAAAGGTGGTAGGTAAAACTAATGATTCCAACAGTAACCAGTGCATTGGTTCTTTCTGCTTAAGAACTAGCATATGAAGTGTGGGTAGGGGTGCAAAGAGGCAAGGAGTGAGGGATAGGTTTGCTCCATGAGTAGGGAACGGGGAAGACTGACAGTGTTGCACTGATAAGACAACATTTGAAGGAAGGCCTGGGTATTCGCATCTGAAGTGTCTCCCACAGGTTCCTGTTGTCAAATCTGTCTTCAGCTGTGCTACTTTCGGAAGGCTTGGCCTTGCTAGGTGGGCCTTTGAGGGCTATACCTGCCTCCTTTCCTGCCTGCTTTCTCTATATCCTGTCTGCCTCATGGAACAAGTCTCTACTTCGTGCTCTGCCAAGGCCGACACAGCCCCTGCCATCACCGTGCCTTTCTTCCCCTCAGTTGTTTCTGTTTGTATTTTGGTTACAGTGAGGGAAAATTCTACAACCTAAAGTAGGTGGGGGGGGGGGATTTCCTGTGGAAAGCTCCTAAAGAATATTCTCTACAGTGCCAAGGTCCTTTGAAGAAGCATGGGTCAGGAGAAGGGAAAGAAATAGTCAAGGAACTCAGCTTGAGCCCACTTGGCACTGGAAAGACTTTGTCTCCTTCTCTGAGTACGTGGGGACAGTGACATGATCTGACTTTGATTTCGAAGGGTCCCACTGGCTGATGAATTGGAAATACACAGGGCCAAAGTCGGTACAGGGAACCAAGTTTAACCCCAGGGAGAAATAATAGGTGAGCAATATGGCTGCAGACAAGGCTGCCAGATGAGCTGCTGGCATCCTGCTATACCCTCTATCTGTGTGTGATGCCCTGTCACCACCTCCGTGAGAATAAGACAAAACTGGTACTATTATCTATAATTCTTCCAAAGCGTCCCTCAGGTCACAGGGAAGGAGTTATACAAAGACATTGTCGCACGTTTGCATCAGAGCCTGCTGCTTGCGTAGGCATGGTCTGACTGTGTCATCTGCAAAGGTTAATGTGCTGTGTTGTTTCACTGTGCTATATAAAGCGCTGTGATGGTCGCCAGTGGGGGAAATTAGTCTCTGCAGAGCATGGGAGTCATAAAACCATGGCTTAGCTTCCAGGGAGGTTTAGAAGAAGTCTGTGGATGACTCACCGGCAATTTCTCCTTTCACTCACTATGGAGCTGAATGACTGTCATCTGTCTTTATTAGCAAAGACAATTAAACTGCATGGTTTGGGTGGGGAGCTGACGGGGGTGGGGGAGGAAGAGAGAAGGGACCACCGCCATTAAGTCCTACCTATCTGCACACAGCTATCACACTGCCCACACAAATTCATCACAATGCTCCTTCCCTTTCACATTCAAAACCTTCTGATCACTGTAGTTCATCCAGGTAGACACTAGCACCCACCAACTTAGGAGCCCAGGATTGGAGGGATGGGACAACAGGAAGAATTTTACCAGACAGAACTGAGTGAAGAGATGCCAAAAAGATAGCCTTCCTCTTGGATGAATGGAAAGACACATGCACTGTGACCCAGCACAATAGTGTTAAGACTGCCCAAGACCAGAGGAAAGCCAGTCTAATGGAGAGATGGCTCAGTGGTTAAGAGCACTGCCTGCTCTTCCAAAGGTCCTCAGTTCAATTCCCAGAAACCACATGGAGGCTCACAACCATCTGTAATGAGATCTGGCGCCCTCTTGAGGAAGCGACCTGGTCAGCCATCCTCATCAACCTAGACCATGAAACCCAATATGGACAAGTTCAACAGAACCGCCATGTATTGGCTGTCATGCATGCTTCACCATTGCCAGGGCATAAATTTGATTGATTGATTTGATTTGACATAAGACAGAGGTGCTTATGAATAGGACAATGCCACACTTTCATTTATCCCACTGAGGAGTAAGTGAAGTCCAGACACGAGAGTGGCTTGTTCAAGGCTGTCTAACTAATCGGTTCAGATCAACATCTTAAATCTAGCACCAAGTTCCTTTCCTATGTCTTAATAATTTAAATGCAGCCTTCTTTGGAGTATAGGCTTCTTATGCTATCAATTGCAATATGTAAAACTTCTTTGGGGAACCCGAAAAACCTAATCCCAATATTTAATACTGTACCCTGGCACAACACCTTGGCATTTAAGAAGTGACCAAAGGAGGTTGGTCTTTGCCCCGTTCCCACAAGCTCCCTGAAGTGGGCCGTGAAAGAGCTTGCTGGCTTTCCTCCCAAGTGGGTCAGAAGGGGTTTCTCTGGGGAAGAAAAGAGCCAGACACGGCCATGCCGAGAAGATCCTGAGTAGACAGGCCTTGCTTCTCACCACTCCTGTTTATCCATTCATCACACCTCTGTCTGCTTCAGGCTTCTGGACGGCTGTTGCCCACTTTTCAACGCTCAGGTGTCAGTTTCCCCTGTAAGCGTCAGTTCCGAAAGCTCCTATACCTTTCTCTCGCTAGCCCGGTTGTTTGTATGTTGGTCAGGATGGAAATGAGTTATTTTCTCCCTTTCTTATCAAGAAGTAATATGGTTCTCAACCTTCCTAATGCTGTGACCCTTTAATACAGCTCCTCATGTTGTGGTGACCCCCAACTATAAAAATCATTGCTACTTCATAACTGTAATCTTGCTACTGCTATGAATCCTAGTGTAAATATCTGATGTGCAGGATATCTGATATGTGACCCCAAAGAGGTCCTGACCCATGGGTTGAGAACCACTGTATTATGAGCAGGACCATGAGAGAATTATGTATCTAATATTCCTATTATCAGTCTTTCTTCCAACACAATGTTTTCTTTTTCTCTCAATGGGAAGATTTTCCTTATACTCAATTTTCTTTACCTTCCTTAAGATTTTTTTTTTTTTTTGGTTTTTTTCGAGACAGGGTTTCTCTGTGGTTTTGGAGCCTGTCCTGGAACTAGCTCTGTAGACCAGGCTGGTCTCGAACTCACAGAGATCCGCCTGCCTCTGCCTCCCAAGCGCTAGGATTAAAGGTGTGCGCCACCACCGCCCGGCAAGATATTTTAATTGGGCATGATGGTGCACACCTATAATCCCAGCTCTTGGGATGCTGAGGCAGGAGAATCATGAATCTGAAGTCAACCTAGGCTATAGAGAGACTTTGTCACTTTTTTTTATTTTTTTTTTATTTTTATTCTTTTTTTAATTAAAATTTCCACCTGCTCCCCGTTTCCCATTTCCCTCCCCTCCTCCCAAATATTGCCGTCACTTTTTTTTAAATGTCTTGCTATTTCAATTCGTATTTCCTATTTTTCTTTGTATAATATGATACTATAATATTAAATAGAGAGATATGTCAAAGAGTGATGGTCTTCCATAAATAAATACATTGTTTGTTTCTATTACTTTGATCAAAGATTGTCCTTGGATAAACTGTGGCCAGATTCCTCTGAGTCCTCCTCTATACCAGACCTGCACAATACAATATTCACATATAAAATGCAGTTTAGAAATAATCCTCATATCTAATCTGCCCTGGCCTCCTTTTAACAAGATCCTAAGTCAGTTCATCAAGAATTAAGTGTTAGTCAGTTTCCCATTACTATAATGCAATAGCTGAGGCAATTAAATTATAAACACAGAAGGTTTCTGGTTGACTCACAGCTCCATAATCAGGCAGACCCATTATTTTGGAACTCTAGTGGGGTACTGATGGGAACAAGGAAGGAACACGTCATGGAACAAACCACTAATGTCATGAGACAAGAAGCAAAGGGAAGTACGACTAAATCAAAGTACCACCCTCTCAAGGGCCCAAAGACTCCCCATTACCTAACAATAGCACCACCCTGGAGCCCAAGACTCCACGGCATGCACCTTTAGAGGACACAAGTCCAAACTACAGCATCCTGCTACCTTTGATGTCCCTTCCCAGTAATTTTCCATCTACTAACTCCATTTTCTAAGAATCCCCCTTGATCTTGTACTATCAGTTGAGTCTGTTCTTTGTCCCTGGCCATGACTGTCAATATCCTTGACAATCATCATAATAGCCATGGATAAAGTCTTCATTACCATTGTTCCCATGTCAGAACAATTCTTTACTAACATACCTACAGAGAGAAGGGAGGATGGAAGAAAATATACTAACATACAAAGATTATTTCTCAATAATAGTTGACTACGCTTTGAGTAAAAATGACACTTGACTTTATGCTTCAAGGCAATTTTCAAATTTTGTTATACTTCAATGAAGTCATTTGCATAGTCCAAAAGTGAAATGAATCTAGGTTTGGTGGTCCACATCCATAATCCCACTGCCTGGGAAGCTGAATCCAGCCTTGAACTTGTAATTCTCCTCCACACCTTCACACTTACACATTGACATGCTTGTGTCTCTTTCTCTGGAGGATATGCCTGTAAAATGGATATGCCTATTCAAATACACTTAAAGTTTCTGTAGACACAGCAATCATATGTCACCAATTTACCATTTCAACGTTGATAGACAGGAATCCCTATCTCCCCATGTAGCATACTAACCAGTAAAGGCTCCAATACCGTTTCAACATTTTCCATCTATGTGCTTATAAAGTTGAGCGTTATTTTTTATTTATTGGTCACTCACAGCTCTTGGAATTACCTTTTAGTACTATAACAGGCTACATCAATCTTTGAGATTATACCTTGTCAGAATAAAATGTGGAAGACCAGGAGAAAGAAATGCCTGGATATTTCTTTCGCAGAGTGATGAGCACTGGGTGGCGAAGGGCACTCTGAAGGAATCATCTAATTTTGCATATGTGTACAGTGGGGGTGCACTTGCTTCCATGTATGTGTGTGTATGTGTGTTTAACTAACACTTTATTAACGAGGATATATTATACGTACTGAGATATCTGTTATTTTGAAGACAAACTACTAGTAACAATATAAATGTTTTACCTCGGATAATACAACTCCCTGTAACCCAAATTCTGGTTTGACTCTCTTTCAACAATGGGCTGGCTCCTTCAATAATTAATAAGCTAAATAAAATCTTTGATGCTTCTTCAAAGATTAATTTTGTGGAACAAGCCACTTTCTGGCTTCTTGAGAACAATAACTTCTCAGTCTTTTCCTAATTGACCAGAGTAATTCAAATACCCTTGGAGTGGGAGACTAGGGCGGGAGTTTAAAATTATCTGTAGCAGTGATTCCAAGAATTAATGCTCAGCTTCTGACGTTCAAAGTAGGGATTGAACTCACAGTAAGATAATGGGCTCCCAATCTAGTCTTTGAAGCTAGAAGGAGATTTTCTAAATTCTTCTGTCTCTTGTCTTTTAAAGATTCCAGAAGAGCTAAGGCAAGGCCAGCCTGACAGGGAAGAAGGGCAGAGTTCCTGTGTCCATCATCAATGTGTGTCTTAGCTTAATTGCTCTAGGTTGAAGGAGGTAAAAGCAGTGGATTAAGTGAGAGCAAAGAAAAGACAGCAGAGCCCCAGTCTCGCTTCCCAACCAAAGCATGGGAAGAGATACTTTTTGCTCCGACCTCTGCCCCAGCTGAAATGGGTCCATGTGAGTCAACCCCATATGCAGGATCCTTAGGCATAGGAATAAAGGAGGACTTTGAGTTCAACACTCCAAAGAAGTCTTCAAATCCTGGTAGATTTGTTCAAATAAAACTGCAGGATCTGTGGCTTGAAAAGTAGAATAATACCCCAATATCTGAGACATGTAATGATTAGGAAGTTCTTGAACTAAAAGGTTAGTTATATCTAACCAAAGTTGCAATTTACTTGAACATTCTGTATTTTATCTGCCACCCATCCAAAGTGACAGAACCTAGAATTCTCTGCAGAATTAGGAAACAGACATGGAATTTTCCAAATGGTCCCATTGATGATAGATGCAAGATGGACAACTTGGGAAACAGTAAACCTCAGATGAAGCCATGGTGAGGGCATCAATGGAGCTGGGTCAGTCAGAAATGGTCACCATAGGGGAGACCAGAACCTATGACATGAATATAGGCCACAGATGCCAACTACAACAGACTGGTGGTCTGGGCACCAACAGTCCCCAAACTGATATAAACCTGAGTGAAAAACAACCAATGAACCCTCTACCTGCCCATTGCAGCCCACATATGCCGCAGCCTCTCTCCACCCCTAGTTGTATCTCAGAGAAGTAAAAAGCAACACTAATGGGAGAATTAGCCTAAAGAGACTGCTTACCATAGTGCACCACAGTAAGCTCACTAGAGTAGAGAGATTGATAGATGCCTAGGAGAGGCGTTCAAAAGGAGGGAAACAAAACAGATGTTTCAGCTGTACTTAGCAGTGTTATAATTCAGACATGTTCATTTTTACAGCCCTTAAACTCACTATGACAGTTTGAAAGAAAATGGTTCCTATAGGGAGTGGCACTATTAGGAAGTGTGCCTTTTCGGAGTAGGTGTGGCCTTGTTAGAGGAAGTGTGTCACTGTGGGGGTGGGTTTTGAGGTCTCCTTTGCTCAAACTACACCCAGTGACACAGTTGACTTCCTGTTGCTTGCAGATGAAGATGTAGAACTCTCAACTCCTTCTCCAGCACCATGTCTGCCTGTTCGCCACCATGTCCCACCATGATGATAAGGGACTAAACCTCTGAAACTGACAGCACCACGATTAACTGTTTTCTTTATGAGAGTTTCCATGGCCATGGTGTCTCTTCACAGCAACAGAAACCCTAACTAAGACATATGTTACAATTATCCGTGCTCAGTTAAACACATTAAAGATAATTTCAGAGGCACCGAAGTGTGTCCATGTCACTTTAAGGAATGAAAACATAACTCTTCCTCTTAGATTAGTTTGACCAACAGTCAGCCCTAGTGTGAACTGTCCACTCTCCTTACCCACCCTGTCGTCTTCTGTCAGTGGCTTGATTATTGGCCTGTCTATAATCTATCTGTTGTAGATCTGACCTGACTATGTTCCTATTGTTGTCTGGATATCCCTTTGTTCTGGATATCCCTGGATGTCCTTTTCTCTGTGTTTATTGACCACCAAACATCACATAGGAAAGGAATGAAGAATTCTTTATAGAAATATTTAATGGAGTTTTACAGCAGAACTTACTGACCCAGATATCATACAGTTCTTCATTTATCCATGTTGTTTTTTTAACATTTTTACTGGATATTTGTTGTATAAAGTTGCTTCCAACCTGCCAGCTGCTTTCAGGAAATGAGTACCACAACATACACACGTACATCACCCTGAGTCAGAGGCATGGGAGAGGTCATAATTTAAGATTACAGGTGTGTGTTATCTTAGGATTTAAAAGTTGATTACATGGAAAATCCAAGGCAAATCAGGGAGGTTGTTACAATGTTCTCTTAAAGGCGTGTTAACCAAACAGGCTGAGTAAACAGCAGGCTGTTACGCTAAGCCTTAAGTGATGGCAAAGTGTGTTGCTAACTCAGCTGTGAAGTCCAGTAAGAGTCCCATTTTTTTTAATGTAATGAATACTTTCATAAAATTGGATCCCTACAAATATGTTCTGGTTATTTGTGTTACAATGATTTTTATATCACCACATGTTATATAGAAGACATTGTTTTGATACAAACCTGTCAAAAATTTGTCAGATATGCCTTCTGCATGTTGTATTTTACAAAGAGAAATGTCCTCCCCCAGGATTATCTATGTGTTTCTACTCTCCCGCTTTATAGTAAGACTGTGCGCATCTGTTTGTGTGTTACACAGTTGTATATGACCTCATGGTTTACCTTTAGACCTGCTAAGGCAAGAATTCTACATTGCTCATCTTTAAAAGGAAATTGGCCAATTTATTCTGCTTATGATGTGCTTTAAAGAAATATCACTGATATTTTATGGATTGATTTAGTGAAAATTAAGAGACACATTGTTTAGAGGCACAGCTCAGCTCTTCACTTGCTGGGAACTCTGCACTGAGGAAGATTCATCATTGTTTCCTACACACCTTAAACTCAGCTGTTATACTGTTATCAGGCATTTTAGAGTTCTATGGCTAAGGGATCCTATTGTATATTACATTTTTCTCACCCACTATTGCTGTTGTTTGAGAAATCTTTTGACTTTTCCTAGTGGATTTTCTATCAGATCTCTTTTAGAAGTCTAAATTCTAATAACTTGTCACTTGGTTATCTTAGCTTTTCCTAACTAGTCACTTTGTCACCCGTTGGTTACAATGGTAAGTAGCAATACAATGTTAAGTAGCAATAGCAGTGTGCTGCCTTCACCTTGTCAGCAGACTGGAGAACGATTTGTTGTGTTTGTTAGCAATTTGGTACCAAGATGTTACCTTAGATGTATCAGTAGCTAATCAAACCCCTATGTCAGCTGCTAACTGGTACACCGCTCTACCTCTTTCCCAAGTAATTCTGCTTACTGTTCCCACCTAAAATGTCTCTACTTGCTGTTGTTTAGCACAAGATGGTGACACACCCTCTGGCAGTATGTCATCAATGTGGACAAGAGAGACCAAGCTGCCCCCTCATTTGCCATACCCACTGCCCCATCCCGCCTTTTGAATATATTGCCTGCACATGCTGCGATTGGTGGGTTCTACTTTCACCTCGCTTTCCTCATATCAGCCTCCAACTCCAGGAAACCCCAGTCAGGTGAGGTTCAGATAGTCAAGAAAAGAATTACAGTTACCTTTACAAACATGCGCTAAAAATGACTGCTATCGGTAGTTTCCTTTCAGGGTGCGGCCCTGTTTGTCACCTACACTCCCGTGGATGGTCCCACACCTAGGAGCATACTGTCAATACAAACTAGTGGATTCTTTTAAGAGATGCATAGTTGGGAGAGCGTTGGAAGATGGGGATGGATCTAGGAGGAGCCAATGTAAGGACTATGAGTTAAATATGACCAAAATCAATTACACAAAATTCTCAAATAATTAACAAAAATATTTTTAAATAACTTCTCTGAATTGGACCCACAGGAGAATTTCTGATATTTGTGAGGCATCTCTTTAAGTGTTCAAAGCTATGAAAGTGGTTTCAGAAGCAACATAACAACAGAAGGAACAGATTCAATGGTGGAGACACGGGCTAGCTGGAAAACAGTCATGCCTTGAAAGAGAGATTCACATCTCCAGAGGAAGGGGCTGAGATTCACCTCCAACATTGAAGTCAGGAGTGTGTATTTCCAACAGACAATGATCAGGATTCTGCTGCCACCTCCCCTGCACCCTTAAACCTGGCACCACTTCCAAATGCCAAAAACACAGCTGTGGCTAGCATCTGAGCTACTAAGTGTGTAAATCTGACTCTTAAGAGTGCATCCCTGCATCTTCCGGTGGATGGGATGCAGACCCCATGACAACATTCAAAGGTGGGTAGTGTGAGCCAAGACATGCATGGAACTAGAAGACAGCACACAGCATGTCGGCTGTGCTCTGTAGACTCAGAGAGTCCCCTGCCCAGATGGCAGAGGAAAGAAGTTCCTGGTCTGAAGGGCAGTAATGTAAACTTGATCCATGCTAAAGGAGACTGTCTGGATATAGAATCGCAGAGAGTCAGTGTCATAGTTTCCTTCCTATTGCTTGATAAATATCATAGCCTACAGCAAAATGTGAAGAAAGGGCCTATTTCATCTTACATCCTACAGTCCCTCCGAAAGGGAAATCAAGGAAGAAACTTAACCTGGAGGCAAGGACTGAGACAGGGGCCATGGTGGCATGCTACTTACTGACTTGTTCTCCATAACTTGCTCAGTTTACCTTCTTATACCACTCTGGACCATCTGCACAGTAGGTTGGACCCTCCTACATCAACCATTAACCAAGAAAATACCACAGTGACTTTACTGCAGAAAAATCGGATGGAGACATTTTCTCAGTTGCGGTTCCCTCTTCAAATGACTCTAACTTGTATCAAATTGACAAAAAACAACCAGCACAATTATGGTCTATTGTCTTACATTGAGGTGCTCGAAAAAAAAAAAGACTGGATAGAAGTTGAATGTGAAGAGTTTATGGAAGAAGTGACACCCAGGAGCGCCTTGCGAGTTGTGGGAGTGTGAGAAGTGAGGGAAGGGAGGGTTGTGTCAGCCATTAGGGAGCTCTAAGGATCAGCCACAATGGAGACACTAGGAGACAGTACATAACACAGCTCAGGGTTGCTCCCACCTTGGGGTGTGGACAAAGAGCTGAGCATATTTCTCCACCAAATTTCATAAATCATTAGGGACAATAACTAACCTGTCAGACTTCAACCCAACAGACAAAAGAGTGTCCTCAGGTACTGAGGTACATGTAGCAGGAAGTGCTTGGTATGATCTGTGTGCCCAGGACACTTGTATAGGATACCGCCCATGTGTGCAGCCCTGCCCTTTCTCTATTTGGAGATTTGATGGGAGATTTTTGTGAGCCCTCTTGTTTGTATATCTTCTTTTCTTTTCCCTTGGATAGATACAGCTCAATACAATTTCTTGGACTCTGCTTGGATCTGAGCAAGGATTTGTTCAAGCTAGGTTCACTCTCTAATCTGTAGCTTCCTCAGCCAGTCCCTCTATCCTTTTATTTCTATAACTTTGTCTCAAGTGTTCTAAGAATTCCCTCTCAACTCTTGGAACTTTTATGAAACAATATTTTGCACGCATCCCTCCTAACTACAAAATTTCATGTGGTTTTACTTTGTATGAAGAGTGACATGAAACCCGCATAATCTTTTAGGTTTCCACAATCTATCCGGTGTTCCTGGTCCAGGGGTGTAGCCAATTCAGTCACCGAGAGAGTAATAGCTGTGTGCTTTCATGGCCATGCATACACAGGGCCCAACTCTGTACATGCTGGACCAGCTACCCTCACCTTAGAGCACTCTGCCTGTATCCTTCAATTCAGAAATAATTTCTCATTGAAGAGAGAAGTCCAGAATTATCTCCTTCATGAAGCCTTTCCTTAGACTCCAGCTCAAAAGCCCTTTCTCTCTTCGGAGTCACAGACAGACTTTATCAGTACCACCCACAGGACTGTGGCTATGCCACTTTTGCTAGGACATACTGTTTTATGCACACTTTCCTAGCCCAGTGTGAGCATGGATACCACCTCACACTTCTGTTTGCCTTTTGGTGCTTCTGGCAGATGGAAGGCAGGCATGCACAGTTGTGTTGATGCTTCTGGAGGAAAATGGGATTCTATGGATACATCTAGGAGAAACTCCTCTCTAATATGTGGCACTTACTTGACTGGTTATTGCCCAGGACACATTCTATGTACTTGATAATCACTTGTCTGTCTAGTGAATTAATTAATTCACCACTCAGAGGCTATCCTTGGCACTGGGAAAAGCATTACCAGGTTACTGTATCTAAGGTTGTCTTTAAGTTTCCTTTCAGAATCACATGTTTCTGTCTTTATTTGGGTCTCTCCAACTTGCTTTAAAAGTCACTATGCCTTCAAATCTGCTTATAACAGAATTGTGTGTCTTTGTTATTATTTTTTTTCTCCAATAAAAAATGACCTTTGAAGAGAGAAAATAAATTTGGGTAGATTTCTTTTCCTTCCTTATTTGGAACTAATAGAGTTGAAGCTTAGTACACAAGGGAGCTGGGATCCATGGTTGCCATGGTACCTTGTGAGGAGATGGAGATCCTCCCATGATGCAGTTCTCTGTAGACTACTGGGGCCTGGACAGATGAGGGAACACTCACAGCATTCTGTCTCCCTAGAGCCTGCCTGGGGACTAGCAGAAACATGGGAGGGTAGACTCAGGTATCCTCTTACTGCCTATTTTACATTTCCAAATCAGGAGGTGGGATTCATCAAGTCAGCAATTCTGCAAACTACAATGTGTTGGAAAATAACAAGGACAGGATTGGATGCCTTATATAACACAGAATCCTATTCTTAGTCTCTAGAAAGACCTCAACAAGAACAGCAGACAGAACCCAGGCAGGGCCAGAGGTAAAGGATGCTCTCCTAGTCCCAGGCCCCTGCTCTGCATGTTGTCTGCATCCTTCTCTTCTAGCTCTCTGGTCCTCCCTGGGGGACTCCACCCTGAGACAAAGGCTGCCTTCAAGTTCAACATTAACTCCCTTTCCTACAATCTAGCTAAACACAACCAGAAAGGTGGGATCCCATTCTGCAAACAAGTTGCAGCTAACTCCTGTGGGTAAGGAAGAAGAGTTTAGGGGAATCTCTACGAACTGTCATGTATCTCTTATTAGACAGCTACCTGCTAAGGAATACGTAAGGAACCACCTTAGGACAAACAAACAAACAAATAAAACACTGGAGTATGAGAGAACATGCTGCAAAGCCCTGAGTTCTAAAAGGAAAAGCCAGCAAACAGCTATTACATGGCACATTTATAAGAGGGAAGCAATCCAAACTATTGGGCTCTTGGTGGCCACAGTAGTAATGGTTTACATCTAAAACTGCACATTTCTAGGTGTCAGATTTCCCTTGCTGTGTAACAAATGTCCTCTACAACTGCCTTTCAGTCCTGTACCCTTGATGAAAGCAGCCCTGAGTCAAGCAGGAAACTGTAAAGTATATATATACATAAAGACTATGCATCAGCTTTCCTTTTGGAGCAGGCATTGGAGACTGACAAAGGGGTGGTAGACTCCCCAGTATAGAGTCTTATTCTCTTGGCTTAAGTATAGAGTGATCAAACAGAGCTAAAGAAACTTCTAGAATAAAGAAATTTATTTTAAAATTAAGAACAAGAACTCCTAGGCAGGCTAGAATGAATGAGCCAGTTGCCCTGTTTAAGACCTTTGCTGTGATCATCAGAATGGAGGAAGAAAAGCTGATTCTGCTGAACAGAAGGCTCCATCCCCAGAGGAACAAGGGAGGTCCCAGAGCCACAACTATCACACAAGATGCCTCCTTCAAGAGGAAAGCTGAGACAAGCTCATGGCTAAGCAAAAGTTCTCTGGTCAAGTAAAAGCACTTCTTAAGAGTCCTCTTGGGGCTGCCTGCAAGTGAGCAACTGCCCCTTCCCATCCTTAGAAGGCAGCCCTTCTGATCAAAAGCCTCCTACCTATCATCCCAGAAACCTAACTAGCTATTACCTCCCAGCTCAAAATAAGTGCATGAAAGAGGAAAACGTATTCCAGTGCAGCCGCTCAGCAATCTTAATTAAGATAAGCCTGCTCATAAATATTCAACCAGTCAAGAAAGTTCCACAGGCTTCGCTTATGGGGCTGCCTAATTACAAGGGCTGAGTCTCAAGTTCTTGTGGGTGTCTTAGGCTGCTGTAAATACCATTAACCCCAAGAAAAAGGCTGCATTCTCAGCAGTCACAGGAGGAATTCTTAAATCCAGCGGGAGAAAACAACCACACACACTTTCAGGCCAAAAAGAAAGAAAAAGGAAAAGAAGAAGATACATCCAAAGAAAGACAGCTTTGCCCCTGCCGAGCTGGAAGCCCAGCTCTACCATGAAGAACCTGATTTCCATGGAAGCATTTTATCTGCAGCAGCCTCAGTTTTCCCCATCTGTGAAGTTACGGGCAAAGCCCTTCAACTGTAATAGCGTCCCCACTCCCAGAGAATGGCTGAGGACGGAAAACCTAGCCATGGCAACGTGTGCAAGCACAGATCAGACACAGGGAACCCTCACTGTGAGATCACAGTGTGAAGTGGTCACTATAGACGGCTCAGTGGAACCACTACCAGGAGCCAGCGTGTGTTCATTCTGACACTTAGACTTCTATCCAAATGGCCTCATCTTTTTACATCTTTTATGTGTATATACAAATTGTGTCTTTCTAAAATCTGTGAGTGGAGGGTCAAACTCAGCCTTTAAACGTCTGGTAAATGCTCAATGAGGCTGGTAGGATGGCCCCTCATGCATTTTGATCAGCATCTTTGTGAGCGGGAAAGAAACAAGGAAGATGTGTGCTCAGAAGGGGGGGTGGCAAAGAGGATGCTATGGGACGCAGCTGTGTGTAACTTGGCAAGAGCGCTCACAGAACCACTCCTGCTGAAATCTTGCTCTCATACTTGCATCCTTCTGAACTGTGAGCAGTAAACTCTGCTGTTTCCACCTCCTAAACTATGTTATTTTGCTATGGCAACCCAATCAAATTGATGCACTATTTCTGGATGTCAATACCTCTTCTCACTGCTGCTGCTCAAACATGCAACCTATTTCAGTGTCCGTGTACCCCAAGAAGCACTACTTGGTGTAAAGAAATTGTGGAATACTTTGACATTTGTGTACCTGCCCTTGTCTACTAGAGACCAGGAAAGTCCCACTTCCTGACATGAGATGGAACAAGACCACGGTGTGAATCATACTCTGTAACGTTTCATGGTCTAAGCTGAGATTGGAACTGGACCAGAAGTCCTACCCTGGCTGCACTCTTCTCTATGCTCCTTTACTCCTTCTCCATTCTCTCTTGAGACACACATTAATAAAACACGAACACAGATCTTCATCTGAGGCTCTGCTTCCCAGGAGCCCTACTTGAGATGTTGTCTCCAAGGATATGTGCACCCCAATGCCATGACATAGAGCCAGCTTCATATTCTACATCCTGTTTATTACTTCTCCTGCAGACCCACCATATTGGCTTCCTACATTTCATAGTCCCTGTTCTGACACACACGCATGTTCTCAACTGTGGTTGTCATGTACCTAAAGGTCCAGTCTCAGCCCTGCTCCTTGGAGCTTAGTGACTATATACATATATATACGTGTGTGTGTGTGTGTGTGTGTGTGTGTGTCTGTGGGTACTCTCTGAGAACTCGGGTTCTGTTCTAGCCTGCTCAGACTCAAGCTGCACACTCTGTCCATCTGGGGGGACAGTGGTTGACACACAGAGGAGAAACAAGAATTGAGAGAAAACACAGAACATTTTTAAGTAACTGTAGTATGAATCATTGACTCAAATACTTTATTTCGAACGGATGCGATGGAAGTCAATGAGGGCAGGATACTGAGCAGGTCACTGCCAGGGGTAGTGCATCCTATGGGGCCCTCCTGAGGGTGTGGGACACATACAAGAGCTTCCCACCTACAGAGCAATGTTGCTGGGGAATGTCTATAGCAATCTGTTTGGTAGATGGATCTATGATCAGCTGAGAGGAGGAACCAGAACCAAGAGGAAATACACAACTTTTTAAGGAAGCGTGGTATGAGTCAGTGATTCGAACACTTTGTTTAGAAGGGATAGAAGTCAATGCGAGCTTCTGCCCTGAGGGGTGCCATTGCTATGCAGTTATGGTCACAGAGGGACAGATCGGGTGGCAGTAGTCATAATGTTGACCCGGAAGGGCTGAAGGTGTATGAATGAGGCACAGGCAGATCTAACCCATGAAGGAAGGCTTTTCAGAGCTACTGCTGCTGACGAGAGATGAGTGACTGGGTGTAGTCTGGAGTGAAGAATTGCTATCTTGAATTTCTCTATGGTCATGAGCAGACAAGCTGCTCCTCTTCTCAGAACATCCATGTCTCTATAAAATGTGAGGTAAAAATCGCAACCACGGTGAAAGTTTGAGCAATCGGATGTTTGTTTTGTCTCAAAATCCCTCCTTCTTCAGATGTTATAAACAGTGACATGGCGAGGGGGAAACCTGGGAAGCGCCACCCGACCGAGCAATCAAAGCTAGCCCCTCTATAACACCGTAAATCAATAGACCGTGCTTGTTCGCGTGATGTGCAGAGAAGATGGGGCCTTTCCATCTAACCCTGCCAAAATTGCACAACTGAATCTAATCACAGGGAGACATCAGACAAAGTCAAATAAAGAGACAGTCTACAACGTAATTGGCCTGCACACCTCAAAAAGTGTCAAGGTGATGAAAGACAAAGTCTGAGGTGCTGTTTCTGATTGTAGGAGGCTTAAGGAGATGTGACAACTAAGCGCAGTGTGTGAGCCAAGACCTGCTTGGGGTTTTGTTTTGTTTTCAGTCTGGTCACAAAGAACCAACATCTAAATAATGTCTGTGGGTTATAAAATAATATTCCATAAATATCCCACTCCCTGGTTTTTATAGCTATACAGTAGTTATAAAAAAAAGACTTACATTAAATAACAAAACAGGGAAGAGGTAGGGATAGGGGCTTTGTCTTTGTCTGCAATGGTTACTGTTCGAACGCCATAGTTGAAGTGGTTTGTAAACAACATGCCCCTCACGCTTCTAGAAATGGCAAGTCGAAGATCAAGGTGCTGGAAGCCCTGCGGCCTGCTCGGCTCTTCTATCAGGATCGCTCGCTTTTTTAATCTCATGTAGTTAACTTACAAGGGACAGGGCCATCAGGCCACTAGCAGCATTCACAGGACCTGATCCTCCTGATCTACCTACCTCTTAAGAGCTCCATCTCCCAATACCATCACACAACGACTAGGATTCAAAACCATAAATTCTGGGGAGGTACAACAGCTATCATGTCTGCAACTCATTCTAATCAGAAAAACAAACAAATTTCTTGTATGAGGGTTTCCTAAATAATTTTTTAGCATGGGCTTGTCCTGTAGTTCCAGCACCATTTGTTTGTTTTTAAAAATCCATTTTCCTCTCCTTTGTCTTAGGTCATTTCATTATTTATGAGGTCATTTCACTGCAAATAATCACACGTATTACAATCTACCCCAAACAACACATGTGTATAGTGAACACATGAAGTGACTTTATGTATAGAAGACAAAATGTATTACAGTTGGCTTAAGCAAAAAGAATAAGGCTAGAGGGGTTATAATTGCAGATCTGAAGATATATTACAAATTCCGGCCAGGGAACCAGAGCCCAACAACCCTACTACAGCAGGCTCTGAACATTCCAACATTGCTGAAGCAGAAGAAAAGGACCTTAAAACAGTCTGTATGAGGAAATACAGGTCCTTAAAGAGGAAATGAATAAATCCCTTAAAGCAATCCAGGAAAACACAAACAAACAATGGGAAGGAATAAACAAAACTGTTTAAGACTTGAAAATGGAAAAAGAATCAATAAAGAAAACTCAAACTGAGGGAATTCTGGAAATGAAATTTAGAAGTGCAAACAGGAACTACAAGCTTCACCAACAGAATTCAAGAGATAGAAGAGAGAATCTCAGACACTGAGGGTAAAATAGAAGAAAGGGATATATTGCTCAAATAAGATGTTAAATCTAAAAATCTCCTGACACAACCCATCTGGCAAATCTGGGACACTGTGTTAAGATCAAATTTAAGAATAATAGTAATAAGACCAGCCTGGTCTACAAGAGCTAGTTCCAGGACAGGCTCCAAAACCACAGAGAAACCCTGTCTCGAAAAACCAAAAAAAAAAAAAAAAAAAAAAAAAAAGAATAATAGTAATAGAAGAAGGAGAAGAAACCCAGATCAAAAGCCCAGTAAATACTTTCAGCAAAATCAATGAACAAATTTCCTAACCTAAAGATGGAGATATTTATAAAGACACAGAAACCTTACAGAACACCAAATAGGTTGGGCCTGAAAAGAAAGTTCCTGCAACACATAATAATCAAAATGCCAAATATACAGAACAAAGAAACAATGTTAAAAGATGCAAGGGAAAAAGAGCGCTTCAAGAAACATATGAAGGCAGAACTGCTAGAAGTACACATGACTTCTCAATGGATACTGGAAAAGCCAGAAGGGCCTGGACAGATGTGCTATAGACTCTGAGAGACCACAGATGTCAACCCAGATTGCAATACCCAGCAAATCTTTCAATCACCATAGATGGATAAAACAAGACATTCTCTGATAAGACCAGATTTAAGCAATATTTATCTACAAATCCAGTCCTACAGAAAGTGGTAGGAGGAACACTCTAACCCAAGGAGATTAGAAGCCTGTTCTTTTCTAATGAGAGTGGTTCTGGATGGGAGAGGAGGAGGGGAGGAACTGGGAGGAATAGAGGGAGGAAAAACTGTAATCACAATATAGTCTATGAGGATGAGAAAAGTCTATTTTCAATAAAAGAGGGAAATTCTTTTTTAAAAATATTTATTACAGAACCATAGTAATAAAAGCAATATGATATGGGCACAGAAACAAACATGTAGACTAATGGAATGAAATAGAAGACCCATAAATACATGAGTACTCATAAATCTAGCCACTTGATATTTGAAAAAGATGCCAAAAACATAAACTGTAGAAAAGAAATCATCTTCAGTTAATTATGTGGGCCAAACTGGATGTTCACATGCAGAGTAATGAAATTAGACCTGCATCTATCACCTTGCACAAAAACTAGCTCCAAAGGAATCAAAGACCGACAATTAAAGCTGAAACTGGTGGGGGAAGCATAGGCAGTACTCTATCCGATACGGGTGTAAGAGAGGACTTTCCCAACCGGACTCCATTTGTCCAAGAATTAAGGCCAACAATTGGCAGGTGGAACTTCATAAAACCAAAAAGTTTCTACACAGCTAAAGAAACAATCAACCAAGCAAAGAGAAAGTCCACAGAATGAGAGGACCCTTGTCCAGCTATACGCCTGCTGCAGGATTCATTTCCAGAACATACAAAGAACTCAAAAAACTCAACTCAAAGAGACAAAAATATGACCCATTCAAAAAATGGGCATGGAACCTGAACAGAGAATGCTCAACAGAATAGAAAAAAAAATGGCTAGGAAATATGACAAAAATGTGTTAATTGTCCCTAGAAATTAGAGAAATGAAGAATCAAAACAACACTAATATTTCATCTTATCCCAATAGAACAGCAAAGTCAAACAATTGACAGCAAATGCCGGAGTGCATGCAGGGAAAGGAAACCCTCATTCACTGTTGTTGGGATGGCAACTGGTACAGCCATGGCTGTAAGTGTGGAGAATTCTCAGAAGGTGAAAAATAAATCTACCGTACGGCACAGTTATACCACTCCATAGCCTATGTCCAAAGGACTCGACGTCCTACCCTACAGATACTTGTTCAGCCACGTTCGCTGCTGCTCTATTCACAATGGGTAGGAACTGCAAGCACTCATTTGTATCCATAACAAAGGACAATTCTTAAGATTCCATAATTGGGGATCTGCCGAACATGAATTAGAAATGAACTATATAATGAGTTATTTGGTTTTGACTTGAGTTTTTTGTGTTTTTGGTTTTTTTTTTTTTTTTTTTTTTGGTTTTTCGAGACAGGGTTTCTCTGTGGTTTTGGAGCCTGTCCTGTAACTAGCTCTTGTAGACCAGGCTGGTCTCGAACTCACAGAGATCTGCCTGCCTCTGCCTCCCAAGTGCTGGGATTAAAGGCATGTGCCACCACCGCCCAGCTGACTTGAGTTTTTTAAATAGTTTTACAAATGTCATTTTATGTCATTTTATTTTTTTTAATTCAATCACAACATCTCTAGATAAGACCACAACAGAATTAACTCTTTCTTATATCACCTAGACAAGGTATAAATACAGGATTTCAGGTCTGAAACCTTAGCATGTATCAGAATCACCTAGAAGCCTCCTTGAAATGCAGCTGAGCTTCACATTAAGAGCACTGGCTTCTCTTGCAAAGGACTTAGTTTCAGCTCCCAGAACCCACATGGTGATCCACAACTGCCTGTAACTGTAGTTCCAGAGGATTCAATGCCCTCTCCAGACTTCTCCAGATACCACGCACAAACATGGTGTGCATACATGCAGGAAAAAACCTCATACACATAAAAATAAGTTAATTAAAGCAAAATTTAAGGAAAAACCAACAGTTTTTCTTAAATATCATCTCAAGGGGCTCTGATTCTGTATCTCTGTATGGCATATTGTTATCATATTTCTAAACATATAGGAAGTTTTAATTTCATCTGAACAGGTGATGGAGGAGTTAATTTCA